>NW_017276246.1:1105397-1166351 GCF_001594065.2 Cyphomyrmex costatus
TTTTTTTTTATTATTCGAAAATTTTTTTTACATATCAGGAACTCTAGGCAATCGCAAATTGAAGCTATTAAGCCGCTCAGAACTATTCCACCTCGAAATTCGATAAAAAGTTAGCACCCCATTTTTAAAAAATGTAAAAAGAATGTTTATTG
Organism: Cyphomyrmex costatus; assembly: GCF_001594065.2. Classification (NCBI taxonomy): domain Eukaryota; kingdom Metazoa; phylum Arthropoda; class Insecta; order Hymenoptera; family Formicidae; genus Cyphomyrmex; species Cyphomyrmex costatus. The sequence goes on from NW_017276246.1 coordinate 1,105,550, forward strand.
AGCGGAACTTCTTGTTATTAACTATAGGGAACTCTTCGTCTCGTCAAAAGGAAGTGGAAACTCTAATCAGAACTCCTGAGTACTATAGTCGGGGTGCTAACTTAACATACCCGCGATGCGACCTATATTGTGAATTTTTTACAACCCATAACTGGAAATATAAAATTATATTTTCACTTTAAAATGCAAATGAAATAAATCTTACGCAGCTTGCTAGATTTTGCCTATTTCTGAAAATGGTCCTAAAAAGGTAGCGCATTACTGGTTTAATTAATTAAAGATCTATTTAGTTAATTAAAATAAATTTATAATAAAAAGTTTATCTTAAAAGAGAACAATTTAATTCGAAGTCGTTTTAAATTCATCAGATAAGTAATGGAAGAAAAAAAAAACAAAGAGGTCATTGTTGCAAATAAGATTTCGTATGGCATGAAAAAGTTACTCACCTCTGAGAGCTTTCATGTGCGCCACCGCCATCCTCAGGATCGTGAGTTTGTCGGGCTTCCGGGCCAGGGCTGAACAGGTCGGCACCATGTCGGAGAGCTCCGTAATGTAGGCGGTCATCTTGTTCCGCCGCCGTCGCTCGATCTCGCAATGATTCTCCCTGCAGTAAGTCGCAAGACAAAACCGAGGTAATTGCATAGTTCAAAGAACCAACGTGCGGTTTCTCCTACTACGACTAAAAACGGCGCGGACAACGAAGCTGAAACGCGGAACAGCCGTAGAGACAGGAGTTTCTTGCGCGTCCTGCATAAGAGGAACTGCGAGTCGCAGAAAATAGCGTGAAATAACGTTCGCGATACGGTATTCAATTTGTTGAATTATCGTTTCTTGCAATTTACAAATACCTACAATCGCGGGCCCCGCTTCATCATATGAAGTACGCTAGTTAAATTTAATTTGGCTATGATGAAATGTATCGCAATGTTAGTATAATAATAATTATTAATCAACAATAAATATATAATTATTAATAGTTTTTCAATAAATAATATTGACATTGTTGAACACGTAAAGAAACAAATCTCGATCGCTTCTGTATACTCGTTAGCCTTAAGTTTTTCATTAATTTACCATCGCGGTATTCAATTAAAGCTTCACATAAAGCTACCTAAATTAGTTTGGTTACGGACGTTGTTGGCGCCATGATCGATTCGTCCGATAAATTCTCGAGTAGTCCACCTAGATGTGGGAGGATATCGGGGCGAGACCACAATTTGAGGCCTCCCCTGTTATTACGCTACCAGAGGGTAACCGCCGTGGGTAACGGCCAGGCACGTCTCCCTTTACTTCGACGGCGAGCTGCGTAATCGCCGGCGCGCAAATCGTAAATTTAATGGCATTTAATTCGCGACAATTTTCCAAGAAACTTCGCGAAGGCAGAACCCCGTGCGCGGATCCGCACGCAACACGTAAGCCGGATTCCCGCTCGATTTGCGCATCGAGCGGGAGTTAATTTGCTATCGGCACTACGTCCTGTTCACGAAACCAATCGTTTTGCGAAGTCAACTTCGTGAACCGAACCTCCTGATCTAGTTTACGATCAATCATCTCCTGCGTATTCTATGAGCTAGCAACGTTAAGAGGCACAAATAAATATTTGTAATTAACCAGGCACGAAAAAGGAGTGAATAAAAACAATAGATGACTTATAATTAGACGAAATCAATTCTTATCGGACCGCGAAAATTCAAACCGAAAGAGAACAAGCCGTAGCGGTCTAAGCTGGATCACGGTGCTTCTATAAAATTACGTGTGAATTTATATACTTATATAATAATTAGTTTCCCTTTATTTCCTACAATCATATTTATGTATATAATAATCGTAAAAAGCATTTTCTGATAGGAATTATTGTATAAACTGACAGATTTTTTTATTAAACTAGACAGTTTGATCGCCTATTTTCTGAACGGATTTCTGTCCTGAAACAGATAAGGAAGGAGATCGGTTCACGAGATGATAAAAAATTTGTTCATTCCGTGAAATGGATAGTTTCGCGATCAGATCGTAACGTCGATATCCTATCCGGATACACAGGGTACGAGATTAAAATTTGATATCGATATGCTGATTGGTTTGCGCTAACTTTTTTTCCGCGGCGTCTACTCCCTACGACTGGATAGTCGCGATATGAAATATTGAAAAATAAAATTGATCCGCTCAATGGGACTGCCGTATCCGTACGGACGTAGTTTGTACGAAACGTATCACGATATTTCGTTACATTTATATCTAAAAATTAATTTTTTCCGATGTAATGAATTTTAATTAGAACTCTTACCGTTCGATTTGAATATCCAAGCACATCTCGTATGTTCATTGAAATCCGGGCGAAAATATTCGAAATATTAACTAATTCCGAGTTTTCGAGTATCGAGAAAATTTCCTTCATTACATCAGATATTAGATCACAAATTAAATTTAAGTAATAGATAAAAAATGTAACAAACTATCAACGTTTGATATAATTAGCTCTGTATAGAAGACCGAAGGGATATAATTAGCTCTAAGTGGACAATCGAACTTGAATGTTTATAATATAAAAAATACTTATACAAAATAGTCGATAAATATATAAAAATGTTTGATCTTCTTAACCTGAGTATTAATTTGTCTGATGTCTCTTGTACAGTTGTCTTTTGTTGTTTATTTTGTATTATTTCTTGTACTCCTTCCGCGGTTGGATGAGAAGAGATTATATGGTTCCGTAAATTTACTATTGGCTCGTTTTTATAAAAGCTATATGCACAAATAATGCATATTTTAACATTATTGTTTTCTGTGTAATATTGGCACTCCCAGGAACGTTTTCCCATAATGTATGGTATAATACATTCGCTTTATATATCACAAAATATCGCTAGATATAATATAACGTTGTTTCACCGAGAAGTATTAGCGAAGACTGATCAGGAAAGATCGAGGAAAGGTTGAAGGAAGTATACGATTCTCTGTAGGCATATAAATATTGATTCGTGGTTTAAATTGACTTAACTGTCATTAGAACAGCAACAAGACGAGGAATACTTGTGACATACTTGTGACGCTCCATTCCTAATTAATCTACAATTTTAGACTCACTTAGGATATTCTAGATTCGAATTTATAAATTCACTGAGAACAATAATATAATCATAAATTTATAAAAACTTATGTAAACGTAAACGGTAGAATAAAACGCTATAAATTTAGGTATGTTATGTATAGAATATTATATAAAAGTATATTTATGACGTCATCGAATGTTAATGACGAATTATGCAGTCAAAATTGTTGCTGGAGTCAAAAAAGGATATTATACAAAAAACAATCGATATTGATTTGTATAATTATTTATATATTTGTTTTTTATTTATAATTTCGTTCTAGAAATTTCGATTTACCTAGTTTTAAAAGTATTATACAGGCTACACTAAATTATATAGTTTTAAAATTAACGTCCGTACTTTTCAAACAATATGAAGCTGTGAGTTATACAATCAGATTCAATTTTCTTGTCATCAGAATAATAACAGAGAATTGTTCTTGAATCATTTATTCCTTGAATGGTGTGTGTTTCGTATATATAAAGTATGATTCATTATAACAATTTGAACTTGAAGAAAGAAAAAGATGACAGATCGAAGGAGAAACGAAATCGTCATAAATTCAAGTCAATGCCGATCGCCTTGCACATCCTTATTATATGATTCGGTGTAATTTTTTCGTTGAGCTGTGCGCGCGGGCGATCGTTATCGTCTTATTATTGTCTCGTCCCGAGGACCGAGGGAATCCGTAACGCTCGACGACGTCGTGGATAGCCCCGGCAGAGGCCCGCTATTTAAAAGAGGCCACGGTGCTTAAAGCGCAAGTATAAAGCGGAGTATGCACCGCGTGGCATGGCAAGGGAGGAGAAGGATGGAGGGGAGGAGGAACGCGATCCGTGAAGAGGAGGACGGGGAGAGAACTCCTGGGTCAGAGGTCAGACTCTCCGAAGTTGCCCGTTCGCTCCGTAGGTCCAAGCTCCGTGTACCCAGGGCATACCGGGTGTCCCGGTACGACCTCACACCAGCTACTCTCCGATCCGATTCTTTGATACTCAAAGTCGCAACGTTTGCACTTTTACTTGTTCGTTATATTTTATTACGCTCTATTACATTTTATTTTTATTTCTCGAATAATCGATCGTACAGACATTCTTTTAACTGAATGCAGTAACTTTTTTCTATTGAAAATCGTTATTGTTTTTCAAAGAGAGAACATCCGCGTTTTTTAAATATTATAGATATACTGGTGAAAGAAATTTAAATTATAAAAATTAATATTATATTTTGCAACAACAATTACTACGGCACAATTATAAAAGAAGTTATTCAGTGAATCGCATTGACTAGAGAATGTTATACGAGTAAAATATACGCGTGTTAATAACATATTAAAATATTCTTCACGACTAAAAATATAATTATATATAAACGACAATACAAAAAGCAACATTTTTTATTAGTAACAATGATTATATATACCTCTTCAACGACTTACAATAAACCGAGACACCGTATTTACCACGCTATTTGATACACAGGGGTCATCGGATGCTACGGCGAACGACACGGTAAAAGTGCCTGATCCCTAGGCCAGGGGTCAACGCTGACCCCGTGACACCGGTCACGTTACTTGAAAAAGAGAATACTAGTTGAAGGTTGAGGTAATAGATCCCTTTATTCGTCGTGACTCCATTTTAAGCGTAAAATGCGACGTGTGCACGTCTGGCGGAACTTAAAACTGCAAGATAGAACGGAATCAAATATCGCGGATACATGATTCGTTTTCCAACTGTGCTATTAATCGCCCATGAGCCACAAGAGACTATATAAGACGTTTAGATTTTTTCCTATACTCTCGAAAAAATCTTTGGGAGTGAAATCTAATACTAAAGAATAAAACCTCACTCTTAAAAATTGACAACATTGGCTCGTCACTCTTTTGATACTACTTCAAATATTTTAGAAAGTATATCTCTCTTTAAAATTGAGACTGTAAATTCTTGCGTAACGGTCGATCGAATGTCAATTGAAAACTACGCTATCGAGTTGTAGTAAGCCGCTCCAATTGTTACATAGAGAATCGGTCACGATCGTCGAAATAGCATCGGTACACCCTGTACACGGTTCTCTATGCCGGCCGTGGTGATCTAATGTTGGTTCAGAAACACACGCGCTGCACAACACAGCATACGAAGCCCCACGAAGGAGAAAAATCCTCTGGATGTACGAGCAGAAGACGATCGCGAAGGAAGAGAGTTATCATCAAATTGCTTCGCATTTAGGGGTGCTTGCGATGCCACGATAGTTACGACGATTTGCTCTCGATACTTTCCTGACATCGTCATTTCCGACATGCCTCGTCTTCGATATTAGCTCTATACCGAGCCGAATGAACGTAACATGATTATACGACGCTTTACAATGCGATTCGTAATGCAATTTATAACGTCTGTTCGCACAACCGTCTAATGACACTCCCCTGCCACATATTCGACATTTTCGAAGACTTGTATGCATAAATTTATGGACTTGCGAAACAGAGTTGTATATGTTATTACTCAATCGTATAATTTATCGTTATGATTTGCTTCCCGCGCATGATATGCATCGATATGTATGAAATTGAGGATAAATAACGACGAATAAACATTCGTTATGCCCTTGCATTGATAGAGGAATGATAAACGGATATAAATTATTCGCATTGTCTTAGTTACTGAAACTATAAAGAGATAGACAGTGTTATATACTACGCATAATCTGACTGTAACTGTGTTATCTGTGATGGAAAATAAACTTTAATAATAAATGTAACTTTTCCTTACTTCGTATTTGCATCTTATTTGCCGTTCTTTTCCATTTACATTCAGAATTCGATATCCTATTGAAACCCGCGCGAGCTTTTTATAATTTCGCAGTACATATTAAAACTGATATTCGATGACTCATTTCTTTGAAAACTACCAAAATATGAATGTTAAATAAATTTTAATCGATTTTGTCTTTTTCTTTTTTTTCGTGAATCAATCAATCTATAGTACCCTAACTAACCCTCGTTAGTTAGTTAGTAACCCTTCTAGGAGTAATTTCCCCGTATGTTCAACTGTTACGCGGCTTATTACGTCATAGAGAGAAAAAGCTTTTAATTAATTGGCCTATGAGAACAATCTGCGCGACGATCTGCATCATGCGCTCTCCGCAGTGAGGCAACGTTGGCCTTCCTTACGCGGCGTTTAAGGCACGTGCTTTTCACTGCAATGCAAGATAATCTCTTCTCCGTTTAGAGCCTCCTTACGGCGATTCTGATTTCTATGAGATTCTAACATCCCCCCGTAAACTTTTCCAGTTCATAAAGGCTCAGCGTTATGATCGTTCGCCACATCTGATTACCATTCTCACATCTCGGCTTCTCTCTCTCTCTCATTATTTTTTCTATTTTATAACGAAGGTTTTTCTGGAATGAAAATAAAATAGGTAATATGTCAGAAAATTAATACAAGAAATCCGTGTAATGACACATGTTAGCTACATCGTGATAAAAAGATTGCACAACAGCGATTGTTACTCCGATTTCCTCGCTTTAAGCTAGTCACAAATCGGTAAATGTTAACGATGCACACAACGTCCACGTCTACTGTGGATATTGAATGTTACTTAAATCATTTTCAAACTGGACGAAGACGTTATAATCGCGCGTGTGAAATGGCAGCGTGTCGAGTCATAAAGTTCCGCGCAACGTATTTACTGCCGTGGACGAATAATCGCAAAAGCGCAATGTACGCTGAACACACACGTGTTATAAACGATGACTGTACCCGGATTTATTGCAGCACCATGTTGTCACAACCTTTCTCCGATAGCTTCCCCATATTTCCTTTTTATTTCCTGTTCTTTATATTTCCAAATGACATATACTGTATCGCTCAAATATTTAGCGTGTCTAGTATAGCGATTCTCAATCCATGAAATACTGTATTTAAAACCATTCGACATTTTTTTCTTACAAAATTACTTTTCCTGAAAAATGTACATATTTTAAAAGAAAAAATTCTTTTTCAAGTCCGGTTTATGCAGTCTTCTTTTTTAAATTAATAATAAATTACGGAAAAATTTTAAAGTTAATTTAACGCGTTGTATTAAAGAGATTAGTGATAAACAATATCACGTTTTCAAAATCATTAATGAGAAAATGAACCGCTGTTGTAAGAAGAGGCTAAAAAAAGACAACAAAGTACAAGAAGGAGCAAGACTTCATTCTATAGGCAACCACCGGCATGCGACAAAATTATTTCGCGGCATCAAAAGTGCCGGCATCTGTATTAACACCGAGAAAATGCGAAGATGAGGAAACCAAGAGTGGGAGGAGGAAAGGGAGGAAAACGAGAAGAGAAAGGGAGAAGTTACGGACAAGGCGGCAAGGAGAGGCGCGCGCGTCTTGCGGCAGGAGGCAGTAATTGCGTTATTAACTTAAAAGTGAGGTTCTCCAGAGAGAGAACCGGAGGCGAGAAAGGGAGTGGGACAAAGGGGGGGGGGGGGTAGAGAATACGAGAGGAAGAGAGAGAGAGCGCGCGACATCAGAATGTTGCCGGTCGGTCTTCGCCGCGGACTCCGCGTATAGTCTTTCGCGGCACTGTATATACCTGCGAAACGACAGCGCGGATACGGAATTGCAGGTGAACCGCCACGGACCCACCCGTGGCGGCACGCGATGAGAGACCATGGATAAGATATCGTTATTGCTATTATGGCGGATCGACAGTCGGTCTTCAGATTGGCCGGCGTGAAAAAATAACAGAGCGCATCTCTTTTTTCGAGGCAATTGACTGAATTAAAGTGAAACTTTTTAAATTCAAATTAGGTGGTCACCAAGAATTAAACTATTTTATTGGCTAAATAATATGGTTTCGTGGACGAATGTGTTAAGACGTGACGAAGCTTTCTCTCCAATGAAATAAAAATCTAATGATTTTTAGGAAATGTACGTGACGAGTATTTCGAATATATGTGTTTAGATAATATCGGAGTAGATAGGTGAAAGAACAAAAACGATGTAAGATGTAGGATGAAATAAGTCGAGTAAATCATGCGATTTCTTATTGCGTGCGCTCGAAGTTAACGAGATGTGAGAAATTCCTCGCTAACCCTCTGCTATGAACAAATAGTCAGATCGAGCAACGCGAGGAACGCTCGCGAGCAATTTCGTGCTATCATTTTGCAGGTATGTACTATGTATAGTAAATAAAAACGTGAAAGAGAGGGAGAGAAAGAGAAATGCGGCATTCTAATCTCGTTCAGTAAAACGAAAGATGATTGCATCTTCTAGTTGCAGAAAAATAGAAAGAGGAATGTATAACTTTGTTACATCTCACGTTGAGTGACTTCAGACATACATGGCAAAACTATAACACACGTTGAAGAACATAAACGCAAAATTTACGCGGATATAAGTGTGATCATGTATGCAATAGCGCGTGTTGAAAACTGACCAGCTCCTGTATTTCTAAGTAAGGAGAAAAATGTAATCTGTTCAATGATTGTCGTCTGAACAATTTGATATGCACAATCAAATCTAATATAATTTTACGTGTATGAAGTTGGCACGATATAAAATTCCTTAGTTCTACGTACCGAGTTCCCTATAATTTTATCTCTCTCGGTTTACTGCCCATCGTAATTTCGTTATTTTATTTAATTTTAGATGTAAATGATACGAGTAACAAAACAATGCACGGGAATGAACGCGAGTTCTACATGCATCGAGCGTGATTGCATTCGTACGGAATCGTGTTTATGCTCGATTTTTCGAATACGTTACCTATGATCGGCTTTACACCATGATTATATCAGGTAGGGAAGCATCTTCTTCCGTGGGCCCAGTGCTTAATAGAGACGTAACACCATACACACGTTACACAAAGCAGGGGGCTGAGTCACGACCGATCAATGTTACACGCGGTAGACTCAACCTCCGAACCGCTTTTTTGCCTTTCGTCTATTGATAAGTCAATCAATTGAGATCGATCGTCTTTATTCGATCACGTCGGTTAGGTTACGGATCTATTGTTGTTCCTAATTAATGAAGGGAAGTAAGTAAAAACATGATCTCTTTGTTCACGTCGATATTAAACAATGAATTATAAGATCAAGTATTTTCAAAAATTAAATTAAAACTCTGCTCTCTAATTATTAACACGTTGGATTAAATTTGACAAAATTTTAATTAAAAAAGTATATCATCGTAGAATCTGCAATTGAGAAGAGAGACACGTAATGTTTCTGTGATATTGTAATTGTAGACGTTGGACGTAGAAAATTTTTTAGAGATTTTGATTCATGTAGATTTTTATTCACGGCGTCTGGGGGAGCAGCCATATTTTATAACGTAAGTTATGCGTCTCACGTTGTACATTATTTTCCGGCTTTTGTCCGGCAAATTTAATGCCCGTGCCAGCCGAAATATCTCAGAAGGGAATCAAAGTACCGTGTCTCTTTCGTTGTACACGGACTTGAAGGACGCGCACTCCGGCGCGAGTATAAGTACCTTATGTTCCCACGCTGGAGCAGCCTCGAGGGCTTCCCATTCCGCTATCGGCTCCTCACATTGCCCGGTATTATGTAGGTATGTATGTACCTTCTCGTACTTGAAGAAGGCGTATGTACAGGGTGTACCGGTAAAACATATTGAGCCGCGGGTTTCGTGAGGCGAATTAACAAATGCGAAGAGAGAGAGAGACGGTCAAGAAAGAAAAAGAAAAGTGCGCTTCGAACTTTCGTAAATGTACGACTAACATAATCGAGCTCAGTTGAATTGAAAATAGTACAGAGAAATTGTAAAATCAGAAATTTGATTGTGTGTGAAAATACGTTTGCAGCAGCACGATTGTTCAGTTAAAATATTAGTTGTATTATTACAATAAAAACTCGTTATATTATTTAGTAATTTAGTCATTGAATCAAGCCTGACACTCACCTGGCAAACCTCTCCTTATCCTGGACGTTGTCATCATCCAGTCTCCTATATTTACAACCACTCGGATCATCTTCATCAGATCTGCAAAATAAATCGAAGATAATGCATTAGTTCGTATAGTGATAAGTTAATCCTGTATCAAGATATTGATTACTTTAACAATAAATTAACTAAATAAACTAAACTAATAGTTATTTAAATGCTCTATGAAATACTGTCCTATGACAATTATTGATGCTTGAAAATGGATTAAGTTAAATGAACGTATATAAGAATGTATTTTTTTTCTGGATACAAATTTGTTAAGGATAAATGGATGTGGATAGTCGAGTTCGGCACCCGAAAGGAACAAATAATAGAAATTCCGCGCGCGTCGCGTCACCGATACGTAAAGTGTAATCGCTTCCGGACAGCCAAACGTGACCGTACGGTCCAAAATTGGACACTGGCAGGATTGTCGTCGGCCTTTCTCCCTCCTTTAAATCTAGAACGCTCGTAACAATAAGTGACGACAAGAATATCGAGCACGATATTCACTCATTCATTACGATTTTTCCATTCAAGCGACTAAATCATTATGATCATTAATAAGATTTTTTAAACAGAAGAGCAATAATTATCATTCTGTTATATATAACATAAAGTTAATATTATAGACTATTTAATAATTAACATGATTTTTCGCGGAGAAAAGAATAATAGTCTATTTCATTTTGTTATACAACATAAATCACGTAAAGAAATTGCATAAGCAAAGAACAATTTTACCAAAAAGTATCTAAAAGTTTAGCTATATACAAATTTGAAAATAAATTTGTTGGACTAGTAAAATAATATAATTATAGACGTACAAACTGCTTGCTAGAATGTTAAAACTTTTTGCTTCATTTCAGCTTCCTACATAATTATTTTTATATAGTCTAACAAAATTATTTTTAAATGTATACATTTACAATTATAAATGTTTACATTAAATTTTTAGATATTTCAGAAATCATTCTTTCCGCAAAAATCTTTAATTGATCGCAATTCATAATTCTTTAATACAATATAAACTGATGATTATATAGAATAATTATACGAATATATGATATATAAACGTATGATATTTACCAGATAAATAATTTACCAAATAAATTATTCATCATATAATTATATATTTAATCCTTAAAAAGATCGAAACGAGACATGCGATTATCACGTTAATATCGGTCGATAGCGTTGAATTCGTCGAAGCCCAGGAGCGACAGCGTCTACGAGTCGCTTTCGGAGAATAGTGGGAGAGAAGAAGGATGAGGATAGCAACCGATAAATCCGTCACCGATCGTCTCATTACCGGCGTAGGAGAGCGTGTATACCGTCTTTCTACCGCAACGCGATAGAAAATTATGCTCTCATTGCGAGAGCAGGCTCCACGCTCGCGCGCAGAAATCCGGCCGATCGTCAGTCTGTATTGCACAGCGTCCGCGCGGGTGATGTACGATTCTGACCCTGAGCGAAAAAGCGAGACCCCTTTACTTACCAGCACCCTTCTACCCGCTGAACCTCTGCTTCGCCCTACCCCACTCGTATCCCTCCGCGAGACTCGCCGCGGTGAACGTCGCGTTTGAAGAGACGGTGTACGGCCTCTTTGCCCCCCCATCCCCCTCCCTCTTACGAAGTTCGTAGGACCCAACGGGCCCCGAGGTAGGGATGGTGTAGGGCCTGGCAGCGAGTGTATCCGGGTATCGCGAGCGCGAGAGGGGTGAAAGAGAGAGAGAGAGAGAGAGAGAGAGAGAGAGAGAGAGAGAGAGAACCTACATCTTCCTGCGCGGGAACCTTCTCGGTTCCCTTCGTCCCCACGTTCTCCGCGTTCCTTTTTTCCTGCTCCTCTTCCTCTTCGCAAGAGAGCAAGAGGAATGAGAGAGACACAGAGAAGAAGAGAGGAGGGAAGAGAGGGAGTCGCGGAGACTTATGGAGTACATAATGATGCGCCCCGCGGTATTACGTTGACTTAACGGACGCGTATGCGTGCTTCGCAAGCGATGAAGTCGACGACGTCGAGAAGTATTCGCGGCGGGCGGGCGAAGCCTCAGGGGTATGCTGAAGTTTTAGAAGAAGAGGAGAAAAAGAAAATGGTCTATGCAAATCGATCGTGAACGTTCGCTACGACTGAAGAGTGAAGCTTATATGATTTCCGTATCTAACCGTCGGACGTGCAGTTCTGACGATTCTTCTGTAAGATAATATCTAATTTGTTATTTTTTAAATTATATTTTAATTGTATTTATTTTTATATTCAAATTTTAATATTTTTAATCTGTTTAAACGGATACATTGATTTTCTTCCCACGCATCAGATATTATTTCAATTTAATCCCCGCTCGTGCGCGCGCGCATCCGTTGTTTACAAAATCCTTAACTTACGTCATAAACGATATGAGGAAAATGAAGCTATAAATTCCGATACCCCTCCCTTTATGTTCATCTGGATGAAAGTATCCGGAGTAGAGAAACGATAAAGTGAAAATTATGGGGAAAAAGGCAGCCGAAGGCGAGAGAGAGATAAATGTATGACAGGGAGATGTATGAAGCGCATAATGATGCGCAGCGCAGTATTACGTCGACTTAATAGATGTTTCGCAAATAGAAAATCTCGCGCGGTAGACTTAGTGACTTTATCCATCGGGATTTATTTATGACAAACGAGAAATCCAGAGATATCGATACCTAATATCTATGCATGCTATAATATTCAAATAAATCTTGAGAGAATATAACTACAATTTTAAAAAAAGTGAAAAGAAAATTTCATTTTGTCGAAACGGTTTACTTAGATTGCATCAAATCCTTATTTAATCTTTACAAAAAGATATCTGTCATGTCTTGATCATTATATTGTCAGACATTAAGTTTGTAATATATGGATATTTGACATACATTTTCTTGTACAGAACGTCATACAAGAATTGATTTATAATTAAATGTCATGTTCAACATTCTATGATTGCGTGTTACATCGAAAAATATATATATAATGTTAATAATTGCTGATCAGAAAATTCTATACGAATGACTTTTTTTCTGCAATTATGAAGAGAGCAACTCTTGACCAGAAAAACTTCAGCACTAATTTCAGCATTACTTACATATGTGGGTGTATATGTTTTTCTGTAATTTTACAAGAGTAAAAATATAAGTATGAAATTACTTTAATATTTTAATACGCGTATAATTTATATATCATTGACATTAAACTATTGAATGAATGCTTCAGCAGAGCAAGCAGCGTGCTAAATTGCAATCTATACTAGTTGGTTTCAACAGAATGTTTTTTCCGGAAAATTGTAAAAAAAAAAATTGCTAAATAAGATCTGCACTCACATCGGGAAATGCGCTTCTGAGACTGCACGCAAATCAGAGAGAGAAGATACGCGGCTTTGATGCCGCTCTACCATTACGGTAGTTTGACCCTTGACACAGAGGCGATTTGGGCAGTCCAGTTCGGAATTTCGGCGGTGCCGATTGAAGGACCGAACAGACGCGATGCCCAGTTACGGTTACTCTCTCTCTCTCACTCTCTCGCTCTTTCTTTTTCTCCCTTTCTCTCTTGTTTCATGCTCTCCACGTACAATAAGTAAATCCGCAACGGGATCGGGAGAGAGGGGGGGGGGAGGGGGGTCGAGGCAGCTCTATTTCCCTGTGTACGCGCCCCGGAACGCCCGATAATTTGTATACGTCGCGAAAACCGTGGGAACAAAAGCGCCGATACTTAGGTGTACACGGCGATCGTTATCTTTGCTATCGGGATACCGTCGTAAACTGTCGTATCTTTTAATGTAGCCGTGTTGTGCGGGAATAACGTACCGTCGCCTGAGAGAGCAGACACATGTACCTGGTATTGCGATACGCGCACGCGGTATAACTCCGTTTAGGTATAATAGGTTAATAATTTAGCGAGACGATAACCCCGTGAATATTGTTAGCTATATATCATAACGAAACGTAACTGATACTAATTCTTCTTGAACCTTTTTTTCTGAGCCCGAGATTGATAATTACACGTGCATTTGATATAACATATCATATGTGATTCTATACATAAAATGTTATGTGAATATTTAAGATAATTCTATATAATAGTAGCATAAATATTTATAGAATATTTGATAAATAAAGACTGACACACAATATTGATCGATAATTATTAAAAAAATAATAAATATTATAATATATAATAAGAAATAAGAAAAATTATGAATTGTGTAGGTATGTGTGTGATTATGAAATTATTAATCACTTTAAACAAAAATGCAAGTTCTATTTAATTGTTGTAGTTATGAATTATTATTCGTGTTAAATAAAAATACGTAAATAATTTATAAAAATTTAAGTTATTGAAAAAAATTGATACCTTAATCATCATAAAAGTGTACATGTTTTAGAGCTCTGTCGTCAGTTTTGCACCTTTCTTCTGAGAATTTAAAAAATCAGCCAGAAAAAAAGAAACACGATACTTGAAAGAAGAAAAAGAAGAGGAATTCGTGTGACGTGTTCAGTTTATGGTGGCGCCTTTTTGCATTTTTCCGTATGGCGCCAAAGTCACGACTTGATCCTCTCGTTTCTGCCTATCCCACTTTCTTTCCTCCACTATCATATTCTTGCATTCATATTCGCAATTCCTTAAATTCCACATGTTACTGTTTTTGTACGGCGCTAAACATACCTATATCTGACAAGAGCACTTCCTAAAAGAAGGTACTGTATGTGGGGGGTACAGAAAGATAAGATATATATTTAAATATATAGATATCTATTAAAATTAAATCGTTAAAATAATATAATTCATGATTACGAAAGATTTCCTAAGTACTTAATTTAATCGTGTCATTTTTCTCAATTTGTCACCATAAACTCGAATGTATATCAACGTAAACAGAAAACACGGAAGAATAATTTTCGTTTATTTTATAAATCTGCTGAGTTCATGCGTCCAATTCAGAGGAAGATCGCCGGGCATTTTCAGCGAGCAACGAAAGAGAAGGATGAGAAAAGAAGAGGAAGGTCTCGGTAGGACGAGAGCACGGATGCATCCCGATCGATTGCGGGCTGTGGAAAATCGTCACGGCGATCGGCGACAGCGAGGATCGACAGGAACGATCGAGGAGGTGGTGACCAATAAGGTCGCTGGAGAACGGATAAGAGTCGCGGAGTCGAAGAACGATGGACCGCCCCTCGTTGCGGCGGCAGAGCGCGGAGCCCACCAATGGCCATGCTGTTTTCCCCTTAATATGCGAGCCTGGCCGCTGGCATTACCGTTCTCGTAATGAAAAAATTACGTCACCTATAGCCGCTTAGGCGTTAGATAGTCGATCGGCGCTACGAGACACACCATCGTTGGACGTTCATCGATCTAAATGCCCGAGGCGTTACGTGATCGATTTGATCTCGAAGGAGAAATATATTGTTAAGGAATTCGTACATATAGATGAAAAGAATCACTAATAAACGTGCAAAGTGATTTGCGGTTATTTTAAATCAAGTGCAGAACTTCCGTGATATATATATATATATATATAAAGAAATTTCAATTTTTTCGATAAAATTTGATTTTTATCATGTAATTTTTAAAAAGATCTCTTTTACGTATAATTTGTTATCAATAAATTTGGATTTTATTTGAGATGTTGATTTATTCCTGTACTGATGTTTTCGATGCAAATCGAAGAATTTTCAATGCCTTTTCAATTTCGCTTTTTCTTCTCATCTATAGGAATTTCTAAGCTTCTTTGTTACACGCGCTTCTTCTTAATCGTTTGTTACACGCACGCTTATAATATTCTGTCGAGATAGATTCTTGGTATCCAGAGATAATGATTGAATATCTACAGCCTTGGGTTCATTGTTACATTGAATTCTGAATATTTTCATAGATTCTTGATACTATGGATCCTTGACACGATAAATCATTGCGTTTCTGTGATTTTTGACATCTTGACATTATCATTGATCACACAGGAATTAAACTGCGAAATCGACGATTTTTGTAGATCATAGATTGTCGGTATTTCGCATATCGAATCTTGCTGACTTATAGACCGTTTCTACTGAAAGCAAAAGATTCTTGATGTCATTAATGTCAGAATATCATACATTTCTTATGCTAACAAATATGTGGAGTCCTTATAAATTTATTACATCGTTTATCCGTGCAATTTCAATTTTATTGAATTGAGTGTAATTTTTTACATTATTTAATTTAGACAAGTTTTTACTTTATCGGATGATATATATGAGGTGAATGATGTTAAGATTCTGCTCGATTCTGTTTCATCGCACGCCCGAATGGAACGGATCAGAAACTCGACCGTTTTCACGCCTGAGAAAATCCTTATTGTCTAAGGCGGGTTGGTTCGCCTAGAGCGGAAAGTCACGCGAATCGACGCACAAGGAAGAGGAAACGAGAAATCGACTTAATTGCGCACGCCGTTTAGTACTTTTGTGCGTACAACAAACAGCAACGTACAACTGACTGCTTCCGTACTGGACACCCATTTTTTTCATGTTACATTTACCGCTTCGCACTTTTGTAGTGATTATTTACAAATATCTATACCACAGAATAATAAATAATAACGACTACATGTAGAAATTAGACTGACAAGAATAAATCAGAGAAAGAATTTTATTCTGGATCGAAGAATTTTGATGTTTAATAATATTCAAACAAATGCATTTTTATAAACCTTGTGGTAATATTTCTAACTTCAGTTTATAAAACTGAAAAATAAGTAATATATTTGCAAATTTAATATAAACATATTATTATT
Source organism: Cyphomyrmex costatus (assembly GCF_001594065.2). Taxonomy (NCBI): domain Eukaryota; kingdom Metazoa; phylum Arthropoda; class Insecta; order Hymenoptera; family Formicidae; genus Cyphomyrmex; species Cyphomyrmex costatus. The sequence continues at coordinate 1,122,358 of NW_017276246.1, forward strand.
AAGCACCAGAATCCACTTTTACAAAAAATAGGATTCTTCTATCTCTTATTTGAAGAAATAATAATATAAAAGAAAGAAAAAAAAAAAGAATTCCAAGGCGTGTGTGTTTCATATATTTTATATCTAATTATACTCTCTAAACCTACGAATCAGTGGATAATCACTGATATCAATACTCTTTTTTTTGGTAGATAAGCCATTGGTAGATAATGAATAAAATGTGAGATTCCAAAATTAAAAAGCCTTCATTATGTGATCTAATTAATGTTCTTGTTTTAGTGCATAAATTCGATAAATATGATATCGAAATTAACGTGAAAATATCATTTAATTATATGATGCTTAAACTGTTTTTTTTTTTTTATGTAGTTGTACTTCACTGACTATCCAATGCTGAGTATACCACTGGATAATCCCGTGACAATCCATTGATTCAAATTTAGAGAGTACGCGATATATGTTTCCAATTCATGTATCTATTAAGAAGACCAGACAAATTTACAAATTGTTGAGTGTTGATACATTTCTGTTATAATAATTTCGATAGCGAAAAGTAAAAAATTTCAACTTGCTCTCACTTTGTTTTCTTTCTTCTGGCAAAGACTCGTCATTCAACAGTTCCTTTATGCGCGCATGGTGAACGGTGTGCGCGCGTTCAGATGCATGTCGATCGTGTATGACATAAATATGCATCACGGGCCGCTCCGCGCTTACGGAGCGTTACTAACAGGGTCTTAATTATGAATGAAAATAATACGCGCGCTTCAATCTCGAAACATACTTTCCTCAGCGTCAAGCCATCCGGTTCAACGACTTCCGCGGCAGAAGCGTGCGGAAAAATATCGTGCTTGCATGAGGACGAATGCAATATCGATAATCACAGGCGAACAATTTATGTGCTTATACTTGTTCCTCATTTAATCGCACTGACGCCAGTAATCATTCGAATAATTCCAGTTTGATTAGATCTTTGTTAACTAAAAGTTGAAATGGAATTTAATCATCAAGTTCTCTTTCTTCGCAAGTCTTCAATTTTTTAAATTAAATGTCTAAAGGTATAATAAAATATATGTGACGAAGTCTATATTTCTCTAACAACGTTTCTGTTTTCAACTTCTTTAATTTTTGAAATGAAATTTGAAATTATCCTGCACGCGCACATAGGTGAAATTTGGCGCGCGTTCTTTTCTTCCTGCACAATGAAATTTGCCAACTTATACCTTTGCAAGGGCAAAGGCGGCAGGATTCAGGAAACGATGTTATTGCGTAACGTAATGATCTGGTAATCGGTCACGTGGATTTGCGTTGGACCGGGCCGGCCGCAAATCTCCGCTACGTGACGAATTCCGCGACGAGCGGGTTTCGCCGCGTGCCTGCGCTTGCACGTGAGTGCATCATCCGCACGCGCGGCGCTAAGCTCTTCGCATTAGTTCGCGCGCTTCTGCAATCGACGGCAGTTTGTTTGCCCCGTGGCGCACAGTGCGTCGCACCTCTCGCGCCTGCACGAGCAAATCGAACGCACGGCAATGCTTACTGCGTAACACCTCATTAGCGTTTCGAGGAAGTAAGGTTGTGCGCCGCCCATCGCGAGAACTTCTTTCGCTTTTGCGGCAGCAGCGCTCGATCGAGAAAAAATTACACGCATATCAGTTTTTAATTATACTCATTAGCGATTCTTCTTCATTCGTCATCGTTATTTTCATTAGACTTTTAGAAAATACGACAAGGACATTCCAAACGATAGCGACCTTTTTATTATATGTAGTGGGAAGATCCTTTTATATATTATTTTACAGAATAAATAAATATTATTTTAATTTAGGTAAATAAAGAGAGCATAGCATTCGACATGCATCAACTGACAAAAAGACACATCAAGAGAAAAAGATTTGATCGTTTTATTTATTCATTGTTTTGAGAAATTGCCTTTTATAATATGTAATTTTTATAATATATCTTTATGAAAAGCCGAGTTCGCGCGTTTGTCCTTCACGGTTGGAGATTCAGAGCCGCCCGTAAACGTACTTTGTTTTGCATTAGCGTGTGCGTGCAAGGATGCACATATCAAATGCACGCCCCCTCCGTTGCTGTTTGATGTTAATTGCGCGCAGTAATCATTTTAACATACGTTCCAATTATGCGAATGCTATTTGGATTACATTTGCATCGTAAAAACTCCCACTACCGTTCACCGGCGAAGCCGTCTACGTATAGCATTTAATACAGATGAAGTTTTTAATCTCGCTAATTAATCCTGTTTTATCTGTCAATAAAATTTATCGGTCACAGTATAAAGCGTCCGTCGCAATTATCGATAAAATTCGCGCCTATCGCGCGACGACATTTTTGTTAATATATATTTTTAGATATCTGGGCTTATCGCATCGCACGTGCCTAGGACTATAATTATGAGTATCCTTCTCGTAATATCGTCTCGCCACGAGTTTCGTTATGGTTCCGAGAGATTATTATTATCGTTGTTTTGCGATGACTGTACCCAAGTATCGCTTCTTTCAAGGCCGTGCGCGAAAAGTTGTTTTATACAAGATACACGTGTCAATCTTTATGTGCGGAATACACGAGGAACACCGCAGGAAACGAGCGACGCAAATTTGATTCGAAAACGCAGTCCGAGGCATCAAGGAGATCGCACTGTATTATCTCTTACTATAAAATGCTTTTCTCATTGAACGAAATATAAATACTCAGAAAATAGGAGCATGTACCCTTCGTTAAAATCATCACAGTAGAAAAGAAAAGTGTGTTTCCTTAAATTATAAATTATGTAACAAACATTTCTCTCTTCGGAATATCAAGTTTGATAAGTTATCTTAATTCGAAAATAAAGACCATGTGTACAACAAAGCCTAAAAGCGTAAACTTCCGCGTTTTCTTTCGATACTTCACGTTATCCTTACGTTACGTTTTTTTAAGAAAAAAATTCAACGCTGGTTCGATATCTAATAAAATAATTCAGATCGAGCGTCAGAACGAGGTGTGAATCTATTGAAAATTCTCACTTCAACCGCATATCTCCCCGGAGAGAGAGCAACAAGTGAGTAAACATCCGTGCCACGGATCCTCGAGTTCGCGCAAATCGTGCGATCGTACTAATCGGACAGCGCAATATGCCTCGCAATATGCGGACCAAAGGAACGGCAAGAATGTCGTGACACGCGTCCGACTGTTAAGAGACGAAGCCAGGATCAATGGCGCGTGACTGCGTCGGATTCGTTAAAAGTGAGGCGGAGAATATAATGGCCGAACGAGAGAAAAGGGAGAAGACGCTCCCCTTCGCATTCGTTCACCCCTGAACGGAACCGGCTGCTATTTTCGACAGATCGATCTTTCGCCCCATCGCAGAAATACTGAAACGCAAACGAGTCCAAATGGAAAATACGCGAATGATAAGTTACGACTTAGAATACAAAAGAAAATGTAAACCGGCTTGGAAAAATCATATCGATGAAGTGTATATACGGAGAAAATGTTTAGTACAATACAATTAAGTCTTATCTAAAGGCGATGAAGAGGAATGAGAGATAAAATTAAGAAAAATAAGAAAGATACTGTAATCAGTAATTGTACGAGCACAGAAATTATTTGTCGAACTTTTTCCGTCGTCGAGTGCACTCGATGAGTGCATTGAAATCCAGCCAATTAGTTGTAACGAAAAACAAAATTGTTACGCGAGCTGTCTGTGTCGACTTGCTGATACGGATGAAAACTTGCTGATTCCGCAATAACATTCCATATAAAGACCAACAATAATATGCGACGATGACGGGTATGGAATAAAATTACGCAACGTAAAGCTATACTTACATTTTTAACATTTCTGTCAGCAGTGACATTTTAGATTTGCTTCTGACGGATTGTATTTCCTTATCGAATTGCAAACTCTTATACAAATACAACATACTTATTTATTAAACCGAGTAATAACATGGTTCTGATTATAATCAATAATAAAGATTACAAGAATCGATGCCTAAAAATTAAATAATTAATTTGAATAAATAAACTTTATTGTAATAACGTTTTTTTATTCAAATTATTTAATGTTTAGGCATCGATTCTTATAATCTTTATTTTGTTCCAGCAATTTCACAATTCAAAAAATACATTAATCAATAATAATATTATCTTTTCAAAATTTATCACAACTATCTAATAAGTACTTTTTTCTTTTTATGCCAAAATATATCGATAATCGAGCTATTTACATTCAAAAGTAATTTGTATGCGCTCTCTCTTTTTCCTTTCTTCGTATTTCTGTACGATCGCGAAACAAGTACATTCTGCGAATTGTTGGCACCACGTCAGAATGACTCGACTGATGAATTGCAATGTAGCGAGCTCTAATTGAAGGTGTGTGATTAAGATGGCAGAGAGAGTTTATACGATTTAAAATCAGCATATTCGTGAAAATAATCGCTGCAATTAAAATTCGCGTAAAATATGATATAGATAAAGGTCATGAAAATTATCAAGTCGATAACTACACGCTGTAAAAAAATATTTTTATATCGTATGTTTGCGTATAAAGCACGTACGAACGGTTTAAAAAGATAAACAATGCGAATAATCCGCTCAATCCCAGTACATACCTATGTATTTTTACAGATAAACGAAGGAACATGTAAACTAAGGAATTTACTAGGCGCGTATAAATGCACGTGCCTTCTGAAGAAAGGGAGAAAAAAAAAAAATATAACGACACACTTCGCAAGGCTTGAAGCGAGTCTTTTTACCTCCGTCTTTTCGACTGCGTCTCCGTGTGGGTCTGCTGGATGTGATGGGGCGATAAGTCGGGCCCGTAAGACAGAAGTTGACTTCCTGCGGTGATGGGACAGGCAGGAGGGGGTGGCGGTGGCGGGCCCAACTGGTAGCCTACCGTGGCGGAGGGGGGCGCGTAGTGCGAAGGGCCCGGTCCCAGACCGACTCCGTAGCCCGCGCTTCCCGCCGACCCGCCCCCGTACATGCCGCTGCTACCGGGATACTCTATTTTGGCGGTGTTTCCGGTCAGTTAGCTCGATTACCGGAATAAAGCGTGTCACTCTCGAGTTTAGCCACCCAGCTAACTCGTCATATCGCTGTCGCTAGATTACTCAGCTATCGCAGTTTCATATAGAGATCGTCGTTGCATTTCTTCCTGTATCGTTACCGAGTCGTGCTTAAATTACTAATTTGTCGTCCTATTCTGTTTCAAGATTATGCACTGATGCACTTTTGTATCTTCTCACAACAATACTCGTACGCTTGCGTCCATTATCAATTTAATCAAGTTAATCACACTCTTAAATTACAACTTGTTTCGTCTTATCATGCCGCAAGACTGTCCGTCCACTTTTGTACATTTAACGAAATTCATAATTTTATACACTTCCATTTATTACAGAGCTAAAAAATTTATTGCACGATAAATTATATCACTGTAGTAGATAATTCATTTACGCAAACTATTTTTATATTCACAACTTCCGCAATATTCGTGTGTGTATCTGTATACTTTTCTTTTATTATTAGTTCATTGCATAGTCTTTAAATACACTTTAAATGCGTCGTAGTCTTCTAATCGTGATCGCACGAAGAAATTCACGGTAAAACGCGGCTTTCTCCCTCATTTCTTTTATCGTATCTCGTCATTTTGTGCTTCGGTTTTCGTAGAATAAAAAAATTATCCTGACGGTTTAATAGCTCGGGTGCACGATTTCGAGGTTCCTGATACAGAAACTCACTCAACTACGTTGCGCTCACCTTCCACCGAATTATCTTGTCATCTTGTTACCTGGAGCAAGATGTAGATCTACCATCGGTCTACCAACGAAGCAGTTTTGTACTTCGCGTTTCCCTCTTCAGCGTTAGTCAGGGATACTTCAATTTCGAAGGCCTTTGTATCTAAATTCTACTCACGTTCGCTCGTGTACTTCTTCACTGAACTTGAAAGAGCGCGATGGTATATTTTAATAATAATTTATACGTTAATCATTATACTCGCTTGTTTTATCTGTGCTCCTCAGAAAGTTATTGTGACATAGTGACGAAAAAAACGTCCAACATATAAACTCTTGCGAGTGGAATTTTCCATTAAAGATCAATAATTCAAGACTGCGATATGTTCGGTCCACGAATTGTATGGTAATCTTTTGAAGAAGCTATAGATAAGCAAAAACGGCTGCTTTATCTGGGATTGTCCTATATTTTCTGGAATCATTTATCTGCAACTGAGAAACTCTCACGCTTTTCACACTTGTCTCTTTTCTCGATACACGCATGAATTTCAATTTACATTCCGTTGCTTTTATCTACTCCATTTATATATCACAGCGAATTATCGAAGTTAGCATATGAGGATGTGTTGTTATTGTTGCGACCTTCTTTCCCGCACGGATTTCGCCGGAATTCGAATAAAAATCGTTTCTCTCTAAATTCCTCGTGCTTCGCTAGTCGACGCGACGACTCGATTAATCGACCAAGAAAGAAAGTACGAAGAAGCAAAAGAAGCTCGTTACGGAAGTGCGCCTCTGGCGCGGCGGTGATTTCGGTTTTGGAAAGCGTCAAATCCGGCCACTTTCACGAGGTGAAGTCTCTATTCGCTTGCCGATAACTAGCTTACCCGCCTACGCTCTATTAACTATTGTTGTTTGTTTCTTTTCTGCTCTTCTGGAAACGACCGTCATACCACTCCCGGAGAAATGTCTTCCAGTTCTCCCAACCAGGAATTGACAGCGAATCCGAGGACGTCACGAGATTCTCGACCTCGTCGGACCGTCGTTGCACTCGCGCCGAATTTTGTACGCTCCTTTCGTCGCACTGCAACGTATGATCCACAAGACAATCGTACTAATCTTTCTCTCGCCTCGCGGTTTTCTCAAAGCGACGGCCATATCGCTGAAGCGGTTCGTACGATCACTTATCCTGAAGAATTCAAAGCCATTCGATCGAACGTTCAGCGAGTTAAGCGTAGCGAATTAGCTTATCTTCAAACGAAATGACTGTAGAGCAATTTCCTACGTGATCAAAGATCTCGTCCAGTCCTGTTGCTTTATAGGAGATGCATCCTGAGCTTTTATTCTTCAGGAAGATTTCATCAAACTACTTTCTTGAAAATCGTCGTATATTCAAGCTATAGTCCTGGTTGATTATGGAGAACCTAATTGCGCACACTTGTCAAATCCTTATTGTATTGGAAATTACATGGCGAACGGTGATTATTGAGTCTTCGAAACCTTTATCTTTTGCAATTAACGTCGAAAATTCAAATCCTGTGTTACGTTTATTTCATCGCAAAATGAACTCTTTGCTTGTTCGAGATCAACTCGGCTGAGCTCGCGTAACAAGAAACGCACGCAAATCACGGATGCGTCAAATTCCCGCGTAAAATTGCGCTATAAAATTTCTCAGTAACATCGTGGTTAACTGTAACGAATGAGTCCCTTCTTTTTAAAATCTTTAATGAATTTAATTACAATAAAATCGTAACACGCACGTGTCTTTTCCACTAGTCCAAAATTTAGTGTCTAATGCAAAGTTCATAAAAGCTAAGTGTTTTCCTTGGAAATAAACTATTAAAATCCTCATAATTCAGTGATAGTCGAATTATTCCTTTTTAATTAGATAAATTAATATTTTCCAAATATAATATGATAAATTCCATATATTTAATTTTTAATATCAAAATAGTTATCATATATAATATTAACATATAATCTTTAAGTCTTTCTAGTTAAAATCCCACAATTGATCAAGATGGATTTTTTCTTTAAAAATAATTTTAATTTACTAACAGCCAAACGAGAGATCGTTTGATATGATACACATGATCGAGCGTCCAAATTTTGGCGCGAAAATTCTCGTGAAGCACTCTCGAATAATGACGCGTCGGCGATCGTCGCGTCGCGGTCTCGATCGCGATCGATGGCGATCGCAGGTAAAGCGATGCGGAAACACGTTTCACGGACGCACGTACGGATAAATGGACGGACGGACGGACGGATGGGTCGCCGACTAGCCACCACCCACAACTCGCTAGTGACTGATTCCACCATAGCCGCATAATGTGCTGCTGCGGTATACCCCGGTGAGGACTATCACTTCTCCCACCAGAGAACTCGGGACAGCCACCGTTGCGAAGCCACGACTTTTAACTGGGATGCATCGCCGCCGCTCGCTTGCTCACTCGTACGCTCGCGAGTGATAGAATATGGCGTTTTGGGGAATTGCTTTTCGAGATTAATTCGAGAGATCTTATTTCCGAACGTTGACCTGACTTTTTCTATCATTTTCTACCTTTTTGCCACAGTCGTTTCGTGACAAAAATTAGATACATTAACACGTTCCGTGACGCAGGTGATTTTCCACATTGGATTTTCCGTCATTTAGGCCGTTTGATATTTTGGCTATAAAAAGAAACGTAATTATAAAATCATTTTTAATATTATACGTGAAATTTTAATATTATACATAAATAAATAATTATCTATGTTGTATCGATATTGCATGTATGATGCAATTTTGGTACATTAGACTTTTGCTTTTATAATAATTTTGGTAATTTTTTTAATCACTATAAAATAGTTATTTAAAAAATATAAAAAATCGAACAAAAATATCGTGGATCACCGGTGACTCATGCAGCATGGTGATCAAATCATTTAAAACTGGCTCGGCACAGAACGTGTTAACACGTATTTGAAATTATGTTTTCTACTGTAGTGGGTTTGAATTAATCTAAGATCGATTAATGACTCTACTCTGGTTTCTGATTGAACGAGTTAATGGGGGCACCTCCGGGTTAATCGATCTCGGATCGATCCAATCCATTGCAGTCAAAAATATTATATTTTTTATTCGTACTACTTTTTATTGATGAAGACGATTGGAGAACCAAACCTTCCCTCTAATCTTTTTTTTGAAGAAAATTAAATCTGTCTTGGAAAAGGAGTGAAAACTTTTATTCTTTAACAAGAGTGGCAGATTTTTATTCACTCTTTTGAAGTGAGATTTACTTTAAAGGAATGAAATCTCACTCCTATTTTTTGGATTAAAAATCACTCTATTTTCATTCCAAGCAAAAAAGCAAAATCTTACTCCAAAAGAATAAAATAGCACTCCTATAAAGAGTTAAATCTGTCATTCTTGTTCAAGAGCAAAAATATTTTCATTTTTTTTCAAGACTGACTCAATTTTCAGTCTTTTGGAGTGAGACTTCACTCCGAAAGATTTAGAAAATTAATAACTCAAGAGTTCGTTTTAGATTTAATACAAGAGAAAAAATAAGTGTTTCTTCGAAATTTTTTCAATTATTTCAAACCTACATATAATATCGGAAATTACCGACCATCTCTAAATTTAACATAGTAAAAATATGACCAAGTACTAAACGATATATACAATACATAAAACAATGGAAATTAATAAAAACGAATTCTCTAAATTTTTTGGAGTAAAATCTCTAAAGAGTGAAAATTGAATCTTTCTAAACAAAAAGAGTCAATTTTTATTCTTTAAAAGTGAAATATCACTCTTCAGTGTGATTCATTCTAAAAGTTTTAGAGAGAATATGACGATATATATATATATATATATATATATATATACCCCTATATATCAGAATGAATGGGAATGGTAACAGAAAAGCAGAGCGTACGTATTCGGTCTTATCGCGTCGAAAGGATCGTGTTGGCAGGGTCTGGTAGATCGGATATTCACGGCGATATAAGAGGGTCGCGGAGTTGTGTTGATACAACGGCGGTTGACATTTGCGCCTACTTCGCGTGCCGAAGCCGTGCGGCAGAAAAGTGTTTTCGAGAAAGACTCATGCGCCAGTAAAAGTAACGCGGCGCTTACGATAACGAAGCGTTTTCTTGAACGATGTCGCAACGCGGGCCCCGCTCTTACCGCGGCGCATATTGCCCGAGCAGCAGCATTGTATAAGCCGGGGTAGCGAAGAATTGCCTACCGTGTTATGTGTGGCGAACGTCGTAACTGATCTCGGCGCTGCATCATTTCTTGGAACTGCGTCAATCAAGCGCGCGACACCAAGTTCGCCGTGCATGTGACTGCACGGCGAAAATTTCACCGCGATCGTTAACGCCGAAGCGGCTATTTTAGTCGGCAAACGTCTTTCCACAGACGATCTTTCCTCTCATTTCCCTTGCGTGACACCCGAAGGCTCGATACGAAAAATGCAAACGCATATTAACGCATTCATATAAAAATGTCTACTATTTTCAGGAATACGTCGTGTAAAACTACAAGAAAAGAAATTTCTAAAATTCGTAAAATTTTCTTAAAATCTACCCTGAAAATATAGTAATTGTGGGACAACATTATGTTTGGAAGAATTTTTACGTAAATTTCTCACATTCATTAATAAAACTACAATAAAATATAAAATAAGTATGATTAATTTTACTAAAGTGAATGATAAAAATCTTTAAATTCATTGTATTGTACCATAACTACTATATTTTCTCTCTCAGAGTAAATTTTAAGAAATCCTTCTCTACGTGTACTTTTTCTTCAAATATTTATTTAACACCGTTTGTTTTCACTAATAATAAATTAATTTTATATGTTTGTTCAATTTACTCTTTGTTTTTTTTTAATTCATGAAACTAGAAAAAGAAAAAGAGTAAGTTGTTGAACTGAGATTAAAGTAACCTTATGCATAAAAACTTTTTCTTAAAATTTTGATTTAATATTTTTTCATATATATTATTAATATCCATTTCCACCAACGAAATTTAATTCCAATCTCAGTTCAATTTACTTTTAATTTTTTTCTAATTGAAAAAGTGTTAAATAACTTTACGCATGATTTTTTCGCTAAAAACAAATATTTTGAGATTAATGTTAAACTATATCATTAGAAAAATCTTTGTTCATAAAAATATACAAAAGCATAATTTCCATTTCACAGATAGCACATATATCTAACAATAAGATACGATATATACTTAAATATAAGCCGATTAAATTTAAGTAATTCGTGTTCATGTCTACTACTAATTTACATAAATTTTAATCTCGGTTTAACTTATTCTCTTTATTCTTTTCTAATTCCTAGAATTAGAAAGAAATAAAAATAAGTTTAATTGAAATTAAAATTAATCTACACTGATAGAAATAAACGTTGATAAAATTATCTCATACAAAGTTGAATATATATGATGACTCACCCTATATGGACAGCACTGCGCTTCTGTGCCATTTTGCTTGGGTCACTCCCTGTATTTAAAATAATATATATTAATATGACAAGAAATTTTTTTACAATGTTTCGTGTAAAGATGTGTCAAAATTTAGATATAGAACTCAACTGACTATTACAACTCAATATCTCGTTATGATTTTCATTTTCTTGCTTCGTTTCGAGTTCTATTAAAATTTATACTGAATTCTTTGGAACACTTTTTAAATGCAATTTACATTACTTCGAAGTATGTATCTTGTGATGAATGTTAACAACAGTTCAGGAATTACGATCTAATGTAATTGAGTTTAAAAACCAATACCAAGGATCAGATACGTTTGGGCTATCTGAGTCTGTTGTTACATTGTCATTGCATAGGTTTTATGCGGATACAAAAGCTATGCACAACGTGATAATGTAACAACCTGAGTATTAAGAGCTACAAAATACATGTGACCTGCAGGTAGCATGGTACATTCCAGCAATTTTACAGCCACATGGCAACGATGATGCAATATTATTGTAATATTTAATGCTATCTATGTCTACCTTCCAACAAGCGACACAGTACAATACAGTGATCATCTCATCCTTGTTTAACATTGGCGAACAACAAAGATGTACTGTTACACGGTGTCACACCATGTCATCTGTGTCGCTTGTTAGGAGGCACCCAATAAGATCCTATTAATATTGATCAATATGTTAAATATTATATAATATACAATTGACTTTGCTTTCTTATCTTATCCTTAAAATTTAACCTGCGAATTAGAAAATAATTCTGTTTCACCACAGCAGTTTCATTAATATTTACTATTTCTGCAACAAAAACTCTTACCACCAGCATTAGTGTCAGCATGAAACAATGCTAACCATATCGGCTAGATTTTTATGTATTTTATACTTAATACAAAGTTAGTCGAAGGATCACTATCTGCTATTTGACCGAACGAATTCACTCTACGGTTTGCCCTTGCACTCCGCAAGACAAACTGGAGCAATTTAGACTACTCTAGTCTCGTCTGAATTGCGTGTGCACGCGAGAGCGCAGCGGGGAGGAGGGGGGGAGGGGGAGAAAGAAAATCGTAGGAGAGCGATTCCTTTCGTTTTCTGAAGACTCGTCGCGAGTTTTCCACGCGGTAAGTAGATTCCGAATTTCGTCGCGTCGGGTCCGACCGCGGCGACCGGGAAACGCGGGCGGACGTAGAGGCGAACGGTAACAAAACCCGTGGGCTCTGGTTTACCTGGAATAGAATGGGCGATCGAGGATACCGTGAACATTCAGCCGGGATTTCCTGTTGCCACGATGCGACGGAAAAACGGTGCGCGCGGGGCGCAAGAGAATATTGACGCGAACGTATGACGACTTCTACACTTTGCACCGACAAAACTGGGTGTTTACACTCGCCAGTCGCGCCATTTTGGAGTTTCCACTCGGCTCCGGGGTTTTATTTTCACGCACGCACACGGGCCCCACGGGAGCGCCGCGAGACGCGGAAACGGCGAGCGAGGCGCAATCTGTCGGCGATGCGCCGCAAACCGATGCGCGTCCACGCGAAGCCGGAAATTTGCAGGATTTAATAATCCGTTGATACGACAGTAATCGCAATGACGATACGATTGTTGCGAATTAAATATTTCTCAATAATGATTGTTTGCTTTATTTAATCGAAGCGTCTCTAGTGTTATGCGAATTCAATAGCGACGATGAAGTTCGTCATCGATGAGAAGATATTACAGATGACCTTGAGCAAATTTTTGTGACTATCAATTGGGACGTCGAGAGGCTTGTAATGTTTGTATATTTGTTACTGGTGGATACTGTTCAATAAATTCCCTCTTATCAGTTGCATTATTCAAATTCCGTTCTGGCTCCACCAGTTTAAAACCACAAAAACTCTGGAAAATTAACGATACTTTGAACAACTAATAGTTGAGCAATCAATGACGTAGCGCGTTCATTATTTTCATTGGCTGTAGCGGACATGTTGCCCTATCGATGGCTACGGTCTGATTAAAACCAGTATTTTGTTCTTATTTTAGAACTATCTTAAATAGTAGCAAATTTAAGTCAGCAAAGCAGCTAAATCGGTTCGCCAAGCGCAAATTAAACATGATTGGTTGGATCCACATGTAAAATTTAAACATGCTCAATCGTTCGCAAACACGCTTAGCTGTTCGCCCAATGGCTGCGTTCAGCAGAACACAACAGTTTTTCAATCGTTTTATGATTGTCTGCTAAGATAAGATCGCTCTTCTACATTTAAAGATATAATCCAATCAGAGCGAGAAAACTTACAATAATTGCAAAATAAACGTTTTGCTAAACGCAGTCAATCGGCACGATCAAGTTGACAAAGCAGCTAGCTTGTTCGTTGAGTAAATGGACATAATTGATTGTCACTTATAGATCCAACCAATCATATTCAATCGCTCGGCAGGCGTTCTTAAAGGCCGAAATCACACGGTGTGGAATAGGACTGCGGAACCAATCAGCGCTACAAAGCAAAATGTGGAATCGCGCTGATTGGTTGCTTCATTGACGCACTCTTTATTCCGCAATCCTATTCCGCATCGTGATTTTGGCCTAATCGCTTTGTCGTCTTGAGTTTGTCCGTGGCTGTGATCAAAGTCTCGCTACAAATGCTTCGAAGCGTTTGATGGACCAATCAGAAGAAAGCATTTTGCAAATTGACCAATTAAAAAACGCTTCAAAGCATTTGTAACATCGCGTTGATGATATTCTATATGCTTGATATCTGGCAAACATGAAAAGGAAAATTTTAATGCAGCAATAAAAAAAAGATCTGTTCGCTTTTACTTGAACTCTGACCCAACTCTAATCCTCGGTGGACACATAGTCTTAGGCAGGTATTCATAGTCAGTTCTTATATTCAAGACCATCTTAAGCTCAGTCTTGAGGTCTCACAAACCAATCAGAAGGCCGCATTAACGACTTAAGACATTACTTAAGACGGTCTTAAAATAAGAACCGACTATGAATACCGGCCATAGTCAAAGACTAATGTTTTTTTCTTAATGAATAAAACATCATGTCCCCTTTTAAATAAGTTTTTTCTGCTTCAAATACATTTTAAACAGTATTATAAAAATCATATTTAAAACATATTAAAAAGTTAAAAATATCGATTAAGCATATTTCAGGCTGTTTAAAGCAGTGAAACATATTCAAAAGCTATTTTTCACCAATCTTGATTCAGCATCTTCGCTTTCTCTCTTTTCAATGCATAAATATATGTATATTTAATTTAAACAACTAATGAGAGCTGAAAGTCAGTTGTGTTACGTATATACGTATATTTATCTCACTTAAAGTTGAAAAATTTGTGAGAATTTGAAGCAAAAACGAACGGATTTAAAAATTTCTGCGCATTTTCGAATTCGCTCGATCTGATCGCTTTGATGGAAACGCGGCCGAGGTTGATGCGAGGCGCACGACGCCGCGTAGCGCCCCGCCGGTAAATACCTGCGTCTTTGGCCCGAGCGATATCCTACTACTACGCCACTTCCGCTCGCTCGGCAGAGATCAAAATGGACGCCTTTGTGTCTGTTTTCTTCGCATTCCCACTATAAATACGGTTTACGGGGCGACGCAGCGCCTGCGACGGGGCGATGCTCGTGCGGCGCCGCGTGAAACGCGTGTGAGGGCAGTGTCGTGCTCGCAAGTCGTGACCGCGGCCCGCCGTGGCCGACGTGAAAACGCGTCCAACCAAGTAGGCCAAACCGCGGTGGCTCGCGGATGACAATTGAGCGGAGCATCCCCCAGACGACGGTGATAACTGCGGTGAGTCCTCGCGACGGCCAGCTGACGCACCGAACGTCACGACGTGTCTGAGGATCCGCCGGTGACTGTGAGCGACGCGGAACGGCGATACGGCGCCCGGCCTCCCGCCAAAACCAGCCGCGGACGGAACGGACAGCGACGTAAATAGTCCCGGGTAAGCGGAGCGGGCACGGTGCTGTCGCGCCGCGCGGCTGCGGCCGTGTCCGCGTCTCTACCACGATACGTAAGCGCTGCGTTCCGCAGACAGCACATTACCGCGCGAGAGCGACCCGGCGAAATCTCTCTCGCCTGCCCACCAGAGTTCAACGTTCATCGTCCGCAGGAGGATCTCGCGCTCCCCCCCCCCCCCCCCCCCCCCCCCCCCCCCCCCAGCGTGGTCGGTTTCGAGGATACACACGACGTTGGATGGTAGACGTTCATTCAGAAAAGGTAAAAGAATATGTTGTGCTGCATGATGGTTATTTATATTGGTATGATCTTGGGAAAACAGTGGACTCAGGTTAATGATTATTATATAGCATCCTACAATATGTGGTTTTACTGTATTATTGGGGAATTCTGACTCATTCATGTGTGTATCAGCTGATCTCATATTGAGTTTCTATTTAATGACTGGTTGTTTTATGCAAATATGTAGAATTTTTTATGAGAAGTCAATAAATTAATTTTTCTAGAAAAAAAGAATTTTTCTAGAAAAATTGTGTGTGTTTTTGGATATATTAAATAAAATAATGATTTATTCTGTGTGTGTATTTATTCTATGAATGTTACGTGTGAATTGTATAAATTTAATATGAACATGTTTTACATCATAAAGTACATATTTCTTTTGTACATTATAATGTCATATAGCGATAACTCAAAAAATTGAGAATATATTTAATTTTTATGTGATAAATAATATAGAAAATATAATTTTTTTTATGTGTGGAAAATGTATAAGACAGTTTTTAATTAAAAAAAAAATTATATTTAACGTTTATGGTTAAGTAAGAAACTACAGCAATTAGAGCAATGTAAATTACATGTGTCGTAAAACATTTTAATTTTAGGTTAGTTGTTATTTTTATATATATTAATTTTATGTATTATTTTCATTTTAGCATGCAACTTTTATTTAATATAATATTTCCTATTTTTATTTTTCTAAATATCTAATTTGTAAAAGTATTTAATATATTACATTTAAAAAAGTGACTATATAGATCAAATTTATGTTGCAGGATAACAAAGTGCTATTAAACATGGATCGTTTATTGGAGGATCCACGGGCGTTATCAAAATTTGGTTGAAACTCTTGTTTACAACATGGGAACTTAAAAGAGACTTTGTTGAGTTCCCAATATTCGCCTAGTGCTAGTGTCGTTCAAAGAGGATTAGAAACTGGTCTGTTCAACGGTGAAACATTTGTGTCAGTATGTCTTGAAATGTAGTGAGCAAATTTTAACAATGATTTATTTAGATATTTGTGGATACAGTGTATTTAGATATGCTCAGTTGATTTATATTTACTGCATATCGTAAGCAAGTACTCATAGCATGTTTGTGCGGTGTTCAGAATATTGTATTGTCCCACAAGTCAAAGAATCTTAAGAATACTGTAACTGATTTTAATTCTTTTTTTTTTGTCCAGGCTGTAATGCCAGAACGAATCAAACTCAAAATGAATGGGGTTGTACCAAGTGTGCCAATAACTACCCTCGCTGGTATCGCGAGCCTCACAGACTTGTTACCCGAAATGCCTCTACCGACTCCGTTGCCACAGACACTAACTAATAAGTCGCTGCTGTTTCATCCACGAGTAGCGGAAGAGGCACAGATATTGCTAAGTGTTCGTGATGAGAATCTCGTGCCGCAACTGATAATGTCACTGTCGCAAACATCGTCGGAACACATTGAACTCAAGGATAATTATCCAAATACCGAGCAATCGCTGGAAAATGAGCAAGACACGCCTGAATTGCTCAAGGCGATCTTGCAGATAAATCCTGACGTATTCAGAGGAACCCAGCACAGTTCTCCAAGGAACTGGACGCAAAGTGTGCCTATGTTGCACGCAAATCAATCGCCGGCGAGCTATGGTCATTTCTCGCCGTCCTACTCGAGCTCTTCAGGCTCCAGGCAAACGCCCCAAGGTAGTCCGGCTCATTCCGCAGCAGCCAGGTCCGTACTTCCACCGCCGATGGTCAGCGTCATCACTCACGCGCAACATCCGCGAATGCCAATTACTCCGCAGAATCATACAGACATCTCGCAGATGTCTCCCTTCGCCGTGCCTTCTCCATCGCCCAGAGGCACTGTTATAACCGAACAAACGAGAACATTGACTACGCCTCAGCATATGCAAGAGGACGCGAATTGTATAAATCCTTTATCAAATGTAACCCTTCAACCAAACATGTACTCGCCGGCTCACATGAACTCTCCCAATGCACCGCTGGCATCTCTCACAAATATGACACCTCAGCATAACATGGCTGGTATGACGCCGCAACACAACATGCACATGACATCTCCAATGCGTAACGTGCCTCTGCAACAACATCAGGCCATGGGTATGCAGCAAAATCTCTACGATCCCATGATAAATCAACAAGTTCATCATGCATTAGGCAGCAGTCAATCATTGGACATTGATAATTCAGTACAGGAGAACCAGCAGTTTCTTCTTGACTCAGTAACTGGACTTCCTGATATTGACTTACCGATGGACAATATTGATACGAAGCAAAGCGTTGATCATACGATGCAACATTTATTACCGGCTTCTCAGACCACGTCCTATCCAAATGTACATGCCACTGATATGGTTAACGCTTTAGATCCAGCTGCAACTAGCATGGCACCCAATATGCAGCAACATCAACAAAACAATAACTCGGAGAAGACTATAAAACTTGCCGGAACAGAAAGGTTGAAGGAGCCCATTGTTATGTTAAATAGATTATCATTGGCTGATCAGGCGCTTATGCAGAAGAGTCTGGCAGCATTTGCAGAGAAATCGCCGAGTCGCGCGGCGAAAATGGGCATTTCCAATCGTGATGACGCATTAAAAACCGATTCCGAGAGCGAGGAGGAAATCGGCAAGAACAACAAGTACTTTAAAGCTCGCGCGAAAGAGCGGCAGGTGCAACGAGAAAAGGAGAAAGCGGAGCGGCGGAAAAGTGATGACAAAAGCCGCAGGCGGAAAAGGATACTGGACGACGACGAAGAAGAAGATAAACGAGATGCATCATTTTCACCCGTAAAACCAAAAATACGCAAGATTGAGAAGAAATTAGTGCCTGTGTTAGCTAAACTGAGTGTGGAGGAATTGATGGAGACCAATACTTACCAACGATTTAACTCTACTATAGAGACAATTTTTGAGAATACTGAAGACTTTATGACAAACGCCGAGATGGAGGATGATGGCGAAGTGCTTGCGGAGATGCTTATTCCCAAGTATCAATTACATGATCTTTGTACAGAAGCAGCCAAACTCAAAACATTGGGTGCTATGGAGTCGATTCCTACAGATAAATTGGTAAGGTTGTTGAACATCTTGGAAAAGAACATACGAGACGGAGCGAGAGTGTCACCACTCGTGGATCCAGATGATGATGTTGATGAAGGACGACTATGGATGCAATTAGCGATGGAACGGGTGCAGCGTGCTGTGGATGCATCATTGATCGCACTGCACATCATGACCTCTAGCAACATGCCGAAGACAGTTTACCTGGAAGATGTGATCGACCGAATAGTCCTTTTTATGAAGTTTCAGTTGCAGAACACGATCTATCCCTCTTTCGATCCTGTATACAAGATAGATACGAAGAACAAGACTGACAATTTTAATTCTAACGTACGCAAGAAGCGAGGACATACGAAGGAAGTACGCGAAAAGAGCATTCTGCAGGTTTACAACAAGATGCACGAATTGGTAGGTCTTTTAGCTGAGCTATTAAGTATACAGGTTCTAACGGACACGAGTGTTTTGCATGCATCATCATTGGGCGTTGCGCCATTTTTTGTTGAATCAGTAAGCGATCTTCAGTTAAGCGCATTGAAACTCGTTACTGTAATATTTACAAAGTACGAGAAACATAGGAGATTATTATTGGACGACATCTTGGCGTCCATTGCAAGACTACCCAGCAGCAAAAGGAGTTTGCGCACGTACAGGCTCAACTCCGAGGATTACATACAGATGTTGACTGCATTGGTCTTGCAGCTTATCCAGTGCGTGGTAGTTCTATCAGATTCCAAGTCGAAGGAGGACGATGAAAAGAGATCCAGTCATGTAGACGCTGACGTCTTTATTATCAATAGATATGAGACTGCCACTAGAATAGCTGGAAATTTTTTAACGGTATTTCTCAATAAATGCGGTAATAAAGGCGAAGAGATTGATTATAGACCACTGTTCGAGAATTTTGTACAAGATTTATTAGCAACAGTGAATAAACCTGAGTGGCCTGCTGCCGAATTGCTATTGAGTCTTCTCGGAAACTTGTTAGTTGGACATTTTTCCAATAAGAGCTCTGATATGTCACTTCGAGTAGCTTCGATCGATTATCTTGGCGTGGTAGCGGCGAGATTACGTAAAGACGCAGTCAGTTCACAATGCAAATTATCGACCATTGATCAAATAATACGAGACATCAAGCTCGAGCAACAAAAGGACTCTGATTACGATCAGGTAAAGGACAAAGAAATTATAGGATTGAGTGAGGACGAAGAGAGGACCGTGTTTTTGCAAAAAGTACTTCTGGATTATCTGGCCGTCAATGGAACGAAAGATCCGGCTCTCGGATACGCGCGTCACTTTTATCTGGCTCAATGGTATAGGGATTGCGCGATGGAAAAGTCTCGAGTGGGTCAGTCGAAAAACAGTCCAAGCAAGAAGATACATAAGAAACGGACGAAGAAGAAAAATCGGCATCATAGCAGCGATCAAGACACCGAGTCAGAGTTGGATGAGCAAGATCCAGACGAGAACGACAACAACGAGCAGAAGAATTCGGAAGCTTACCGAATTATAGAAGAGAAGAAAAAATACATTATCAGTAGAATAAAATTGAGCAGTACAGGAACGAAACCGGACATCCTTCAGACATACATCGACTATAATTCCGCGGAACTAATCTCGCAATATCTCGCATCCAAGAGACCATTCTCACAGAGTTTCGATAGATACCTAAAACAGATTCTTCATGTGCTGACGGAATCATCAATTGCTATTAGAACCAAGGCAATGAAGTGCCTCACGATGATCGTCGAGGCTGATTCGAGCGTGCTAGCAAGGGTGGACATGCAGTTAGGTGTGAAACATTCGTTCCTCGATCATTCAACGTCAGTGCGAGAAGCAGCGGTTGACTTGGTAGGTAAATTCGTATTAAGTAGACCGGAACTGATTGATAAATACTATGACATGCTATCGGCAAGAATTCTTGACACTGGCGTGAGCGTCCGAAAGCGTGTTATCAAGATTCTTAAAGATATCTGTATGGAGTGTCCAGATTTTCCAAAAATCCCAGAAATATGCGTGAAGATGATAAGAAGAGTGAACGACGAGGAGGGCATTCGAAAACTCGTCATGGAGGTTTTCCAAAACATGTGGTTTACCCCAGTAAGAGAGCGTCCCTCTCTTGACACAGAATCGCTGTTGAGGAAAGTAATGAACATCACGGACGTTGTAGCAACTAGCAAGGATATGGGACTCGAATGGTTTGAGCAGCTTTTGGTAAGTTTGTTTAAGCCAAAGGAGGATAAGGATGATAGCACGAAAATGCAGACAGAGCCACCACGAGCTTTGTTGACTGCGTGCAAGCAGATCGTGGATTGCTTGATCGAGAACGTACTACGATTGGAAGAGACAAATTTAGACTCGGAGAAATCAGAAAAGAAAGGCTCGTCACAGAGGTTGGTTGCGTGCCTGACAACGCTTTATCTATTTGCGAAAATTCGGCCTCGGTTACTGGTCAATCATGCGATCACCCTACAGCCTTATCTAAGTTTAAAATGTCAGACACAGGGCGATTATCAGATCATCAGTAGTGTTGCACACACGCTCGAATTAGTGGTGCCTCTAATGGAACATCCTAGTGAAACTTTTTTAGCGCAGTTGGAAGAAGATTCAGTAAAATTAATCTTGCAGCATGACAGATCAGTGGTCGCGAGCTGTTTATCGTGTCTAGGTTCTGTAGTCAATAATGTCACGCGAAACTACAAGCTAATACGAGACTGCTTTAAGAAATACTATGGACATTTAACAGAGTACAAATCATTTTACGAAAAGGATCCGAGTAATCCTATGTTAATAAGATGCAGACCGTTTTTCCGACGAGCACTTTTCACGGTCGGCTTATTACTGCGCCACTTTAATTTTATGGATCCAGAGGTGATAGAAGGCTTGGCAGATAACATCAAGGATCAGGTCTTCGAAACACTTAGTTATTTCGTTCATTTGGATAACGATGATATTCGACACTTTACACTATCGGCCATTGGTTCTCTCTGCATACGACATTATGAGTTTATGATGTTACCGGAATTGAAAGAACTCTACCATAACTTGCTCACATCGGAGTTGGCACTAATTCATATGAGAATCCAAGTGCTTAACAACATTGAAGTATATCTTCAAGAAGAAGAGAAAAGGATGATCAAGCAGGATTTAGAGTGGGCAAAATTGTCTAAGCAGGAAAATTTGAAGGAAATGGGTGATGTATCGTCGGGCATGGCGAGCACTGTTATTCAACTTTATATTAAAGAGATCCTTGAGTCTTTCCTGCACGTCAATGTAAGCGTACGACATGCGGCTCTCAAAGTTATTCAGTTGATCCTGGCGCAGGGTCTGGTACATCCCGTCCAGATAGTGCCCTATTTAATCTGCATGAGCACCGACTGCGAAAAAGTCGTAAGTCACAGCGCGGACAAACAGTTACAGGATATCGAAAAGAAATACCCAGGTTTTATTCACATGAAGTCGCAATTTGGCATCAAATTGAGCTACCGGTTGCAGCAAATTCTGCAGAATGACATTACGAGAGGTATGCGAACGAAGGAAGGTGAATTTCCAGGCGCGCTCAACGGTTTCCTCTATACAATTTTACGCAACACGAAACAACAGAGACGGGCGATCGTATTGTCTTTTCTCAAACATTTTGACGAGACTGCTAAAACTAGTTTGTCACAGATGCTGTACCTGGCGGACAATCTTGCCTACTTTACATATCAAGTACAAGACGAACCGATCTTCATTATCCATCACATTGACATCATCATTTCTATGTCCGGGACGAATCTATTACAGTCTTTTAAAGAGGCTTTGCTGCCTAAAGAAAACAGTGCGGGCCAATCTGGGCAATCTAAGCATATGTTGGAGCAGCCGACTGGTCAACTGATGGGACAGCTTATGGGACAACCGATGGGACAAACGACGATGATGGGACCAGGCGGTCAACCACATCAATTGTTGTCGGCTTTGGAGGACGAAGAAGATGATGAAGAGGATGAAGAAGCTATTCTAGCCAGGTTACCAAACAATACCACTTTGCTCAGGGAGTATATTACCGCCAGTCAAGGCTTTTTGCTTTTACTAACGCTTCGGCAACATCTTAAGGATCTTTATGGTTTTTCCGACGCGAAGATCGGCCAGTATTCACCGTCGGAATCAGCCAAAGTCTATGAAAAGGCGGTAAATCGTAAGAGCAATCTACTTTTCGAACCCAAGGCCACGTTGCACAGGTTGCGGGAAGGTGTGACGAATGTCGACGAGGAACTGGACGCGAAAGGCAGGAAAAAGCTCGTGAAAGAGTACCTGGACTTCAAGCAACTAATGCTTAAATTTGATCCCGAAGAACCGGACGACGATGGCAACGATGCCGCCGATACCAGTGGCGGTGGCAAGCACAGTGCGGAGAATCTGCACATGGCAAGGATATCACAACGCCCTGAGGCTAGCGGCGGCAGGACGATAGCGGATGGTGCCGTCATGGGAGAGGCCGCCGCTTTGGTCATCGCAGCTGGTCAGCAACAGTTTCATTTACCGTTGCAATCGAATCTGACCGTTTCGATGGAACATCCGAACAATTCGGTAATTGTGTCGCCAACGGCGACGACGACAGTAGGAGCAACGACGCCGAGGGTGCCGAAGCTGACGATACACACTAATCCAGAAGCAAGGGAATCACACCGGAAGCGGGAGTCACACCGTGCACACAAGGCAGACAAGTCAGTGAGGAAGCACAAGAAGAAGAAGAGGAGAAGAATCTCCGACAGCAGCGAGAGCGCCGAAGACTGCAGTGACCCTGACTTCCTGGTGTGAGTGCGGTGGTATCTTCGTCCCGCGCGTGTGTGTACATATATAAAAATGTTCGCGATGACGTGTGCGTGTGATCGGTTGGAATAACTCTTGTTCCACACAGCCAAAATTTGGACGCTATTAGCGCATTATTACCCCTTTCTCACGTCAACCAAAACGACTTTTTTTTTTTCCCCCAGGTTATCGAAGTTATGATGTGACTTCGAAAACAGTTTCTATGAAGGCACCGTTCCGTCAAGAAACTGCATAGAGACTATATTTAACTGCTATGTGGGAATGCGTGTGAGCGAGAGAAAGAGATCTTCAGTAGGAATGATAGTAGCCAGAGATTTTCAAATGCGATCGAACGTTGAGGTAGGATTAGCGTGTTGTTGGCCGAAACGGCGGGCGTCTGTAAGGTTTATCGATTCGTCATGCTGTTAGCAAGATCAGCTCGTTAAATATTTTGTGTGACCACCTCGAGAACATGGTTCGTCCAAATTAGCTTTTGTTTCTTTCCCGTCGAAGTACGTCAATACAGTCATTCTTGGTAACTAAGATTCTGATTGTTTGATTCCATCGAAATGACGCAAAAGGCGAAAAACATGGAGAGTTCTAAAAGATCCGAGAAGATGCTACGCGCGCGCGCGAACCAAGTTCTCCGAGAGAAATCAAGTACAATAAATTACATTCGAACAAAATTCATCTGTAAATAATATCACGTAATAATGATGATTAATTAATTCTTTTATGGATGAAGAAATCAATGTTGAAAAAAAAGACTATAAAAAATGCAGTTTCAACGATATTAGTCTAATTCATCGTTATTAACTCTTCTTTCCTTTTCGGATTGAATTTAAATAACGTAAGCGCTGCTTATTTTGATTATGTTAATTTATGAGTATTTAGTTAATACTTTTTTCTTCCAGTAATTCATATATAAATAAATATCTAAAATTTACTACTTTGTTTCAAAGTTTGATGAAATTGAAATAGTTCGATAATCTGAAAATAATATTTTTGTGTGTATAATATAATTACGATAACATTTGTACTAATAATTGCAATATGTTAAATTTCATAAAAAAGTAGAAAAATAAATTATTGAAAACACGTTTGATAGTACAACAATAAACTTAACAGAAAACATTTGAATGTATGGTCTAATAATAATCTAATAAATTATTGTAACAGAACAATTTATATTATAACAAGGTTTATTTGAAAGACATTTATGCAATTGTAATATTTATCTTATGTTATCGTAATTATATTATACACACAAAAATATTATTTTCAGATTATCGAACTATTTTAATTTCATCAAATTTTGAAACAAATTAGAGTTGGTAAAAAACATATTTTAAACACTTTAAAACATGCTTAATCGATGTTTTTAATATGTTTTAAATATGTTTTTTTATAATATGGTTTAAAAAGCGTATTTGAAGCATTAAAAAAAAACATAATGTTTTATTCTTTAAAAGAGAAACATTAATCTTTGTTAACTTTGGTATATATATGTATTCATTATATATAAATTATGTAAAATTTTGATAAATTTTTTTTTGATAAATTTAATTTATAAAAAAAATTTAATTTAATATGAATTTAATATAAATTATTTTCAGCAAAAAAAGTGCTGCTTATTGAATAAACACATTAAAGTATAACAAAATTTTATATTTAATTTTCAAGCATATCGGAAGGTTTCAGATCAGTATAATTTTTCAGTATAACTTTAAAAGGTTTCACATCATTATTGATATAAGTAGTAATTACTCGGTTTAAAGAAGCAATATCTACAAATATCGAAGGTCCACAAAATTTAACAGATGACACGAATCGAATTCGATGGAGGGCGGATTCGTATAGATCCTCTCTGCAGTATGTATAATAATAGAGTAGTAGGACGCATTGCCTACGCATTATGAAACGTTGTTTGTAATATCTGTACATAAAAAAAATCTTCAAGTAAAGTATCTTATTTTCTTACAAACTA
This sequence comes from Cyphomyrmex costatus, assembly GCF_001594065.2. Lineage (NCBI taxonomy): Eukaryota > Metazoa > Arthropoda > Insecta > Hymenoptera > Formicidae > Cyphomyrmex > Cyphomyrmex costatus. The sequence continues at coordinate 1,147,658 of NW_017276246.1, forward strand.
TATAGCGGTGACATTTACGAAAAATACTTAAAATTTTGTTGTAATATTAAGTATTTATTCAGAATTCATGTTGTCCCAATATAGTTTGCTTCATGCACTCACTCGTCCTTGATGTACAAAACGACGAAAACGATAAAAAAAAAAAAGGAAAGAAAAGAACAAACAAAAAGGGTTCGTTTTTTTATACAAGCTTATAGAAATAAACGATAGTGTGTGTGTATGGCGTACTTTCGACGAAAGCGAAAAGCGGGATCTATTGGCGTAAGACGACAGAGAAATACGGAAAAATATTTATAATGTGCAAGTTATTTGAAGGATGCGATTCTTAAATTCGAGCCGTATTTGCGAATTCAAAAGCCAAAGAAAATTTCAGAAAATTTTTTAAATATGGATATCTGTGTGTATGTGTGTAAGAGATATAGTCGAGGAATATTTGAGGAATCATTAAGTAGGCAGTGTGGTGTGCCTTCCAACAAGCGACAGTACAACACAGTGATCATTTCATCCTTGTTTAACATTGGCGAACAACAAGGATGTACTGATACACTGTATAATCTGTCACATCGTATCATCTGTGTCGCTTGTTGGAAGGCATCCTGTAATACCAATCTAAAAAGCGATAAAAATTTCATAGCCGTTATTTTTGACAGAATTTTTGTAAATGGACACAATTTTGGAATCGCAAACTTTGCTTTCGTCTTCGTTTCCATCGCTACTGTATAACAGAATATTTATTGATGATTTAGCGACGGAAAATCTTGATTTATCAAACAATTCACAAGTAAAAGAAACAAGTCTTTTTCTTTGTTGTGCTCAATAATTCAAATATCATTAATAGTAGAGTCAAGAGCAACTGTGATTTTGAGAGGTGTAAAGAATTATATTACATCTTTCTATTGTGGCAATTAATCTTTTTCATCTTTATAACTCTCGAATATACAGAGCGTGATAAAAAAAAGAATGGAGCTCGAAAGATAAGGAAAGGCGAGACATCGCAGCCTTTTACAAAGGCGAATGTAAAATAGATAATTCTCATTGCCTGACAAAATCAAATTCGAATATTTAAATGTATCCAGTATCTATCCATTTGAGTTTTAAAATATCGCGGATATTAATATCAAGAATAAAATGTGATTTCCTAACTAATATGTGCATCACTTTGGCATGGAAACGAAGACGTCGATGACGACGATCAAACGAACGCTTCCGTTCTAGTTCCGAATCTGTTTTCGTTCTTTTTTTTTGTAACGAACGCTTCGAGGAATTTGCTAATGATGATTCGTTAGCTTACATCTCATAATTAATGATTACATGGAGCCTTCATATTTTCCGCTATACATAGGGAAAAAATTGAATGGATATTACTGTACATTTAGAGAATATTGATGTTCTCTCTCCATTGTATTATTTTTTAAAATTCACTTTCTTTCGAAATGTTATACTGAGAATAATTTTCATTATATATAATTTTACCTTGATTTTTGTAATCTTTATTTCCTAAGACGGAAACGGTTATAGAAGAAAATTAAATTTTTGTATATAATAGAAGAAAATTAAACTTACTCTTGTATCGAGTGGAGTATCCATTTAGTTTTATCACTATGTTTCTCAACTTGTCTCATTAAAAATAGAAAACTAATTTATAGCTTTTGATTTTACGTATAATTGTTAAATTTATTAACAATTCTGTCAGATGTGTGATTTGCGCAAGCTTATACCAGGGAGAAAATATTGTTCTTTTGCGTTTTTGAGAAAATGTTATTAGCGCGATGCATTTATATTCGATCATGAGAAACTATGCGCAAATTTTCGTGCTATTTATGGATTTAATAACTTTATTAACGAACGTAAGACCTAGGCACATTTTCGTACATTCTTGATTTACGATTAAACTCGCGTTCCATCGAGGCCCAGATGTACATCGTTTATATCACGTCAATAAATCTGGCAGCAAAACACGTATGAATTTATTCGTTTAGTATTAAGAATGCACGTTGACCTTAGAAACGCACGTAGGAATTTCGCCCCAGAGAAAAAAAGCTTTATCGATCACTTGGCTCTTCTCATATTTCTGATTTTCGAAATATGTACGTTTCTTACGCAAATAAAAGTCGAATAAAATTATTTGATTTTTACAGATTAATTTGCTTCTTTTGAAGTTTTGATAACTATATTGTCTGTAACAAAAGATCTACCTATCTGTAATCTATCAGATTACAGTGCTAACATACTCGGGCTACGTGCGTTTCTGATGTTTAGATATTAGTGAAATTCGGTTATTAGACATAATTGAATTCTCTTAGAAAACAAAAGAATGATCTGTCTCGTTTTTTGATAGAAATTCGAGATGCTAAATACTGTATAGAAGACTGCATAACACCAGATTTTTACGAATGACGATTATCGGATTCGGGAGAAAGCAAAACGCGAACCGTAATATGTAGTAACCGTTGCGCGTTGTTTTACGCAACGAATCCCGCACAAAAAATTCGTCGTAAAATCGTTTTTTCAATTTAAGAAAACTGAGAATTTGATTTTGTGCACGTGACTTTGCTGTCGCTTCTTACAACTGTTCGCATTTTTCTTATTCGCTTTCTTGTCGCAAGAGATTGCGAAATCGCGATAAAATCTTTCGATAGTCAATAAAATCCGAAAATTTATATTCGATTTTGAGGTCTCTCCAAACTACTATTATTAATTTATTAGTTTCGTAATGTATCGAATAGTTTATATTAATTCGCTTTGCTTCGATATATCTCATTATTATTATTATTATTTATCAGTCAATGAATCAGTTATTGGACATTGGCGCGAGAGGCTTGATTGCGGAGGGACTAATTTTGTCTTTTATAACTACAACGTAAATCGGTAATACGTGCACAAAATAATTTAAGTGTTTAATTTTCTAACAGATTTAACCGGATATATCGGTTCATCGGGCATTGAATTGTGCAAAAATATCTTTAAACTCACAACAATTGTGAAGATGTTTGCAATTATTGTGAATATGAATATCTTTACGGAAAATATATTGTAATTTTTTATAATGTGCAAAAATAGCAATACTTTTCGTGACACTAAATTATTACAATTTTGTATTGCGAGTAATGCGATTATCTAAAGCATTGCAAATTTTATTAGTTCGTATATCAATATTACACGCGTATTACAAATTATTTTTATCAGCAAGTCACACGATGCGAACTGTGAGGTCTTGTTTCCGAATTTGTACCGTCCTCGAAGCGTGCAATGCTAGAAATACGTCGGAAAGAATAACTTATTAATCAGATATTCGTCTAATTATTTTATGTTCGGGAAATATGAGCGAGATTTGAGAGAAATTCAGATTAATTGATGATTAAATATTTTTTAAATTGATAATAACGTCTGTCCAAAAATACGGATAAAACCTGCAAGATTTCTCGCGGATTAGCAATTTCATAGTATTGCTAAACTATATTACACGCGAAAGAAAAAAAAGAAATGAAAAATATATTGGTTCACTTGGCAACTAAATATGTCGAAACCATTTTTTAATTTTACACATGTCGTCGCTTGAAGACTACTAGGATGATTCTTTTATACCGTTTTTCTACCGTAACGTTTCTTATTGATGAAAGCGTTCTCTTTTCACGAAAAACACAAGAAAATTCAAAAATTTTTAAAATTGAAGCTGTATGCTCTCGTGCGGCTTTGGTAGCAGTTCTCTCCGAAGTCAGCCTCTTCAGTATTGTCACGAAAAATTCGAGGAAGTCTTTCTTTTCGAAAACCGTAATGTTAGTTACGATTATACATATACATAGTATATATATAAATATATATACATATGCAATTATATCTGTAAATAATTCACGAATGTAAAGATTCTAATAAAATTTATCAATAACTTATGCGTTCTCCAAATCCCTCTTTCAGAAAAGCTTTCTTTTTTTCGCTGATAATTTTTTCTTGCAATCGCAAATACGATTAAATCAATTTAAATATTTCATTTCGTTTGCTTATCGAAAAAGTTTATTTTTATCATATGATTCGCAACTTATTGATTTATTTTTTTGATGTTTTTTTCTCGAAAAACATTTCTTCGAAACTTTTTCGTTAAAAAAAGAGATACGCACATATAACGATGGTCAATTTTCATGATAAAAGTTTTTAACCGAAGAAATGCGTCATTGTGAAATAATTCGATACTAATACTTGGGAGAGTGGCGAAATTATCATTAGTGGAACAAAAATTAGAGACGCAAATATTATAGTCTGCCACAAGACGAGAGATAGCGCAGAACACGTGGACTTTACTATTATAAGGAAATACAAATGTTAACGCATCACGGAAAACGAGAAGGAAGCTTCGCTGTACAAATATTCACACATGTATTTTTCATTCGGGGTTTTGGACAGGTTAGTGATAAAAAATAATAATTTGCGGCAGCTGTGTTGCAGTGACATGTATGTCAATCGAGAGAGCGTGAGTGGAATAGAGTGTATGTTAAACATGATTTGTCACGTTCATTGTAATAAAACAAACTCCTAAGTATGTATTATAAATTCTAAATTATATTTCTATACATATATATATATATATATATATATAAATAAAAACAAGAGTATAAATATATAATTACAAATATTGTTTAAAAGCGAGGTAACAAAAAAAAATAGAGTACGTTTTAGAGTATATCTGCGCGTATTCTCACAAAACGTGAGAGGTGCCATCATATCGTGCTGTGTAGGATTATCCCGCATAAACAAATATAGTTATTAATAATAGTGATAATTATTAAAGAAAAAAAATTTTAAAGTAGGTGACGCGGGCGAACCGTCGAACTGTCGGTCAATCATATTCGGCACGATGTGAGACATTCTTTTGTATTATAGCATTATATATATTGTATCACTTATGTGTTTTTGTATCTGGTAATCTAAACGAAAGAATATCTCGAATTAACGAACAGAAAAAGATTGATAGAAAGTATATTATATATATTTGAGTAAAAAGAGAGCCGTCGAGGGTTGAAGTTATTCGAGACTACGTCGATGATAATAATCCTCTCCCCCTTCTTTCTCTTTTATGTTCCTAGAAATAAGATTAAAGCAACAGAACAAACAGAGATTGCAAATTATAATAAAATCGAATATCGCGCGTACGGCGGTCCTGGATAAATTCAACACTCGTTTACTTATAACTTATTATGTTCATCGTCTGAAAGAAACAAAAAGGTACGTTCGTAAAGAAAAATAAACATAAATATATGTCAACGTTTTGTACATTTTATTTTTATTGCCTTCTTCGTCAAGCTGATTAATGAACTTTGATTGAAGGGAATCTTCGACTTTATAAAAATGTCAGAGCATTCTTGATTTCTATCGATTCCTCGTTTCTCCATTGAACATATCTGAAAAGACGAGATATTAAATATATTTTAAATGTGTAAAAATAAGCGCTTTTTTCTCTTTAAAAAACGTACAAACGTGGAACGTCTTTAATATATTGCAGCTTTTTCGATTCTTTCGTATTAGGATCGGGCATTCTACATTTTTCTCTCCATACTTCAGTCGAATTCATGAGAGTCGAGTGATCTTGCTTTTCTACTATTTGTGGTCTTATGATTTTTATTGTTCGATTTTGAGTTGTTTTTCGTATCGCTATCAAGTTTTTCTTCTTTCTTGTAAATTCTGTATCTTGCTTCCTATTAATTATATTGAAATCTATAACTTTATATGCAGTTATTCCTAAGATGTAGCACAAGCTACGTAATAATAAATTTTTCGAGCTTATCACTTATTAATATTTTTTTATTATGATAAGTAAGTGTAAGATAAATTCTAGATAAAATTTAGTAAAAAATCTTGTATTTTTATTATTATTTTATTATTTCAGTATTAATGTTTCAAGTTCTTTGTTCAACTTTAAAAAAAGTTAACGTTACCTAAAGGCTTTAATCAACAATGGATTATAGTGTGGTCTCGAATCGTCTTTCGAGTCTTTGGAGGAAACTTCCATCGATTTTTTCTCACGATGCTCCGCCAGGACTTTTCGAAGTCTCTCCAATCTTTCCCTTTTACGTTTTTCTTGCGTGGCAAGCTTCGACTCAATCAGAATTCTCGACTGCTCCTGTTCCATCAAACGTTTATTCTCTCTCTCTGCTTTCCACTGTTTTATTAATTCCTTTTTCTGATTATTGATATCAACGGAATTGTCAGGTTTTGTTGCTCTCCCTTTATCTGTCACGCAAGTCGACAAATCTTTTGTGATATCGGAGTTCCTATTCTCCCTCGAAATTTCTTCCAAGGTTTCGGCCCCGGTTTCATCCATACAACTTTTCATTTTTATCTTCTCCATTTCTTTTCGTTTGCGCCACTCTCTGATGCTCGATCGTTGCTTTTCGCGCAAGTTCAGATAAATTTTATACCAAGCCTCATGATTTACTATAGTTTCCGCTGTTAGATCTGGACATTTGACTCGAATGGCAGTCACTAAAGCAGGGATGCTACTGCACTTCTTCCGCATTTTCAAGAACAACAGGTGGTCTTCATTACTCCAATTATCAGTATGGCCTGTAACGTGATTTTTAATATGTTTTACGTACTGATTTTTTAAATATCTTTTTTAAATATCTATTATATACAACAGTTGATAGAACGTACGTATTTATTAATAGTATTATAATAGATATGTAAATATAAAATGTGCATAAAGTGAAGTTTAAGAATGTAAATTGAAAACAGAATATGAATTTATATATATTAATTATATCACTACTCGTATGGACTAATATAGACGTTAGGCGACATTTAACACAGGTATATTACGTGTTATAAAGTAACACGTGCAACTGTTATAAATTATATTTTACTGCGCATTTTAATTGCTATGACGTAGACGAATGCAAATGTGTTCAGTACCTGTTTTAGCAATTAAATCGTGGAGGTCCTCGATCTCCTTATAATCGTAACACCTTTTATTTTCCTTGTTAGAAGACACGGCGGATGTCGGTTTACTAATACTGCCGGTTGTATTCTCATACTTATGTAAATTTGATTCAAATTCATGTAACTCAGATTCAAGAACAGTTCGCTCCTGCGACAAAGTTGTAATTTGTTGTTGGCAGGACTCCTGAAACTCCCGAATTTTTTGCGACAATTTCAAGAGACGTTGTTTGTATGCATTCGTATCTATATAAATAAACGTTTATTCTTTTTAAATGTCGCGAATTTATATATCTCTTAATAATAAGATTATTGGATTAAACTTTTAACCCTCTTTCCTTTTAATTTAATTTTAAACACAGAAACTGTAGCGTGTATTTGATTAGAACTGTTATACGAAATATAAAAATAATTTAGGAATAACACCAGGAAGAGACGAAAAATAGCATTATCAGTGGAAAAGAAATTGAGTTATGCCTATGATTCACCTAGCTTCTGGATCTGCTCGGGACAATTCGTGATCGATCGTGCTGATTGCAATTCCTGAGTAATTTCATCCAAAGATTTTCTCATGTTATCCAGAAAGATTTCCCTTTAAAAACACGTCGAAGTTAAACCACTGCGGAATGATGCGGACCTGATATGCATAACGCAATCTAAAATCGACTGATTCGTTTTTCGCCGTACCTACCTGTTTCTCGAGATGTCATTCATATTATGCAAAACGGGTCGTAGAACTTCTGGTTCCAGTTTCATGTTCTCCATCAAGTTAGTGAGATTCTTTTCGATCAAGTATTCTTGCTCCTTTAGCTGCAACAGGGATTTCCTGTACTTTGCGCTTTCAGCAGAGCGCACTTTTCCACACGGCGTAATTTGCTTCTTTTTCTTATCTGTCTCGCGAATAACTCTATTCATCGTATACACACAGCTGCGATATTTAAAAAGCTTATTATATAATTAAACTGTTTTAATAAACTAATTTAACCTAAGAGCTTATTTAATAGACGCGTTGTCTTTGCGCGTAGAGAGTTCATTGAAGTTTGTGAAATCTGACTAAAGTTTTACTCATGGGTTTCCATAGTAATTCACCATAAACCTCTCCCTTCCCATGCAATTGCACCTGCTGATCAAGGAAATTCGTATGCTATTGTAGAGTTCAAAAGAAGTGCAAGAAAAACAATTTTATCTACACATAAATTTTTTATATGTGAAGAGAATATTATATAAAAACATAATTTATCTAATATATAATATTAAATTAAGAAGCTGTATGTAAAATATTTTTCGTCATTAGAAAATTTAATATCTCATATATCAGTTTGTATTCAATTCAATATAAATTATTTTATAATAATATATGATATTTATTGCTCACTAATTGTCGCACTATATCGTTTGCTCTTATAGTTCGATTATCATTATTTAAAAGGTTCTTGTTGGAATTTTAAGAGCCCTAATATAATAGCTTTTTGGTATTACACTAAATAATAATTCGTACTTAAAATTCGGATTTTTATTTAACTTTTTAGCCATTGTTTGTCATTATTATTGTAATTAACTCGTCAATTACACTTTATACTCGCTGCGCGAATTTACGTTAAATATCAACAGTGTTGTACTTTAATTATTTTGTCGTATATGTAATCAATTTTGATCAGCTAGTTAATCATTATCTCGCACAAAGCTTTCCTCGATCAAAGCACGAAACGTTTATAAATAATAATTATATAAAATATATAAAAGATTGTGTTACCCGAAGTCGATCAAGTTGCGTGACGGTATTCTACAAAACGTACGTATTTATCGACGGTTACAGGAAGATGAAAATTTTGGTCGGTAATCAGTGATCCGATTTTATATTATATATAACAAGTGCATCTTGACTGTAAAAGATGCAAAAACTAGAAAATTACAAGAAGAAAGAATACTCTCTACCAAAAAAGGAAAATAAGATATTTATTATTAGAGATATATTATATTTTTACGCGAAAAATGAATACGGAGATTTTGCGAGAAATATATAAAAATAAAAATAATCTAGAAATTTATTAGGAAAATTGAAGAGATGACATTTTGTTGATACCACGCGAGCGAGGCAGGTGCAATGTTTATGTTTACGTATATATCTGCAATATCGCGGCAGCGTGCATTCTCTAATCTGTAGTGACCCCTCGCGGTGCGCTGCGGATCGACTCGAGGTTCCCCTTTCCACCCGCGGACCCCGCGGTACTTCGACCGCTCGCACTGCGGCGCATTTATACGGGCGGCCTGTCTCTAGGCGCCTCAGTCTCTGATTGGGACGCGACGAGTGCGAGTATGGGGTTCGCGCGCATCCCCATAAGACCGTACACCGTGTAAGACGGCACCGCGCTTTGAATCGAGCAGCGACGGAACGACTCCGCTCCAACGGGAAGAGCGATAAGAAACGACGAAGACTCCTCTCCGTCTGCATGGCTCCGTAATCACTGCGCCAGAACTTTGATATCTTCCTCCCTTTCTCTGTCTCTCTCTCTCTCTCTCTCTTTCAACGCGCTTCCCCTGACGACGCATTCCCCGGCGCGGGAGTGCGCCTATAATCGCGTATGTCGTCGGGAAATCCATCGGCTTCGACAGACATTCGATTTTCCATCCGATGAGTGAAGGATCCGCCGCGCTGCCGTGAAACGAGTTGACCGGTGCGCGCGCGATCGGGACTTGCCGCGCTTGTGGTGATCGGTGGTGGTGATTCGGGAAGGACTTCCTCCCCCCTGGATTCGTCAGGCAAGCGTAAGTATATAATCAATTACACCACGTATACATGTCATTACAACTTGTGCCTTCGTAATGCTCATTGAGAACGCGATCGACATTAATAGGTATACTGGACAATCAACTCGCGCGGATCGAAGGAAATCGAGGTACGTCATCTCGATTGACGTTGAAGGCGAAACGCTCGACTTGAATTAATAAGCAGGTGCATTTATGATCGGCGTATTCCGTGCCTTTTTCTTTGTGCGATGAAAGATTCATTATGTGAGACAAAATTTATTATAATGTTTCTTTCTTTTTTACATTTCGATAAACGATTGATTATATATATGATTTTATGTATTATACATTAAATTTATCATTTATCAAAATTAATCAAGTATAAATGGCTATACAGAAGTCATATACGCTATTAACGGAGCGCGGTTAATACAAAAAAATCTTACATTTAGATACAAAAATTCGGAGTCGAACGTTTCGGTCCTTTATTCTGGACCATCATCAGCAACGATATAAAATAATCTTAGAGATGGTGATGTTGTTGATATGCATATGTTGTTTATAATTTATTCCGCGATCTATGTATTTATTATATATTTTGAAAGGTTTACAAAATAGAAAAACAAATTCTGGACATTTGGATAAAACAATTTGGATTTTATTGATTTGTGAACCTTTAAGTACTTATTAAATGGGGATTCTTGTTTTGCGAAATATATGTAAATTTTGATACTTTACATTTCTAGAGAAAGATCATATCACGTCTCTCTGTGACGTTTATATATAATGTAATATAATAAAACTGCACATGCATATACTTATCTGCAAAAGGTTCGATTATATATTAACATTATCGTGACTAAAGTTGTGTACATAAAATTTCTCGCGACACACCCTGTAATTAGGTAGTTAGGCCATTTAAACGAGAAAACGGAGCATTTCAACTGCGGAACATAAATAACTGATGCATCTGTTGCATTGCAGAGATGACTCATTGGCGAGTTTCCTTATCCAATGACACTGATAAGGGAACACGGCACGCGATATGTTAATGTTAGACTTGAAATAGATATTCAAGATGATATTCATGCAAGTAGATAATCTCGAGGAGTGAAGAACGCGCGAGATAAATTCCGTGGAAAGCGTTGCAATTATATCTACGGAATTACCGTAAAGTTGAATGTATATTTTGTCGCGTGTGTATAGATATATATTATATATATGTATATACATATATGATATATTATAGAATGTTTTGATTTAATGGTATATAAAGTACCATCTATCTACCATATACTAATCCCACTGTAAATCCATAATAGGCAATAATTAATTAAAGTCTTATTTTGTACAATTTTATACTATTACGCTTTCCTATTCTGGCTACTTAATCACCCATTAGAATCGCTTTTACGGAGAAAGTTGCATTGTTCGAGCGATCGCAAGGAGGCTCTGCTCTGTAATTATTTAATCAATTATGAGTAATTGTGATTACAATAATGTAGTATAACAAATTATTTGTAATAAGTGGACAATGATAAATTATAAGTGATTGAAATTTTACACTATTCCCACAGTTATTCTTCGTATTGCGTTTACTTGATCAATCATTAAAGTGACTTTTTTTACACAGAAAAACTTCATTGTTCTAACCATTGTAAGGAAATGTTGCATCGCGGTAACTTAATTAAAAGTCGTTAGTGCAATTAGAATTACAAATCGCGTGACTTTCGTTAAATAAATTCACATGATACTCTGCGGAAGTTAAGTAAATTGGGTAATTTTGTTAACAATGCGTAGATTTTAAATTCAATGATGTTTTCAAAGTAACTAGTTTCTTTTATGAGAAAAAAATTTATACGGACTGCGCAATAAAAAATTTTATGTACAATTATGGATTAAGATAAACTACAAAGTATGTATACCGAGAAAAAAAGTTGTTAGCTTGAACTAAATGCGTTTTAATTCGTATAGTGATTATTTAACTTCTAGTATTTGTGTGTGAAAATCACGTCAACAAAATCTTGCAATTTAAAACACGTTATTTGTTCGAATGAACAAAATCTTGCAATTTAAAACGTTATTTGTTCGAATGAACAAATATTTGCTTGACAGACCGTGACCGCCGCGTTCAATCGAATCAACTAATTTTAAATCAATCACTTTTTTACAGTATATTAAAAGGGAAGAAGAGCCGAGGGGGTAACCACTGAATGTAATCGCGGAACAGAGTCCCTGAAATAATTATAAAATTTATATGAAACGCCTATGTATAATTCGATAATTACATATGCAACTACAAGAAATAATTGTATAATATTAGATAAAATCGTTTGTTTTACCAAATAGCTTTCGTGTGTAGTGAAAAAAATTATTTTTCATCAGATAAAATCGTGTGAAATTAAATTGAATAAATTATGTAATCTGTGGGATATAATATTTCAGCATTTTCAGCTAACGGTTACCCCCTCGAGAAGAGCAAGGTCGGAGATTTTGGTAAAGTTGTCGGTTTCGACTGACGATACGTATATACACGAGTACGGTTGACGAGTGTACTCTCGCCCGCGGGACGGCTCGCGCGCGAGTAATGGCGCGATAATTTCGTGACGATTGAATTGCCGACGCAATTACTCGCTGGAGGCGTACACTCCTGCGGGCGAAGACGATCGAGATAAGTGGACGGAGACAAAGCGTTTTGTCGCGCGAGATAGTCTCTCGAGCTGTGCAACGTCGTTGCGCGCAACGCGCAACGAGATATTCTCATCCGACAATAAGTAATAAACGCAGGCGTGGTGCATAATAAGCGACGCGCTATGATAGCCGCGTATCGCGATTACTATTGAACAACGCTGAACTTCCGTTCGATCCTTATCCATACATGTGTTAGACGTTGCACCTTGCACCTTTCGGTATCATTTTTATGACTGTGTGAAAGAATTTCGTTTTGTGTGCGTTCAGAAGCAGCTATGAGGATTTGAATTTAACAGGCAATATTTTTTTTTTAATTATGATTGAAAAAATCGCGTGAATATCTTTTATCCCGTCTCTTCTTCGATATTAGTATTTACGTTGCCATGAAAATTTTGATACATCGACAATATTACTTTAATATATATCGAGATTTTTGTGTTAATATATTATCTACACCTATCTGACAAAAATACGTTTAAATGACGTAGAATAAGTTTATAACTTATTTTTCTTTTCCTTACAAAAATCCAATTTTGTACTGGAAATTACTTATTTGGAATATTAAAAGCGCACTGGAGACAACGCGGGGTTTTGAATACTTAAAATAAACAATTGATCGTTACTTTCCAGTATTATATTTCTGTAAGAGTTGAGTACACGATATTATAAAATATTTTGGTAAACGACGCTATCGCGCATCTTACAAAACTGTGAAGTCATCTGACAAAATACAGTTTGCTGCATTAACTTACACCATCGACGAATCGTTGCGTCCTCTTGCGCGATGGGTCGCTGCATGTTGCGCGAGCATCGCGACTTCGAAACACCGCGTTGCTCGTTACGGCTGTTCTCTACAGTTAAAAGTGAATGGGGAACCCGCTCATTCATAAGATTTTCTTCCGAAGGGGGCAGAGACCAGCCGCGCGTTCCCTCTGCTCGTCGTGTCCAGTCTCACTCGCTTCAGCACAGCGTCGAGCGCGCGCGGAGGATGCGCTCTGCAGCGACTGGACATGCAACTTATCACGCTCACTAATACGAAGTATATCTCTCGATCAAAGGACGATGCTTGCGAAAAAGAGGGTCTTGGAATAAATATTTATAGTCTCTCACTCTTGCGCGCGTTTCGCTTTGCGTAACGAGTTTCACGAAGACCGAAACGTAGATAACGATTTCACATTTGTAACGAGGAGCATTTTGTTATCTAACTTACTAAATAGTCCCGTTTTTCGGGAATAATCGGATTTTTATGTGTTATTGATCGTGATTTAAAAAACCAAAAAAAAAAATAGCGCGCGGACGTTAAAACCTTTTACTATATTAATACACACAATAAAATTTACGATGGGTTGTTGTATTTTGAGATAATTTTTTTATCACTTTTATATAAGTCTTCAAAAATTATTATGCAATTCTTTACGTATCTTTGAAAGTATCTATACAATTATGTATTAAAAAAAGAATATAAATTATAATTTAGTCAAGTACTCTTAATTTTTTAAAGAAAAAAAGTTCGCAGGAACTTTGTTAAATAGAATATAAAATAATAGAATATAGAATATAATATAGTTTTATGTTCTCTTTATTTTAAAAAATTGAAATTTGTCCCCGGATTTATTAAACAAATTTGATAACCTTATTATAGATGTCGAGAATGTTTCAACGATTTCTCTGCATATATATATGTAACGGGAAATTGATTACTATCTCTCCAAAATGTTTAACGGAATTGCGCGGTAATTTAAGTGTACGACTTGTAAACGGAAGTTGAACATTAAGTAACATGTAATGCAGAATTAATTAATGCTGATATATAAAGACGATTAAGTGATGAGCACTGCATAAACACGTTATGTGCACAAAAACATGGGACTCTAATAACTAGCTGACATATTCAGAAAATGATTAACTAACAGCCGATCCAAGTCGGCTTTACTTCATCGTCGTGTTCAAGAACATACATTCAGACAGAACGGTTTTGCTAAAGTATCTAAAAATTTAGCTAGATACAGATCTGAAAATAATTTTATTTTAACCATCAAAATTATGTAGGACGCTAAACATGGTCGTTAAAATGTTGCAAATTTTTGTAGCATATTGTTATTTTTAAATACTTCAGCAAATCCGATTTTTACATGCACCAATAATAAAATAATCAAATCAATGTTCGGAAAGAGAGAGAGAGAGAGAGAGAGAGAGAGAGAGAGAGAGAGAGAGAGAGAGAGAGAAGAGAGAGAGAGAGAGAGAGAGAGACAGCGTTCATTGACATTCTAGGACAAGCCCTTTAAGAATATATAAAGTAATAAAAATTACGATAAGCGCATACAAAGAAAAAAAAAACAGAAATGATCAACGAAAATAATAATGCAAATTATAATGGTAAACGAGAAGAAAAGAGGGAAGCATGTCGGCTTTATTTTGCGGAGAAATACGCGGCCCTTACGCGCTTTGTAGAGATTTAATGTTGTTGAAAAGAACGCGGCGATAACGCGGCCGAAAAACATCTCTCTCGTTAATTCCATCTTTCGTTCGCGCTCGACGCCGGCAGATTGTAATGTATACCGAACATCACGATTAATGAACGGCTGTCAACGGCGTTGCATCGCCGGAAAATCATTTGCACGGGTATATCGCGGGCTATAACGCGTTGTCGAGATGCGTTTGGCGAGAGAGACGTGTGCTCGTGCGTCGGATTAAGTTGGATTTCAGATACGTACGCGCGTTTTGATATTCCGATGACAGGCACTATCCTTAGAGCAATCAAGAGGTGTATAATTTTTACGAAGGGGAGATTATGGACGAAAAACCGGAGCTGCTTATAGTTTCGAAAGCACGTAAGAGAATGTGCCCCGGGTGGAGAAATTATAATGTCAGAGAAGCGACAAACTCCTGCACTGATTTCGAAATGAATTTTTTGTCTCGCGTTCACGGCTTCTTCTTCGATCAATTTGAAATCGAAGTTTTTCTTTTTTCGGACGTACTTATATTTAGGGTCCTCAGGAGGCAGAATTTGATTCGAGTGTTCTTGAGATTCAGCCTCGAGTATATGGTACACGCGCGATTGTCAATACGGTATATGGACCTCCGCGAAAGGAGAGGAAAAAGGAGCAGACGGAAGACGCGCGCGCGGGAGAGGGCAATAAGTCCGGCCGAGGCGGGAGGTGATCAATCTCGGCGCGCTCGAAGGTAACTTTACGGGCCGGCGCGTAATGATAAACGACTTCGGAGCCGGTGCTCCGGATGTTATCTGGCCGCACGTACTCCAAGATATCGCGTTTCTCGTTGCCGTTGCAACGCGGGCCATGCGCGACCATGCGCGACGCCGCCGCGCCGCGCCGCGCCGATTTGCATTCGCGCTCGACTACGTGCGCGGGCGTAGCCAGGCCCCGAGCTCGTCGTCGTCGTCGTCGTTTCCGTCGTCGTCATCGTCGTTGGTAAACAGGTTCATTCCGCCGCGCCGCGCGAAATGAATGAAATCGTTAGGCGTTACGAAAACGCCAACGCTATGCGCGCCGGATCGTTTATCGGGCTCAGTCATAGTCCGGTATCAGTACGCGTTCGGCTGCAATTATGCGTCGCGTAACTCAATGCGCGAGAGGGAACAGGCGCCGGCTTACACATCCGGTTTCCCGGATATACGGCGTCTCTGTTGGGATGGCTGTCATATACCGTCTGTTCAACGCGACGTGCTGCGTATACTGTTCGTTATTAAAATCTGCAGCTTTTACAGTACGAGGCTACCAAAAGTCCATCTGGCTAATTTGATTGTATTGTTCAGATTAAGAACATTTACCGTTGAAGATATAATGTATAAGTACTTAATATATTCTAGTATTTAAAATATTTTGTGTTCTTAAGTTTATATTGTAACAAGAATTTTTAATTTATCAAGTCTAAAAAAAAGGACTAATAAATAACACATGATGCATTTTTTCTTGCTAGATTATTTTAATAAATTTTACGTCCTATGCGGTGCGACTCTAATAATTTAAGTTTGATATAAACAGATTTCATAATAAAAATTATCATAAAGTTGTACCTATACTGGCCGAAACTTTTGGCGGTCTGTATGATGTATTTTTCGACGAATTTCGTGACATTTATGAATAATAATAATTCTAATAGAAGTAAAATGCCTATATAAACTTTCGTGATTGTTAGTGCATAAATAATATATAAGGCAACAAGATATAATTCGCATGTCTGTAGAACATTCCAATTAGCTGCAAATTGTATCTATCGTGTTATGAATATTTAATTTATGTACCAACATTCAGCAGCACCAACATAGACGTTTTACTTGTAGTAGATTTTTAAAGTAAACAAAACAACACACGCAACACGACACAAAACAAACTAATATTACTATTTTATTTTGTTTCAATAATATGAATAATTTTCTGGAATTATATATTATTCGAGATCTATTTTATTAGAAGAGTGTAGGAAAATTTATCGCTTGAGATGTATAAAAATCTAAATATAATCTTCATGCCGGAAACGCTTAACTTTAGACGGGAAGACGTAAATATGACGACAGCTTTACCAGTTTGGTCGTGTTTGTTTTGAAGATAGATGCCGCTATGTAACGCGACGTGTGTTTTGTACAGGATTATGTTTATGTTCTTAAATATCATCGTACATACTAATAATAAAGAATTTTAAAGCAAACAGCTTCCTCGAACAAAGAAACGCTGTCATTCTTATGCGCGTAGGTTCTTAATATCTCGACGACGATGATATCTGAGTCTCTTCCACCCCGCAATGTAATCATTTATACGTTTGTACTGCCTTACTTGAATATCTCTTTTTGTTACGTGAAGAAATATCACCTAGATAATCGTAGAATGTTTATGACGTGATAAAAGCGGAATGTTACAGTTTGCGACGATAATTATTCCGAAAAAAGTGTCTAGTACGATGATATGTTCGAAAGTCGTTATGCCGTTGCGAAAATTCTGCGCGTGTCTTATGCAACGCACGAATAGGTAATTCATAATATTTTATGAATAATGGAGGAACGAAATATGCATAAAAGAGACGTATTCATTAAGTATTTATTGGCCTACTTATATTTAATTAAGAAAGTTCGTCAAGTCTAACAGGATTGACAGATCTCTCGAGTATCTCTATTATGCAAATCTCTCCACACGTTGTCTTTATGACGGAGATATAGGATATACAGTTACACAATTTTTCGTCGCCCGGTTCACGTTCTTACGGACGCACGCTGTGACTTCTGCTATAAAACACATTTATCGAACACGAAATGGATGAGCAGGTCTTATCGAGCCGCGAATAATCACGCGGAGTTCTGTCGTATGGGACGACTCCGTGTGGTGGAAAAAAAGAAAAAGGAGAAAAAAGAAGGAGAACATAGTTGATATTTAATGGGCTGTAAAAGAGCAAATGACCATTAATTGCGCGGCGCGCCTCATTACGCTTGCATGAAACGAGCATTATACGTCCCGGGCGCGGATTCGTTTTCTATATTTACCTTTCGCGAAATTATCACATCGGCCATCGCCATAATTACGACGCAGCGAGACTTTCAATTTATCGCGATCTTGTTTTCCCTTAATAATATATCGGTGCTATCTTTGGGTACGACGCAAGAATGTTGTCGTCGCATTGCTCGCGATATAACGTAACATTACTTTAACGCGCGCGCGATTAAATTGCGCGGCCGGCGGCGGCCGATCGAGCGCAACACACTCGTAATACGCCTCTCACATCTCGCGCGTGTGTATATACCGCGCACAGTATTTATAAATTGCACGATTGTAAAGGATCTAATGTGAAATCACCGGAACGCGGGGTAATTTAATAAAGCATCGGAAATCGTTCGTAATTACTCATAAAGTCTTACCTAAGACGAGATCTCGATATGGATTCGCGACGGAAGGCTATCCTGGGCGATAGACGAAATGTGAACTCTCGTGCAAAACATCACCGCGCGCATGCAAATATTATATTACGCGATTACTGTTTACATAACTCTCATCCTGCATAATATTTACCGTAATCGACGATGAATGAGGGGAGGATGAATCGGATTATGTGAAGTATAAGTCGCGCGCGCCCCAGAGAAATTATAGTAATAGGGTGTATAAGAGTAACCGCTTCCTGGCGATTAGGTGAGAGTCGCTAAAGTAAGTCGTGTAGGGATCGAAATTGTGTGTGCGTGTGCGCGA
Organism: Cyphomyrmex costatus; assembly: GCF_001594065.2. Taxonomy (NCBI): domain Eukaryota; kingdom Metazoa; phylum Arthropoda; class Insecta; order Hymenoptera; family Formicidae; genus Cyphomyrmex; species Cyphomyrmex costatus. The sequence goes on from NW_017276246.1 coordinate 1,166,215, forward strand.
TGCGTGCGTGTGCGCGCATCCGTAAACGTCGCTGGGCGACACGTAAAAATGATAAAGCAAGTCGAAGCGGACGGAATTAAGTCGCTGGGCGACTCGTAAGAGGATGTTTAAATATTTCTTTTTTTTTTTTTTTTTTT
>NW_017276246.1:1166384-1245448 GCF_001594065.2 Cyphomyrmex costatus
TTTTTTTTTTTTTTTTTTTCCCCATTTAATCCGGTTCGGTCTTTAATTCTATTCACCCGCCTCACCGTGTCCGTTGCTATGCGACGCGATTGGGAGGATGTTTTGAATGATTTTACTCGCGCAAGAGTCCAAAGTGTTCTGACGTTTCCCGCGCGACGTTTTCCCGACTGCGTCGTCATCGCCGCGTCATTTCGTTTTCCGTCGAGCGCGCGACTTCATTGTTCGACGCTGAGAAAGGGTTCCGCGAGAGCTGCTTATTATTCCATTGAGCGACACGTAAGGGACGGAATATTAAGGAAGTCGCTGCCCTACGGATATCGCGCGCACGCTCGTTCCCTATGAAAGCGCGTTCGTAAGTTTATCTACGTGAGCGCACTTTAAAAGGCGCGCTACACCTGATCTAACGGTGCATCGCCGTCGCGTCGGTGCGGTGTCACGAGGAGCTGTGCACGACGCTGATAAGTCGAGAGCGCGATTGTATTCTTTCAGAATCCATCTCCAGAGAAACCAATTTCTGCTGACATCAATTTATACGTTTTACTTTAATATTCCGCACATTTCTACACTGTTAAATCTATAGTGTCAAATTAACGTCTAATTTAAAGTTGCCACTCTGTTCAATGATTCAATACATCGTTATTCTATATATTAAAACAATGGTTGATATTATATTAAAATGACACTATAGATTTAACAGTGTAGTCTTAATATTTTTTAAAGATAAGATCCGAAAATATTATTTCAACGCTCTATAAATTCCATATCCTATAAATTTCAGCGAAACCTGGTTTCAAGTTTCGAACTTCAAGATTCAATTTCAAGTAACGGACTGTAATTTTAGATATAGATTTTCATTAGAATCTGTCATTACGGAATTTCATAACTAAAGGAAAAAAAAAAAAGCACGCCGGTTATACAGACGGTAATATCACATAATTATAAAGCTGCAGCTGTGCCATAAATAAAATACCGCGAGATTGACAACGTTAACATCGATAATCGACGTCTATGTTACTCCGGCGCCAAAATGGAAACACGCTTTACTATTTAGCACTTAGCAAAGTCATCGATTATTCATCGCGAAACGAGCGGCCGTGCGTAGGAACACGTAAAATCCCGTTAACCACTTTGCGAAATGAAGGAGGACGCTATCAATTCCCGAACGCCTTTCGCCTGGCTGCGAAGATAACGCGTGGAATCGCGCGCGTTTAAGGATTAAATTCCACGGTGCATCCGCGTGTGCATCCCTAATAGATTCCTCGGCGCTGCGCCGACATTTATGAAAGCCACGGTGAACTCCGTAAAGTGCAACGACGTTTTACACACTCGCGACCCCGCTGTGATTCAGCGACTGCCCGCCTTCGCGGATGGCAATAAAATGCCACAAATTAGCCTGTAAATTAGCCACCAAGTCGCCCACAGATGCTCGCTAGTTTTTCACCCACCATGCCTGTCGCCGAGTGTTTTAAATTCTTTTTTCTTTTATCTTGTAACAATGTAATTCGACGTTATTTATAGAAGGCGCATTTTCTCCAATAACACTGCAGTCACTCTGTTATCAGAAAAGCAATGGTAATTCAATCCCCTAAAAAACATTTTATTATTTTTAACTTCCATGTAAATCAGAATGTAATCGATTTCCGTGGTCGAATTGTTTAGTTTCAAAATAAACAACGTCACTGACACATGCATTCAGTAAATAATAAATTAAATTTTAACAAAATTCAATGTTTTTTTTCAGTTGAATCTTTTAAATGATATTATACGTGAAAATGGACCGAAAAGTGTTCAATATATAAATGACTAGAGAGGATCATATTCGGTCAAGGCTAATAGTATCAATTTTTACAATTTTTAATTTTCTAGTACATGCAACTCTGCGCCAATAAATTATTTAACTATTATTTTAGTTAAATTATCGATATAGAGCAGAAGTAGCGGAGATTTATATAAATTATTAAAAATAATTCAAATTGGATATAATTTGAAATTATAAATTCAACAGCTTTATGCCACAGATCGAGAAAAATCGTGGCCTTACTCGCGTTACTAATTAAAATCATCGAGCTGCACAAGCTGTATCATGCCGTACGCGATATGTTTTATCAAGTTGGTAAGATATCTGAATATAGAATTCCACGGATACGAGATAATAAGCGTATCGTAAAATATCACGCCAAAAGAGGATCGATAAGGCGTACGACTCAAGTTGTTCGTTCCAGACGAGCCGTTTCCGCGGTCCCGCGGATCGGTCTATTCATTCGCTGCCGCAATCGACTTAAACTTTGGCATTTTCAATCGCTGTGCGCATAATAATGCACCCGATGCGGTATACGCGTGGCGCCGCCGACACGGGGCGTGTTGCTGCCCGAGGCGAGACGCGCGCGAGAACGAGGAGCGCGTGCGTTGTATCGCGGGAAACACGATACGATGACATTTCGCAGTCACCTTTCGTAAACCGTAATCCCGCAATCGTGGCTGCCGACGCACGAATCCCTCATCTCTCGCCTCTTTACGATCCGCTCTCGCGTCCCTTACTTGCTAATCCCCTTCTCATGTCCGCCGGTCTTTCTTCATTCTTCTCTCTCTCTCTCTCTCTCTCTCTCTCTCTCTCTCTCTCTCCTTTTCCTCCCTTCGTCATTCCTTGCATAATGCTGTAGACGTTAATAAATTATGATCTTGAATGCGTAGGGCTGAGAAATGCCGGCTCCAAAGTCACCGAGCTCATCTTCATTTGTGAGTATCTTCGAAAAATCGGTAACCGATATTTCTTTCTAAAGTTTGACTAGATGACGGCATATTTTAGTCTTGAATGCGTAGGGCTGAGAAATGCCGGCTCCAAAGTCACCGAGCTCATCTTCATTTGTATCTTCGAAAAATCGGTAACCGATATTTCTTTCTAAAGTTTGACTAGATGACGGCATATTTTATTCTTTAATTTTGAATGTTTCGAAATCTCAGCTTTCAATTGATTCTCCGATAGAAATTTTTTATCATGCGTTTGTGTGTTACCGAAAGTAATTTTTAGTTTCTGATCTCGAAGATGACTCTCTCAAGTTAATTTTAGTCAATTCTTGGGGAAGATTCGTTCAGTTAAGGGAGGTCCAGACCGCATGGAAAACGAGGTTTTGTGGGGTCCCCATGAATGGAGTGTTTTGTCGCAGTCGGATATTATAGCGGCGGCGCGTTTGCGACGGAATTATTTCCCACGATTATCTTCTCCGGTCGGTACATGCCGGTGGTTGGAAAATAGGATGTTTAGGAAGCGGGAGAGAAAATTTAATTTTGCACACACTAGTCAATGACCTCGGAATTATCGAAAGAAAAAGAATGTCTATATTATATCCCATATCAGAATATTGAGATTGAGGTTAATTTTAATTAACCATAGAAGAAAGAAAACCAGCATACCAAGTTTAGTGAACTTTGTTCTGATTGATCAAATTCAACCTCAATTTCAATCTCTTGTTTGATAGTAGCTTTAGAGACCCTATAGTACAACATGTGTGCCTATAATATAACTAGTACATGTATTATGTATACTATACTACTAGTGCACATGTACTATAGTCTCTGGTCTATATTAGAGACCCTCTAGAGAACCTGGACACGAGCTGCGTTTTGTATGTAGAATCTTTAGTAAAATCACGCGAGAGAAGACATTCTCCCTTTCTCTTTGATCTCTCTCTCTCTCTCTCCTTTCTCAGGAGTAAAACACGGCGGACTAATCAAAATTAACTGTTTTACACTTAGATTCTTATCAAAGGGTTTCTAGTCTTTATTATATTGTAAATACTTCCCTTAATGCTTCAAAAAGAATAATATATAATATTGTACACATATACATACAGAATTAAGAGTTTAATATGAAATACAGAAAACAAATGACACAATTTTCAGTAGCATCTTTTATCGTATGCAAGAACCAACCTTAATTTTGTTCATTCACGCAAATATTCTGAAATTTATTGACGGTCACTGATCTCGTGGTTGTCGCGGACTTCCTTTAGAACCCGGCAATACAGCCAGGCGCATTAATTCATCCGTGCCCATTCGACTGGCGCAATGTCTACTCATTAATCCGCCGCGACGCGCGGCGTAGGCTTATTTATCAAATACCTAAGATCCGTCCGTCTCTCTCTTTCTCTTTCTCTCCCCTCTCTTGCTCCCGCCAGAGATTTCCATTCAGCGAAACTCGAAGCCAAAACGTCATCCTGCGACGCGACGTTATTCAGTCGCTATATGTATCGAAGCGACCGCGTGTGTCTTACAATGAGTTCACTTGCGACATTGTGAGTCTCGTCGAGCTCCCGATATTACCTGTACATTACTCGACGAGTTGCGTATAATGCTGTTGATGGAGATTTATATACCTGGTCGCTCTGGAAACGTACCGGGAAACTGAATGACTCAATGCATGACAGAACGTAAGCGAACGTACGTAAGGCATATGTTTGTTCATTCAGAAATAAGTATATATTATGATTAAACAATAGGAAAACATTTTTTCTTACCATTCGTTTCTCTTTGAAACAATTAAGCTTTCCATTTTTGTAACAAAGAGAATTTTGATGAAAAGAAAAGTTGTGCCTATATACAATACAGAGAGATTTCTAAAAACTAACAGTTTCCATAGGGTATCCTTATGTCCTCAGGACATCCCTCAGATAAAGTGTGCTACACACGTGCTTCAACGACAAAGTTCACAGACAGAGAGTTTACCTACGTTTTCGGTTAAGCTGTGTCTCGTACAATCGAGACTTTATCATACATGGGGGAGTATCATAGCAGAATGCAATAGGCATTTATATATATATATGTATAAAGGGTGGTTGTATAACGAGCGTGGGGGAAAATATCACAGGGATGACCGCGCCATTGTCAACAGAGACACCCGGAGTGGCCATTGTCTGGCGGAGCTCCGCGATTTTTATTCATTCGGACGTTTATAATCTACCTCTCGCATCTGCGAAATAATGCCCGCGGATTTGCATACGCAACGGTATCTGGACGTGGAAATATCGCGTGAGAAAACGAATCGGGGCCCCGTTAGCGGCACATTGCAATTCCCGTGCGTGGCGAACGTAGCTTTCGTCGGACGATTAATAATCTTTGATTATGATCCGGAATATTTCGAGAGTTGAAAAATGGTAAAACTTAATGGAACGTGTATCAGTTATAAAATTTATGTAATATATAGATGCAGTTAACTACATATTAAATGGCATTTGATCTACAACTGTTTTTTTTTTTTAAATATATTATATCTTATGCACTCAAAATATATGCATATCTATATATTAAATAAAAGAGAGGAAAAACAAATAAAATTGAAAAAAGACAAAATAAATGCAGATAAGGAAAACATTCGTTATCTTGATCGATTGAAAAGTTACGGAGTTAGAAAAATCGATGAAATTTTAAGGATTTTAAGAATTTAAGAAATCTCTAAAAATTATGTTAAAATGTTGCTCATTTTCCAGCTGTGAGCAATCATAGAGTCCCGTTTGGTCCTTTTCGGGTCCATGTAGATTTAAAAAGGTGTAAAAATCCTTTGTCATGATAGCATCGAAGTCTTTTCTCAGTTTTCGCTGAACACTCTAAACAAACATAGGTGAAAAAATACAAATTGCAAAATTCCTAAGTAGAAAGTATAAAGTCCAAAACTTGGAAACTTATCGATATATAAAACGATGTATAAATGTAACGAGATATATCTTATTAAGTTATTATATTATATAATATTCAAATTTTCAGGCAAATATGATGTAAATCAACAATAATTTAAAAGTGTTCACGCTATGTATATTATATTTAGCTTGTAATATTTAAGTATATAAAGGAGAAGAGCACGAGAGAAAGTGGAGAGAATGAATAATTTTCTAAATACAAGCTCAGATTGATATACATACATTTAAATGTAATTGATAATTTATTAAAAATTGAACATAATTGAATATATCTACTTTCAGTTTCCGAATCGTCGAAATCATGTCGGTGCTATTGGAAGGTAGGTCGTACAGGCCTTTCAAGTCCTCGGAAGAGTACCTGATAGCGATGAAGGAGGACCTGGCGGAATGGCTGAACGCCCTGTACCCGGAGCTCAGAATCAATCTTGACAATTTCATGGACAGGCTGGACACGGGCGTCGCTCTATGCAAAGTGAGTGTGTCACAATGATTTGCCTGTCAACTTACAACTATCGCGGAAGCACGATTGTCCGTGCGGTTTAACGTTCGCCATGCCGCGCGCTCGTAACGAGGCGATCCTTATCTGTGACTTATCGTCGTCGAAAAATTCCCCTTGCAATCGCGATATACCCATTGACCTCAATCTTAGGACACGGTTGTCACGGTTCTCCCGCTCGTTCCGCGTTTATTTTCTCGCCGGCTGGTAAACATCCGCCTATATACGAAGTATCGCGAAAGTACATTAGCGACGTGATTTCTTTAGAAGTAACACGTTCTTTAGCGATCATTTTGTGACCGGGTTGTTATTCGAACTGTAAACTGTAAATCTTAATCTTTGAACAATGTAAATATTAGCATGATATATTGATGACATAAGATGGGGCATTAGATGCGGATGCGAGTTAGAAGTGCAGGAAAAACTTCGGTCATGCTAAATTAGTTCTGCGAAATTCGGATATGAAGCTTCCTGTCGAAACACACCAGCGTCATTCACAAACACACGCGGCACGCGTTGAAGACGCATAAAAGCTACACGTACGTGCACAAGGAGGAAGAAGGATGCGGATGACGTCCAGCGGAAGCTCTTCGTCCTGCGTGGCGTGAATTATGATTGATCTTAATGCAAGTGGGAGGAACAACGAGTAAAACGTGTCTTTAAAGACCTCTTTTATTTCTTCAACCGTTTTTATTCTTCCTTATTAAAACGAAAACGTTATTATTATGTTGATAATAAAAATTCAGAGTATAAATCAATAATAATTTTTCTTAATTAATTCTACGATTTTTTTAAAAACTTGAAATCTATTTTCACTTATTAATTAACAAGTAATAGTAATTTATTGATAATCTAATTGGTAATCTATTTTATTAATAGAGAATCGCGACTGTCTATTAAAAGTTCATTCCCTTATTTTCATTTAATTTTAATAATATATATATTTAATCATTTATATTTTTAGAAATATATAAATACGCGAAGAGCGCACGTATATTTTTCTCCGTTTCGATATACTTACTGTAAAAATATATTTTTCTCCACACGAGACATGTAATAGCGAATGTAGATGTCTACTTAAACGAAGTTAAAATTATGCATGTGACAACACGTGTTACTTTTTCGTCAATAAGCGTCAACGAGTAAAACCTGTATGCTAAAATCACCGACTCTTATTGACGCGCGGTGTTGAAACAAAAAAAAAAAAAGAAATATTTGAAAAACTAAACGTGTGCGTACAACCTGTATCTCCCACACGATCATGCCACTCAACATGTAGCGGCGAATAGAGTAGTCATTCGCAAGCGTGACCGATCGGCTGTCGACGGTGTACACGGTCAGCTTATTAGCTCGGGTATTATTAAAGCAATTTTAACGAGTCATTAAGGGCACGGCAAATTGGAGCGTTTAAAAAAAAATACGAGACACAATGAGTAATGGTTTAATTACCCGATTAATGCGGGTCGGCAATCGCGACGCTGTTACGTGCCCGGGCCACAGCCGCGTGGAAATTACGGGTTTGAGATTTGCACGTTTGTACGCAATCGTGAGCCGAGATAAGTGTCGAGGCGATGGAGCAGCGCGCTGGCTGTGAATATTATCGGTTGATTCATTATTGGGAACGCGGGAAAGCAAAGAGCCCGTCAGTGCAAGCGCAATGCGTCATTATAATCCGCTAATTAAAATTTGCTAGTCGATATAAACAACCGTCCGAACACACGCTGTATGGATTCTCATACTTTTATCATCGTCGTTTTATCCGTAATGGTTCCCGGAACGATACCGCGCCCGATCAATCGCAATCCAACGTCGATCGTCGGTCCGCGTGTCGGATCGTGGTTCGAGCAGACTTTCACTGATCTACCGATGACGATCCACTCGAGCCGACCGAAACGAGCTCCATTCATCGCCACGGGCCCTGTCGCGTGCACCCATCACACCCGCCAGACTTCATATAAATATCAGGATATCGCTAGACTCCGGCTTGTTATTAGCGGCGGTTATTATACGCGCCACTATCGTCGTTGTACATTTATGCTAGAGAAATATTTAGAGTAGGCAGAGGACGATAAAACCGCGGCAGCTCGTTCGCATTTCACGCGTATGTTCCCTATGTGTCAAATCGGAGAAAGTCACTGGTGCATCGAGTATACGTCTAAAACCCGATTCATCAATAGGACGTTAATCGTTATTTGTGTTTCGACTTACATAATACACAGCGATGGACTCGGGAAACATTTAATTCCACTTGAATTGCTTAAATTCTTCGTTTCGAATTTTTTTTTAGTAATGATTTCTCTTTTGTAATTCGTGGTGTCGTTGTTTATATAACGTTGTTCTCGCAACATTTAATTACGTCAATTTAAGGAGATAACTCTTATTGTCTTGAAGACTTTATTTTAATTCTTTTTTAGTTAGAATTATTAGGTCGAATTATTAATATTAAGGTTTTTCATTATCTGGTGATTGTGTGTGACTTAGAGTTTACCTCATTTACTTTCTAAAATTCTGAGAGTAAAATCTGACCCTCTAAGAAAGTGAAAATATTTGCACTCTTGAATAAAAAAAGACAGATTTTTACTCTTGTTTTTTTTTTTGAATGAAATTTCACACTTTTGCAGTGAGATTTATTTTAAAAAAAAGTAGTAAGATTTTTTTTTCCCTTTGGAGTGAATCTCACTTGGCATTATGCCAACGGCATTAATAATGAAGAAAGACACGATAACCCGCAAACCTTTTAGTATAATTGAAGAAAATACCCGTGAAAGCCTCAAATGCGAAATGTTTAAAATATTAATCATACCGAATGCGCTGTGCAGTTTGAATATAATTGATTTATTGCAATTACGATGACTGAAAAGCGAATGATAAGTCTCGACATTTAACATTAGACATGTTAGATGAGTTATAGAACAAGATGGCGGGCGGAGGGGGGGGGGAGGTTCTGAATCGGGTCTCAGGATTACGGCGGATCTCGAAGTGAGATGCTGGAATTTCTTACCTGTGGCAGAGGGTAGTAGATTGGGTTGCAGCAGTCGGCAGAGCGAGGCAGGGGAAGGAGCAGTGCTTTTGCGTATATCGACTTTACGAGCCGTGGCGAGTGGTGAGACGGGGAATATAATAAGGTGCGCGACAAGGAACAATAAGGAATCGTAGTGCTCTCGATACTGGCACTTCTAGGGGCTCCCTTCTACTTTTCCTTCTCTTTTCTTTCGTTTGCGATAAATTTTTTACAGACTGTGATTTTTGCGCTTTGTTTACGGTGGGGGAGGCGCCAGCACGCAATATACGTGTTTCAACTTACTATGCATGATACACAGCGATGGACTTGAGAAATATTTAATTTCACTTGAATTGCTAAAATTTTTCGTTTCGAATAATTTTTTTAGTAACAATTTCTTTTGTAATTCATGGTATCGTTGTTTATATAACGTTATTCTCGTAACATTAATTTAACTACGTCAATTTAAGGAGATAACTCATTGTCTTGAAGACTTTTTATTTTAATTCTTTTCTAGTTAGAGATTAATATTTTATATCTGATATCTCTCTCTCTCATCTGTAATGACAAACTATTTCTGTACAGACAGTAATAATTTTACAGAACTGTATATAATATGATATTTATAACGGTTTATAAAGTTAAAATTTCAATATGACATTTATATATATTCAGAAAAAATTGTTGAATAAAAATTAATATCATGAAGAATACATTTACCGTCAAATAATTTATATTCCAGCGATTCTTGGCTGTGATAAATTTAATAACGATGATGATTCAATTTGTAAAGATGTCTTTCGCTAAATAGTCCGAAAATAAACTTGTCGAAGTGAATTTTATATTAGAGGCCTCCAAAATCGCCACATAAGAAGCGTTTTTCAAAGTAAATTCGAGAATGGCACTTGTCATATGGTTAAAGGTCGACAGGCAATTCATATTAATCACTCTCGCGCGATATTCCGAAAGCGAAAGGAGTCAGAAGTGACGGCGTATAGCCTTTCCTGTCGGAAATGACAAATACTGGGCACTCTGATGAAGAACCTTATATAGAAATCGACTGACAATGTTATATCTCCAACCGCTGTGCGTAATATCGATCTAAAAATATTAACTTCAATTACGTCACATTGAATGAAAATAATCGATCGTCCTACACTTATTTTTAACTTTATTTTTTCTTTTTCTTAAGTTAAACTCGTTTGTTAATTTTTTATAAAATGTCGTATCGAGAGTTTGTTTCTAAAGAGTACTAATAATATATTGTTACGTTTAAATAGTATATATTCTCGCAAGGCCTCGTTCTGGAATATTATCTGGTAGTTTTCTCGCAAGGACATCGCGTCGATGCCATTTCGCGCCAATCTCGACATCGTTTCGATGATAATCCCATAACTAACGTTATATAAATACGTAGAAAGAAGAGTGACCTTCTTCTTATCGGATTCTGGATTATGTTGTGGAATTCCAGGCGATGTTCGGTGTGCGCGATTAATTAACCGCAATTGTTGCCATCTACTTTTTTTTTTCGCTCGCTTCTTTCTTTCTCTCATTCGGAATTGGAATTGATGGCAGGCATCGGGCGTATCCTGATGCTTGTTCCTTTAAAGCCTATTTAAGCAAGGCGGTTTAATTGTCAAAGTGGACAGCAACCATTAAAACTGTCTATAATTTAAAGAGCACTGAAACTTCTTTCTCAAAAGGAACAAAAGTATTATTTTTGTCTAAATTTTTGTTTAAATTTTTGACGCCAAATAAAGTTAGTACGGTCGGTGCTTTTACATGAAAAGTTAAATATTTAAAATAATGCCGTATAATTTGACTGTGTAATTATTATTTATAATCATGTAATTTTTTTTGCATTAAAAAAGATGCAAATGTAATACTCTTGGCAATATTCTTGCAAAAAATTCGGCACTTGAAATGACGGTACTTAGATCCTTATACTTGGATAAATGAATAGATAAGTATATAACTATGTAGATCAATGATCAAATGCGTTAAAAGATCGCACGAGATCGGGGTCGATCCCAAGGATCCGAGGAAGCTGGCCGCATTAATGAGCCAATTAACGGAAGAGTTACGAGCTCGGCTTTCCCGACAAGACGATTGTCTGTCGACTTTTCTGACGCGCGTGGCAGAGCGGGTTACTTCTCGGCGACAAGTCGCTCGTTAACCGAGTTTATCGGTATATCTATCAGTTACCTAAAGAGCTGTTAAATGCAAACGGGATTGGCGATTTCCCTCCAATGAGTTGGCGTTATCGATTGCACTATGATGAATGCAAAGCCGATCAATTTTATGTCATACGCGCAATCGATCATGTATAATATAGTGATCGTTCCTGTTATGAAGATATAAGTTCTGTATCTTGTAAGAAATAATTGTAAAAAATAATTTAAATCTTCAGGAAATATATATAGAGGTATTAAACAATTTTAATTTAATTTTTGTAACATTTAAATTGTATATAGAAATAACTTTATAGTTACTTATCACTATGCATAATCAATTATAAAGAATGTTTATGCGCGTTTCATGTTACTTTAATCACAAATAAACTTATAGAAAATTCAGATTTGAAATGATTGATCGGGATCGCGGGAGAAAATCTAAATGTGCAACGTAAACGTAATCATAACGTGATTATACGGAGGAATTGGAAGGAAGGTGGAATCGAGGTCGGCGACCTTGAAATTTCTTGCAGTTAATTGAAATCGAGTGGAAAGCTGATGAAACTTGATTCCGTCGTAGAATTATGGCGTAAATAGAATGACGATTGGTGCCATTCTGTGACGACGCGAAATGTATTATAGAAAAGCGTGAAATCGGATCGATTCGAAAATTGATTTAAGGCCTTTCTTTTTGTTCTCTACAAAACAAATCCCGGTAAAAACAGAATTTTTATTAGTTCATAATTGTAGACTGTCAACATTAAAACAATTACCATTCTTCTTAGTGGTCCAACTTTTATTTTTTTAGAGAAAGTGCGAGACTTTTCTAAGACCATATCTAGAATGGAATTGTTAATTGCGCGAGAAGTAGGATAGCATATTTCAATCTGTCTTAACACAAAGTAAGCAAAAATCTGTTTTCACACGTTTCGCGGGACAAGGGTAATTCTCATATTATCTTCTATGTGTTATGTAGGATACATACATTTGAAATGATCGCAGATTCGCGTCCTTGTAAACCGATTATCCTTTTCGAAAGATAGTCGTAAAACGAGGTGCGTGGAAGGCTGACGCATGCTCGTTCCTGCGTATTTCACATCAAGGAAATGTATTACACGCGAGGTCAAGAGCGTTTCCTGCCGCCTTCTATTAGCATTTCTATTGAGAGTTCCCAGTCCTTTATCTAGCTTGTTTATGCTTGGAAATGTCGGTAGCATGAAGAATCATTCGCATAAGCTTACATAAGCTTATAGTAGAGAGAGAGTAGATATTTCCATCTCGAAATTATTTCTTGCCACTATTAGATTTACTTATATAATGATTTAACAAATATACGATACAATAAATAATAACGTATAAAATGTAAAATATGATATAAAGCTTATATTAGAGAATACTTATATCTATTTCGATGGCAAAATTATTATTTTTGCTAATATTGGACTTTATATAATATAATAATAATAATAATTTTAATAATAATAATAATAATTTTAATAAAATATAAAATATGATTTAAATGATAAAGAAAGTCAATAAATACCTATAAGTTATATTGAATATAATGAAACATACGATAAACTCTCGCAGAAATTTGAGAGTTAATGACGAGACGCGTTTCGTGCTTCCCACATTAAATATCTCTGGCATCTTTTAATTTCGCGGGGAATATTGAAAGAACAGGGTTTACTGATGCACATCGATGCTTTCATGCTCAAGCAACCAAAGTCATTCGAGACGCGCCGATGACTCTTTCTGTCTCTAGGAAAGCGAATCCTACACCGCGACCGGATGTTTTTTTTCATAATCTCTCGGAACCGGAGATGAGTGAACCCCCCGGGGGTGGTCTTTTTAACTCCAAACCTCTAAATATATATCGTGTCTCTCCCGCGCTCCCGAAATGCAGCGCAAGGGATGTGTCGTAAAAACATCAGACGGAAATAGCCGGCGAAAAATCGGGCGGGCGCCACGGCGCGTCGCGCTGCGACGTCGACAGCCACGACGGGCGGTCTAGGACCTTCGGGGATCGCCTTTATAGTCCCGACGCATTTTAATGCCAATGTCGACGTCCGCGCACGTAACTGCTCGCGGTCTCAAAAGGTTCATTGTACCTTTTCGATGTAGGTATGTTCGCTTCATAGGCGGCGGAACGTTTCCTTTCAAGGGGCGGAAGGAGGTATCAATAGAGAGCAGAGTGAATTGATGCAAATGCAATAGCGGTATCTTCTAAGTACATAAATGATGTATTAATAATGGTATAATAATAGTAATAAGTTAATCTAGATTGTTTTGTAAATAAATCAGTTATAAATAAGGAAAGAATTAATACAATCAAGGCTAGATCTTGGGGTGTCTAATAATATTTTTATATGTAATATCATATTAACCTTCGCACCTTATTAATACTAATAAAAACGTGATCTATTTAGCTAATTAAAGAAATACAAAACTTATAATTTATATATTTATGGCTTATCTTTATATCAAATCAGCTATTATAAAAACAAATTCTACGAATCCGAGAAGAAAATTTTTACGATATTCTTTTGCAAATTGCGTAATTCAAATAATAGTGACTGTATTATTGATAATATTATGTCATTTTAAATGCTTATACTTTCATAAATTAGTTTTCTTTATAGAATAGGAATATAGAGGCATTACTGTCTACTATGTTTGGAGCCGATTTTGTCAGACCCTCATTTTTGCTTATCTTACGATTCTTACGGAAAACTTAATTATTATAAAATTGCAAACAGTATTATAAAATCTGCTTGAACTATCTGATAGAAGACATTTTTTTAGTTTATACTTATGTTTTTGAAATTGTATTTAGAAATTGTATCTTAATTTAAGAAATATTATCTAAAAGCAAAGTGGTATGTCGGTGATTTTCCCCTATTAATTTTTTTAAAAGATAATTAGACATTTTAATGCTAATATGTATAAATATTTTTTAAACAATGTAATATAGAACAAAACTGATAATATCTTTGGGATAACTGTTAGATAAATTATCGCGCAAATAATGATAACGGAATAAGTGAGATGATAGCGGTAGATATTTCTCCCTGTTATATATTGGTCATCAGGTAATCGACATTAAGTGTCTATTAAGTAATTTAGGGCGATCACTCAGGGAGATATGCCTTGTCTTATAATCCAATAGAGTTTCTTTAGGCCATTATTGCAAATGCCGATAGTTCTTGTTACATCGTTATCCTTCACTAAAATGTAGCTAATAGAAATCAATTAAGATCTTATAAAAGTATTTAATTGCAAGATATATTTGAGAAATACATTTCGCAATTAAAATATAATATTTCTCGCAATTGAAAATACATCTCCCGACACAAATTCCTTTCCCTTTAAAGAGTGTTTTTATTAAACTAACAGAGGATTCAACAAAAATGACAAAGAAAAGATTTCTGATTATATTATAAGTTTGATTTCACCAAAATTCTCAAGACCTTTTGTTAGTTGAATTAAAATATTTGTTTAGCGTTCTTATTAAGAATCTCGTTGCATTAATTAAAATTCTGGAGGAGAAAATGGACAAATAAGAATTTTTTTTATTGAATCTATTATGATTGTAATAGTTGATAATTAAAATTCTGTGATAATAATCAGAATCTTCTTGTTCGTTTACTTTCAATCAGAAATTTTTCTCTGCATTTTCACGGAGTCATGAATATTCATTGCGAAACATTCAACGTCGATCTATCACTTTTGACCTCAACGGCGATATGCGAATCACTTCCTGGGAAGTACAATACTTCGCGACGTGTCGTTGGTCGCAGCCGCACATAAAGACTCGCAAAGGCACGTTCGCACGATTTTACATACTTGTTCGCGCGTGCGACGCTTTGGAAGGCATCTTATAGCGCGCGTGTAGAACACGGGATGATTCACGACGCTTTTGTGCCAGGCGAGGTCTCGCTGTTAGGAGTATACAAACGGTCGAGGTTTATTAACCTTCGGCGCGCAGGAACGACAGGATCGCGAACAATCCTAGCGGGGAATCTCTTCGCGCTTTTGCCGAGCAAAGAATTTCGTCACAGTTGTAAGAATGACCGGCTGAAAAGTAATTAACTCCGCTCAAGAATCTAAATTGTGCGCGTACCAATTGCGTACATGGCACGTAATCCTCTTTCAACATATATATGTTGAAGATATACATTTAATTGGCAAACGTTATCAGAATTAAAAAAGAAATTTTTTAACATTAGGAAAATATTATTGTCGATCATTTCTTAATCGAATAAGTTGGCGTTTGCATTTATAATCTTAAAGATAGTAATTAATCACAATTGATTCACAAGTTATATTAACAACTTTAAAGTACACAGTGTTACAGTAATTATTTACATAATAATCAATAACTGATGTCACGATACTTATTTAACACGGTAGAGTTAATAACTTTAATCAAATTAGACTACGCTATGTATATGCTTTCGATAATGTATTCGCCGCTTCATTTCGCAGCGGCGCGAAACGGCCATAAATTTCCGCAACGGTTTATCGCGTAAGCCTGGTCCCGAAGACTAAATTAAGTTACGGAGTTATGAGTAATGGTTACTTGCGCTCTCGTTGGTTACGTCTCATTGGTTTCCTTCCACGTCGTGCAAGCGTTACGCTTAACTCGTACGCGTTCCCCCTCGAGCGCAATGAATCGTCTCGCAACCGCTCCAATTTACAAACGTAGAATGTGCAGTGGCCATTTTCATTAGGCGTATTGGTAGGCGACGACGATACCGAGAGGGGTCAGGAGCCATGTAATGTGACATCCTGCCGTCGCTTCATCTGCCGACCGTATTACCATATGCGCCACTTCTCTCGTCTTTTATAAGTGCGGCTCTTCCTCTCGCCAGTGATGCTCAACGCATCATCGAAAGGCTTGATATCGCATTGATAATGCATCAGTTGAAAGGAAAGAGCCGAGCTGGGTCGAAGTACGATCGTTGTGTAAAGTAAGATTGTCAATAATACACAAAATAACAAATGTTAGTTTTATTTTAAACATTATTCAGCACTTTGATCCAGCTTGCTTCAAAAGCCACCTTTACCGAGAATCAATTTTGTTTTACAAATCGTTTGTTTGTCTTTTTAATCAATTTCTTGGCTTGCCATTATTGGATGATGTTAAAAGTCAGATAGACTAATGTAAGATAAGAACGGCTTCTTTTACTTCATAATGGTTTCTTTCATCGTCAAAATTTTCAAAAGATGGCTCATTTCAACTCTTCCGTTTTCTGGATACGTATCCCATTTTATCTTAAGTATAAAGAAAGATACAGTCGTACCGCTTTTATTCCTGAATTTAATCTCCCTAACTGATGAACGCTCTCGTCAGTTTTAAGAGTCCTCGACAAAATGGTCCGGCTGTTGAATTGTCATTATCGTCGCTCGCCTTCGGTTGTAACTGCCTGTTGGCAGACTCGTCTAATCTCTATATTACCCCTCGGGAGGTATTGAGACAGGCCGACGAAACAACCGGATGCTGTTAGATATAATTTTTACGAGTGTGCTTCGAGGAGTGCGCGCGTAAACAGCTCCACGACCTTATGGTGTCCACGTGCAGACGAGAAATACGCTTTCTTGGGGATCCCTAAAACGTGTTCGTAAAATACACGTTGCGATCGTCTCTTAACTGAAGGTCTTTCGTAAAAGGCTTGACTTCAATCATGCGTTGAAGATGCATGAAAATTGTAATAGGTAATTATAATATTGTCTCCGATTTGATGCAGCAATATGAGAATTTTATAACGTAATTAATTGGCTGTCATTGGTTAATAAAAGAAGAAGGTGATTTGATCATAAACATTTACTTTTAAATATTTGAACTTTTTCCTCTTCTATTGCTTTTGAGGTACCTGCACTAATTCGTGTAATTTTTAAGAAAATAAATAAATCGAAACAGATATAGAAATTTAAATATAGATTCGCTGCACAAAGATTTTTTGTAAATATTATAAAATAAGTAAATAATTGTTAATTTAACTGTGATCTTTGCGATTCTTCACAATTTTTGCAAAAAATTTTGCAACAGTTTAATGAATTGATTAATAATTCAGTTAATCGTAAAACTTTTTGTAAACATTTTTTAATAATTTTGTAAAACTGTGGTTGAAGACTAAGAATCATAAATAAAATAATTGGAAATATAAATTAAAAAAAAAGAATCATAACAGGGGATTAGCTGAACGTGACATCGCACGTGAGTGGACGCACGTTGCACGTAAGGCGCGATGTTTGCGCGGACGAAATATGATTTTGTTTAAACAAGTCAGGGACTTTCAGATCGTATTCCGTGTTCATTTCTTTTCCCAACATAACCCAAATACCTTCCGACGAGTCATCTCGCGTCAACTCTGTTTGAGCAGCGCAGAGGGTCAATGAACTGTCATTAAAACGTGCGCCCAGTTAGCCTAACACGGTCGTTTGAGCAGATGTTCGGCGGAAAACGAGCATTGAGCAAACGGAAAAAGATTAAAGGGATGAAATAACAATATCGCTAGTGATATATGTACTGATTGTAGTCAATTGGAAGCATGAAAAATAAAGAGTTGATTACTGCAACTGATTTTTGTTCTTATTTTGATATTATTTAAATCTCACTATACTGAAAAAAATAATAATAGAAGATTCTACTATAAAATTTGTAATATTTTTAAAAATTATACAATTTATCGAATATAAAAGATTTTTTTTTTAATTTTGTCTTAAGAATTTATGCCCCTTTTATTTAATTTGTATTATGAATCGCGATCGGACTACTTTTCTGTCCATCATCCCTGTTTGTATTTGACATATAATACAAGGGCACGCGCATCCTGAATCTTTTTAGCGGCACGCACTCATCTAAATCAATAACGTGATATTGCATTAAGGCCTTTTTTCTCGGGGGATGACGGTCATCAGATGCCATCTGCCATTTCAATGCTCGTATTAAATCCAGGATTTTGATGCCGCGTCAAGTCTCGCATCTGAATAACGTATATGTACATATGTGTACGCACGATGTAAGAGGAGACGACGTCAATGTATGAGAAAGTGTTGAATAGCGTGAAATGAAATATCGCGTTTTATGCGCATACAAGCGACAGAAATAAAATATCGACATTTGTTATAGGCGTGAAATATGATGCGCTCGTAACACACTTTAACTTAAAATGCGAGTATTATGAATTGCAATCCAGGACGCTGTAAATTAGGGCATTATGATTTTAGATAATACATTTCCTTGAGTTAAATCGTTTAACTTCGTTGTTTTAGTTAAATCAACGGCATATTGAATGGGAGTAAGTGACAGAAATAATAAAAAAGTAACTCGAATATAATTTATGAATTTAACAGTGCTGTACTCTCGATTAATGCGACGGCCAATTCTTTCTCCGTCCGTGATTTCAGGGTGATCTTTCAGCATCATTTACATAAATAAGCTTTAGACCATTAAAGTGAAGAAAAACGCGATTTCGCCGGAAATTGTTATATCTATCGCCGCCGCATCAGACGTTATAAAGTGATTTTTTTTTTTCTCTTTTCAGCATGCAAATAACGTACGGAAGTATGCGACGGACTACGTGGCTCGCCGTCAAGCCCGCAAGATGCCGATGACACGCTCGATAACTTCTCTGGCGTTGCCGATGAGCCAGGTGGGCGATGTGCCCTACCTGCCGAACGCCAAGGCCGGCACCTTCTTCGCCCGCGACAACGTCTCGAACTTCATCGATTGGTGCCGCAACAGCCTCGGCATCATCGAATGCCTGCTCTTCGAGACCGAGGATCTGATAATGCGTAAGAACGAGCGACATGTAATACTGTGCTTACTGGAAGTGGCTCGTCGCGGCGCCAAGTTCGGCATGCTCGCGCCGTTGCTCGTGCAGATGGAGAGGCAGATCGACCGCGAGATCGCCGCCGAGAACAAAGCGGCGAACGGCGCCGGCAACGAGGAGAGTGATGACGAGTACGAGGAGGAGCCTTGCCTCATATATGGACCGCAGCCGCAGATCGTCACGAACGATCTCAAGACTCTCCACGAGTTGGTGAGTGAAAATATGATCTTGATACTTGGAATATATACATATATATGTATATACAGGTCTCGACACGAGAAATGACATTTCCATGCTTCCGTCACTCATACAGCACAAATCTCCTGTCCTAAAGATGTCCACAGAATATTCAACGTCCTAAGGATGTTATCGTTATATACGCGACGGAAAAATCAGCATTTACGAGAAACCAAAAAGTTTTTATTTAATTCTCCCCCTATAAACTTGGAGCAAGTCACATTTCAAATGTTCTGAATTCGATTCTTTTTATTCTCAAAGCATCGCTTCGAGGTATAACGACCGTGTTTGCGACGCTTCTCGGAAACTCCCTCGGTAGTCTGCAAGTTTCTCAGCGATTTGCGGCGCCGCGATTTCGATGGCTCGCTGATTAAATCTCGATGGCTTTGAACGTATTCGAATCGCGCGTTTCGTCGCGTATCATTGCCAACGGCCGTAACGTGCTACGGCTATGAAAATAACTCGCAACTCTTCAGTCCATCCGTATGTATTTATGGTCGATCTTAACACCGACGTCGAGTTGTGAATATCGTGCGATCGGAAATAAGAGACGTCGCGGTGCTGAAATTTAAGAGTGTCGATAGTTTTACTCGTTCGGATCAAGTATCGTAAGACACACTGCACATTTTGCGATGATATCTTGAAAGGTAATAAAAAAGAAATAGTTAGTTTCTGGAACTTATGCTTAATTGTGCGATACCTACATGTACGTTTAAATAAATTTTACACTTCGAGATTACAATCATTTTCATGCCACTTTTTGATCGTTAATTTTATGTCTTGATGGCGCCAACGATATGTCGCGTCAAAGTTTGTAAAAAAAAAAAACAAAGTTATTGTATTCTTGGGGTAAGGAAATGAGTCAACTTTTTAAACCACTTTGGGTCGCAATGTGTCACGTTTTGTTTCTTTAGTTTTTTTTTTTCTCATATATATGTATACTCACCTTGGCAAAGAAAGGACTAAGCCGTCGACCGCTCCCACTACATGCGCACGACCTATTCGAGATTTTATTGTCGGCCGCTTATTATAAATTAACGGGTAACGATGACTCGCGCACGGCGCGTTAAATGTCCCGTCGTGCACGCGAATCGCGTTGACGGCCCGACGTCGCGATAACGCCATTTCTTTGGCGTTAATTGCACTGCCGTTGGCGGAGAACGCAATACATCGACCGACACCTCTTTCCAACGATGGAAACATAATATTCTCTATATTTCTGGGGATGTCGACATTCTGTATGTATCTTATTCTTTACGCTTCCGCCGTAGACATCACGATAAGGCAAGGCATTGACATAGAGTCTCTTCCATCCATTTCACAGGCCAAATTTAGGGAGAACTACGGCCCTAGCTTTGACAACAATTTCTATTATTTACTGCATTGCGCCGCATCTACATTGTTGAATATCGAAGGGGAGTCAATCAGATAACTAATTCTTTGAGTTAAATAATATTTTGTTATTTTTAACTTTCATGTATGTCAAATGTAATGTTCATTTCAAGGTAAACAATATCCATGATTTGACTTAAACTTACACGTTCTTGAATTAAATTGTTTAATTCAATGTTTTGATTGAATTAATGACATATTTTGTAGGAAAACAGTGACGACCTTTAGAAATGGTTAAGAATGATTCGACGTTATGAATATAAACAGCTCAAAAAATGGCAGAAATACTTGAAAGAATTAAATATTATTATAGAAAGAATAATACTTAAACATATAATTGCGTCGACCATTACTTTAATAATTTGATTGGTAAATTAATACTGATGGAACTGTGCTCAATAAATGATGTTTGATTATTACATGATTGTCTAGTAATGTCGCTTTATGTTATTTTTTTACAATTAAAGGGCAGTGCAATATATAATAATAATTCCGCTCGACCGAGAGACCGGCTTGTATTGGCTAAAAATGTTGGATTAGCTGACTCGCGAGTGTGTCTAACGTGCGATTACCGGCGGCGATACACGCGACCGGGATACGTGTTTGCGAGGCTAAATCGCGGCATTTCACGAAGCGGAATAATTCCTTCCCCAGGGCTTACAGCGCCGCGCCGGGCGATAACGTCGCGGCTTTGCCGCATACAGGAATTCCAGGACGCTTTCCCGCGATGTCGTGGCACTAAACGCTCATGGCGTATGCACCTCGTGGAAGGTTTACGAGCGCTTTATCTTTCGAAAGAAAATTTTAACTTAATCGTAGAATGTTACGATAAATCGGCTCATCGCTATAAATCCTTAATCCTTCCTTTTTACGCGGGAACGAGAAGAGAACTGTCATTCTTAAATCTATGAAATAAGAAATACGTCAGGATGAAAATGATACGAAACAAATTGGAATTAAAGAGAGATTGAAAATACAAGAAGATTCGAGAATGTTTCTTATTCATCTTAGCATAATAGAACTCCATTGAATTACAGGTTTTACATTTGATAGAAGAAATATTGATAGGATATTTTAAAATATTGTTGCACTATTAATTTAGACATTAGCATCTTTAAGAAAGATTGTTTTAGCAATAAGGAACTAACTAGCAAAATGTGAGTTAAAAATTATCTTTTAATGAAGTATAAACGTATTCTAAAATATAATTACATAATATAGAGTGATAATATTGATCGGATATCTTTAGCACAATATTTAGCACATATATTTTGCAGTTGTTGAAAGATTTCCTCGTTAAGATTGAATCGTTTTTTTTTAGATCTAAAAATATAGATCAATCAGCTCGAAGAAAATTTCCAACAGTTGCAAAATAAACACTCTGCTGAATGCGGACATTGATTCTTAACAACATCACAAATAAGTGATATGTTTCAAGAAAATGATAGCATGATTTGTTCTTAGAACACAGTATATCACATAATCTCCTTTGAGATTGCAATATTGATGAAAATAATATGCGTAGTGTTTAAAGAATCAATCCTTATAGAAATCTAATACTGGCCAATATTGAAAGACAGTAATTAATTACTTATTTTAGGTATCGAAAGCAAAGTTGTACCTCTTTAGTGCTCCACACAAACAAGTAATTTTAATTATTATTTTTTAACAATAAATTGGCTAGGGTTAGATTTTTGTAAGAAAAGAGGTAAGTATCGAAGCGACATGAATGCTTGGATAGTATCATCAACACCCTTAGGTAGATAAGCGCTGCAAGCGTTAACAGTGCAGCATACATATAGTAGGACCGAGCGCGTGTTACCGCCGTAAATCTCGTGGGACCGTCATTACGGCCGCCGTTCGAGCGTATTGTGCGTCGATTTTCGCGATCGGACGCCGATATCGTCGGATAAATTTCACTTTGCGCCGCGGGGAGGCCGAGCGACGCCGCGCGCGCCGGCTTTAAGTAGTAATACACTGTGAAAGCGTTGCCCTCCGATTCCAATAAAGTAGAGGCGAGCTAAAGCCGCTTTGTCGGCTCCGTAATTAGCAGAAATATTTACCGCGTCCTAGCTGCGAAAGTAACAAAATATGCCAGGATAGCGATCATTTAACTTTTTCCCTACGGCAGAAACGTGGAGAGTGAAAAATTTCCGTTACCCCGATGATAAAAAATTTCCACTTTTCATCTTTTTGCTTTGGGGAAAAGGTTACGTGATCGCTACCCGGATGTGGGATTTCCATTGTAAATAAACGAATTTTGGGTCCTAATGAAATATTTTCTAATTTCCAGATCGGGCCGGTTTAAATTTTTTAATATTTAAATATAAAGGACAACAGAAACAGAATTTTTATTCAGAATTTGAAAAGATTCAATCTGGAGAATAGTTCGAATATTTTAATTTTAATTTCTTTTAATCGTCTTCTGGACTGGGCTGGTTTTAATTTTTAATTATCTAAATATTATAAAAGAGAACAAAGAGGAAAGATAATTCACGATTTGAATTCAACTTAAATAGCTCGCAATGTTGACTTTAATTTTGATACCTTTTTATGTCCTTCTGATTACTAAGAAAAGTAACACTTAACATTTTTATACCTCTTTTGTCACGGATGTTATTCGTTAGAATTGGCCCTGAGCTCGGAACACGTTGAATCGCGATTGAATCGAAACGACGATTACGTCGTCTCGTGTCAAGTGTCGGAGTGTTCAAAGCGGCAACTCGCCGCTTTATTGATAATTAATCTAATCTCTCTTTGCGCCGCAAGACACGACGACGCGGAGGTGCATTCTCCGAAGCATTCGCTTTTGCATTAAAGCCTTTCCTCGCGGCAGTGTGGCGGCGATGATTCAAGGAGAGAGAAGAAAACGAGTGGAGCCGTAGAGTAAGAACGTGTTTTACGCCGTCCATCGATTAGACTCGCTCTTGTCACGCGTATTATCTTATCGCGAGCGTTACGACTTTGTTAGTCGCGTTTGATATAAACAACTCCGCGATCCGCCTAATCGCGTCCGAGATACGATAATTCTAAAGCAGGAATTTTGTTGTATGAGATATTTGTACGAGAACTCTTGTATCAAGTTAAGCGATAAATAATTATTCGTTGAATAATTTTTATCTCTGTTTTCGGTTAATTATTGACCGATTAAATCTCCCTCCCCCCCCCAAGTTGAATTGTAATAAAATATAATACAATATTTTGTTATTTATGTTATTACAAATCTTTAATAATTTTTTTACATTTAATTTTTTTATTTATATAATAACTATAAAATTTACATTAACCTTTTGTGTCTGTAAAAATACTTATATATGTATAAAACTTTCATATAAGTTTGTAATATTTTATATCAGCATTTTCTGTCTATCTGTAGATTTCGTTCGTATACTGTTGAAAATCGTGATATATTTTATAGTGTCCTTCACAATCCTAATGCATTTGCGGAACTTCCGCTCGCGGGCGATTTCCGTGATTCACAATGACTTGGCAGCGATGCGTTCCGCGGTCTCACGCGGCCCACGATAAGATAGCACATTTAACAAGGCTGAATCTAATCGATAGCCGAGGTAAACTGTGCAATTCTATACCACGCAGCACACGCGCGTGTGTTTCGTTCCCTCGACCGGGCGGTTACCGTAAATGGCGCAATGCGAAACCACGCGTTGTCGTTGCCGGCAGCACGTTCGCTTATCGTGGAAGCGGATTCGCGGCGTGTGAGAAGACGGGAGGATTTTTTTCTTAAATTTATACGCAATTATATAATATTTTTTTTATCTTACGGAACAGTTAGCCGCGCCGCGAGTTCGCGCACCGTGGGTTCTCTGTTCACGTCACTTTAACGAATCTGTGTTTTCAGCGCGCGTCTTTAATCATCATCGCGATGCGACTTTTCGTATTGTACAGTTAACTGGAAAAAGATTATATATTTGAAAAAATGCCCTACCATTATTTAGTTATCTCGCCTTATTTCTATCTTTTTGAAACTGTTTTATTGAGGAATTTCATATACACTTTTATAAAATTTATTAATTTTTATAATAATATATTTAACTATATTTGCACAATATTTTCTACGAAGATTTAGCTCGGTTACTTTCTGCAGTCAGATTTAATTGAATAAAAAAGAATGAAAAAATTAAGCAAGCTAAAATAATTATGTAATTTATGTCAGACAGCTGTATCGTGAATAGATAACAGTTCAGAGAAAAAATTACATCAAAGTAAATATTTTACGAGACTCACGGTAGAGTCTATTGCGAGTTTCGCGGAAGTTACTGCCACCCGTACCAGACCGAGCTTCGCCTCGCAAGCGCCGAAAGCTCGTATTGATCGCCGTTAGCCCATTTCGTATCAAGTTCAAGAGCAAAGTCGACGAAGTTACCTCAAAGGATAGACACCTTTTCTTACCGGCGCGGCGCGGCGCGATATTCACGATATTCCTTTTCAATTTTTCTGGTCTTTATGATTCTTTGACCTTATTTTTCGTATCACTTAGTATTGTCACAATATATATAAACTGATTGTCAAATCTTGTTATATCAGAGAACGTTTTTATTAAAGGAAAGAAATATTTATTTTATCATCCTTTCGCGTTTGTTATTTCAATTCGATATGTGACATCGTGATTTATTTCCAATGATAAGCACAGTTTTATGAAATCTTGAACGACATGTCGTTTCTTTTTATCTGTAAACCACATTGGATTATCGCCAGTTTTGGTCTCCATTTTCTGCTCTATATTTCGACCTCTGTCGAAAGCTTTCGCTTTCAATTTAGATTCAATATTTTCAGATTTACACCGCGGTATTTTTATCGTTGGTTTATATATTATATATATATAAAAAAGTTTTTGTGACTAATACTAATAAAGAAATGTATAATTTTTTTATTAATATTAAATGTTTTATTATTTTATATATAGCTTTACATAATTATTCAATTATTAACTCACAAACACAAATAAAATATTTATAAGCATCTTTGGTATTTTAGTATTTAAAGTTTCCTATTTTCTATCATATTTCTAATGTATCATAATAAACTATTTTTTTATATAAACAGCAGATTTATTTTAGAGATCACAATATAAATTCTATAATAATTTCATATACTATAAAAAGGATAATTTTTAAAATGTTTACGTTTAAAATATCTTTACAAAAGAAACGTTTAATAATAAAAGATATTCAAATTTTAAACGTTTTAATGTTTTAAATATAGTGCTTTGTTTGTTGAAAAAGTTTAAAACTAAAACATTTTTTTAAGTGTTTAAGAAAACGGGAACGAGAATGAAACATTTTAACATCTTAAAATTAAACATTTATTTTATGAGTATTCTTTGAATTATTAATTTCAAGGTATATACTGTTATACTGAAAATGACGTGTATTTCGAGAAGGCATGATTCAGTTGAAGCTTTCTTCGCTTGTCATCCAAAGTTACCACGTATTCTATATTTGCGCACACGTCATTCGCATGTATGGTCATACAATCATTTGTTCGAAAATAGAAGTAGGTAAAATGTAACAATATCATAGGTATACACCTATTCTTATGTGATTAATATCGTGAATACATAGATACTTTGTGATGTTAAATTCATAATGAAAGTATTATACAAATGAAATATAAGAGACTATTCAGTCAGTATAATTTATGAGTCAAATTTCGTCTCGCTAAAAATACCTGACATTGAACCATTGAATAAATACAGTGAATTCATCAGATACTGTTTCAAGTATATCTTTCTTATTAGTTTTTTTTTTATCGCTGATTCAAATCTTCCTCGATCGGCTGTGCGATCGGCCTTCGATCGTCATTGCAATTTATTTATGATTCGGAAGAAAGAGTTACTATTTGCCCGGAGAACGAGAGAGGAATTCGCTCGCGCCTTCGCATAGGACTACCATAAATGGCGTTGAGCTCTCCTCGGGACTCCGTGTCAGTTATTACATACAATTAGCCTGAGATGCTGTCGGGAGAGAGGGCTGCCGGAGCCGCGCAAGGTCTGCCTGCGGTCTGACGCTTAGCTAATCATTGTTTGCCGAGTGCGAATTAAACAGAGAGAGAAAGGAAAACGGAAAGCGAGCGAAGAAATGACTTAGAAATTTAATACCGCGGGATCGGCCATACTTCGGGGTCAATCAGTAATTATATGTAGTCTCGTGACGCAGGTGAGCATAATTATTTCTGGGTTGAGATATCTGATACGCGCGTATTGAGAGGATACAAACAGAACGAACGATTGATCATGGAACTGATCAGTTAACATTAGCTAACAAACTGGAGAGCACGATGGTTAGGAAGGGTGAGGTATAACCTCGAGGGAATCGTATGGATTTTGATTCGTGAAACATCGGATCCAAATATCAACATGAAAGTTATTGCGAACGTTTAAAGCCACGGTTTTTTCAAATAAATATATTTTTTTATATTTTAACGTTTATACTAGAATTATATAATATTGTATACGCTGAGAAAAATGGTTTCGTTGAAAATGGAAAAACCAGAGATTTTGACTTTGAGAAATTAATCAGAATTCCGGTTATTTCAACTAAAATTTTAGTAGATTTAACCAGACAATTTTCTTTTGAAAAGTGATGGCATAACAAATTTGAGAATGTTACGCATTAATATTTAATTTATAAGTAAATGGACAAATAAATTATGGAATTAACTCAAATATGGGTAATTCTATAATAAGAATGAATGATAGTAATACACGTACGTCATCTGTTTATATTATAGTAGTATCACAAGTATCATTTATTCATATTATAGCAATACCCTTGTTAGAGTTAATTGATATATATTTATTTGTCAATTATTAATAGATTAATAACATTTCTGTCAAAAAAAAACTTATTATTTTGGAGCAAAACCTGACAATTTCTCATGTTGGTAAGATAATTCCGGATGGATTATTCTTCCGCAGTCGTGCACAGGTCACCTAAATTTAGACGAATACCGTACCACGTCAAATCGATACGTCAATAATCAAGTTCTGCACAGAAGGGGGATCAAAGAAAATTTTAGGGTGCACGCCCCAGTAATCCCAGCAGAAATCCTTCGGGGATCCTGAGACGTCTCGCATATTACGTACGAACTTTTCTATCCCGGCACATGTAGGTTACTCCAATAAAGTGCATTGCAAGTGCTTCTAAACGTTGTCAATTATTCCGAAGCACTACGGCGATGTCGGGCGTATCGACCGGAAGTTGCGAATTCCGTTAAATACACACGCGATGATCATAGAGATAGTTCGCGCAATCTTGAAAATTCAAACTACCTTCACAGAATATTCATATTTATACGTGTCCTACAAAACAATTCGTAAAAATATTATACTATTAGGATAGAATATTTCTGGAATTCTTTTACGAATTGTTCTTTTCGACCAAGATAGAGTCAAGAACTTTTTGTAAATTGAAGTACTTGTATACTATTTTTCAATATCGATTTCATAGATGTATTTTAAATTCAAGAGTTTAGAAAGCATAATTCAGAATCTGTACTTTTATAATTACATATGAGCAGATTTTATTAAGACTATAATATACATATATAAGAGGTGAGACTGAAAAAAAGATTATATATAAATTTAAAATCATACGAAAATTGTGGCAAATTGCAGACCAACTTCGTAGATCCTATTTTATTACCACCCGACTTAATTACATTTTCGCTTCGATATAATAACGCCGGCAAACCGCAACAGACCGCGATGCAAGCAAGCGCGATCATAAAGGGCGTGACGAGCCGTTCTCGTGAAACGGCGCGACGGGACGATTTCGTCGAAGTGTGCGTTCCTAGGGGGGCTTTCAATTGCCGTAAAACGTTTGCGGAATCACACGTCTCGAGAATCACGAAAACAAATTATCGTGCGGGACGAAAAAGCACGACGTGACCGTCACCGCTGTGGATTGGAACAGCTGAGAGCTCTCTGCGGGACGTCGTCTCTCTCGCCGTATTGATTGCCGGGACGCCGGCGCGGCTCGACGCCGGGACGCCCGCTGTAAAAGCTGCTGCGCCTTCAAAGCGCCGCGATTCCCCGGAATTCACCTGCCGTGCACGTGCACGTGCGCGTGTATGCGTGCGTACGTGTATTCGCAGAAGAATCGCGCCGCTTTAACTTGCCGGGGATTACCCGCAGACGAGCTATGTAGCGCGCGACGCGTTTATGTTCACGCGACGTCGTGAGATCTGGCGCTCGATGTGCGACGTTATACTCTTTCGTTAGGCTAATTGGTGCTCTAGGGTGTGTTCCAGAGATCGTCGAGGAGCGTGAAGCACCTTGAGGAGTGTGAGCGACGAGCGTCGTTCGGAGAAGTCCGCTATCTCTCACGTTGTTGAACGTTTTTAATTAGAACGTTGAAATCACACGTAATTTCTTTAAGAAATTACGTTCTCTTTCGGAAAGAGAGAGAGAAGGAGGATGTTTCGCACGAAGAACCTCTCATTAGACATTTTTCCCTTGACATTTTTCAACGTGCGCGTGTAAATAACTCTCTTTTTCTTTTATTGAACATAATCACAATACACATTTTTTTTTATATGTAATATGTATAACAAATATTAGATAAATATATTATGTACAATACTTATTAATCCTACGGTATACACTCTTTCCTGCTGAATTGTTTACATTTCAGTAAAGTACTAAAAACTATACTCTGCGTTCTGTGTAGTGCAATTCATAAGTAATTTATTGAAACGCGCGCAAGTCATAAAGTATATGCCTTTTCGTTTACCAGCTGCAATATTTCAGTTTGAATTTACGCCGAGTTTATTGCAACGCCATTTCGCCTACAACATCAATCGTTAACTGAAATTCACCATTGATAATTTACTGCAACACACGCGCAGTTGCAGAAATGTCGTTCGACGCGCTTCTCGGTCGAATAACTCAATACACGCCTTCGGCAATGACGAGGCGATGCATTCCTTCTGCGGTATTTTTTAATTTACCGCGACACGCTGAAAACAACCATGGGTACGAGCTCTGGTCCCTTCGCTTCTGAAAGGGAAAAGAAAGCAACACAATGCATATCTCGGAGGAGTCGCTCTAATTAGAATCGGCGCACTGACAAATCGAGGCGATTATTAAGAGTCGCGCGGACACGATGGAGCGGACCGCCCACATAACTGTTTTTCTTTCCCATTTGCAATCGCCTTTCGAATGCTTTTCGTTTTTTTTTTTTCTACACGTTACCGGTTGTGCAATTTCGCAGTTGGGACATTTAAGCCGGTGTTGTACTCCGATTAGCTTTAGCGAACGATATAGATTATCGTGGAGAACGAGCGTGGGTTGTTATTTCAGCGTCGTTATTACCTCCATTAGTTGACAATCATTAATATCTTTTAGTAGCAGCAAGAATAAATTAGGTAGGAAAGAATAAATTAAAAAAAAAAAAAAAAAGTAAAACGATGTATCTTGTTATAAACGATGTAGCTAAAATGACGTAACTGATATTACAAACGATATTTCTGTGTGGATGTTACCGATTGCATCATAAATGTACCATATCAGTCGGCCTACGGCTGTGTCGATAGTTATATACATACATTTCGAAAACGTTCAGAATTTACGAGATAAGAGAAATCCACACTTGTCCCTGACCGCGCGATATGGCCCTCAGGAAACTATCAATGCCGAACATGACGTCGTTAAACAAAAATAGTCCCAGTCGAACGTTGCTCGTCCTTATCTAAAAAAACCGACGACGGACGCGTGGGAGTACAAAAAGACACGTGTAAGAGACGAGCTCGGACACCGCGATCTTTCTACAGCTATAAGTATTACGTGACGACTCTTACGACGGTATTTCGTGTACATAAATTGATTTGATGTAAGGTAGTCACACCTTTTACTTACTGTCGATGGCGACAAGTGCTTTGAGACGAAATAATTTCTTAATGAAATTTTTAGATAAATAAATCAAATATAAAATCTCAAAAATTTCAGAATTTCAATAAAGAATCGCTAAACAAAATCAGATCTTAGTGCCTGATATAATATTGAATTTTCAATACATTTTTCAATCATATCATACAAACTATTTATTAATTACTGTTCGAATTTGAAACACAATTGTTGGAGTACAATATTAATATCAAAGTGAAAACGAGCGTCGATTTAATAATGATATTGATTAACGTTTCAAAAAGCAGCAAAGAACTTTTTGAAAAATATCACACTTTACTTAAAATTTACATAAAAATATTGGACTTTAAGATTCAGTCTCGACTCTATTTGGCAACTTTTCAGAATATACTTTATATTTTGGCAAAATAACAATTTATAAAAATGCTTATATTCTTTTTTGCGCTTTATAACAATATTTCTCTTTATTCCGATAACAACGTGTACGTAGGGAAATTTAATAGATATCGAGCTTCCCCCCCTTCATACGTACGTGACAGTTTTCAATTTGAAACGTTACATTGTCGTTAATAAATTCCCAATGCGCTTATCAACATGCGAGATGCGCAACATATGAATATACGCATTGTAGTGTGCATATTCGTATCGCATGACGTGTAAATTGTGAGCGTTTGCCGAAAGCGGAATAAAATTGCGGGAGAACTAATTGACCTCCTAATTAACCCTTACTGCTGCCAGTGTCCTCAATCATGAACATACTTTTTCTTCATTTGTAATGCGTAAATATGCAATTTTAACATCACTGCTGTCCCACTTCACGCATGCATTCTGAGTTAATTGAGGTCCGCGCTTTTCGATCAAAATAATTAATAGGAAGAAGGTAAACCTTAATCTACTGCAAGGTTATTGTTAAGATCTCTCGTTTTCTATCTTATAATTAAAAATTTTTTAACCGAAAGAAACAATGCCACAGCAGTCTAAGCTGGGTACTTCTAAATAATTGCATGTGAATTTATATACTACGTATGTAATTCTTCGATTACAAACAATTTTTTGTAAAAAAAAAACTTATGATGTTATTGAGAAAAAAAAATCTATTAATTTAAGATGCAAATGTGAGTATAAAAATTATTTTTAATTAATTCGTTGAAATTGTGCTTCTAAATAATTGCGTGTGAATTTATATAGATACTACGTATGTAATTCTTCGATTACATAAAAATTTTTTGTATAAAACTCACACACACACATGATGCTATTAAGAAAAAAAAAATCAAGTAATTTAAGATGCAAATGTGAGTTTAATAATTATTTTTAATTAATTCGTTGAAATTAATAACGAATCATATTTCAGAATTGATTGGTCTATTTAGAATTTTTCAAAATAGTTTTTGTATATATATTTATAGTAATTTGTAAAAGTTTCCGATTTTTTCTGTCGACGGACAAAGACGGTAAGAAATTAATTTCATTATTAATTACTCCCGCCGGGGCGTTACGAGTGTTGCGCGAGTCTTACATTATCCGCGGTAAGTGCGTCCATCAATTACGAGAGTGAGCGTGGCGATAGGTTGAAATATTCCACGGCGTTTCATTAGATGATTTCCTTGATCGTGTAACCGCCTCTAATCGACCCTCGGCAAATATAGCGGTGCGCCCGCTTTATAGAGCGGGTTTTCGAGATATAAATTTCACCCGTACAGTTTCACATTCTGAATTACGTATGGAGCTAAAGTCGGAAACGAGACAATGTATGTATTGCGAATGTAATGGGCGATCAACGATCGAATTGCCATAAATCTAGATGGATTACAATGTGCGTTGTTACAACGTGTTGTTTCCCTGGGGAAATTTATTTGTGATATTATTTAAGGCCTTATTTGCGTCGAAACGTTTTCGCGAGCGCACAGAGAGCACGATTATTTCTGTTCAGACACCTTGATGAATTTCCCAGGATATGAAACTTACCTTAAGTATCTTTATAAAATATTACAGATTTTATCTTATGTGAGCAGGTATAGATTGGCAGTTACAGTAATTTCTTCAATAAGCTTATAAATCGTGAATTTATGATACGCGATAATAAATAATTTCGCTATTATATATGTATATATGTAAATTAATTTAGTTAAAGTCAATTAGATTAAACAAATTCGTGTAAGTAGTTAGAATTATTTATCTCTAATTCGGTTATGTCAACTATTAAATTCATTTTATAGCTAAATCCTTCTTTCTATCTTATTTATTTAATACAGGTTTATTAGTTGAATTTTATGTATTTAAAAGTTAAGTAAATAGTAACGATATTAACTAATTGTAATATTAACTTATCAAAGAATGTTATCTTTAATAAGATATTGTAGCTTCACTTGTAGTAGTTTTTATATAAATAATCGTCAATAAATAACCTGGAAAGTGATCGAAAGAGGCAGAGACAAACTAGACGAGAATAGAACATTCTTACTTTCGCTCGATATCTTTCGCTAGCGATAAACAAAAAGCGCACAAAACATATCTTTGCGACATGATCGGACTCGTATTCTCGCGATCAAGATCCAGTATCGTTCAAACGAAATCGCGTCTCGTAGATCGTACTCCTCTCTTCCCACGAAAGCCTCCCCCGCCCGCACACGATCCTGGGAAGATCGGTCGGTGATGATAATGCCAAGATAGCGATCAGTATCTCGTCCGGAGGTTCCATCACTTTCTCCGCCGCGGCGTGTACATCTATACACAGTGTTTCAGGAAGAAGTGTCATATATGCGGAAGCTGTAAGATACCGTTCTGGAGAAAAAGTTTATATAAATGAAGGTGCAGTTCTGCAGCTATGGAGCTCCAAGGAGATATATTAAATACGTCAAGAGTATTTCAGAGAACAAGCTTTGAGCTTTTTGAGAGAAGAAAAATATGAATCGTATGTCTTCCTCAATAAATAATTTATCGCATTTAATTTCATCAATTTTTAGAAAAGTTCCTTACAAATCGATGATACTCCATACGACAGATCTGTGTTAAATGTTTTCACAATTATTTAACTCTTTAATGTGTATATCTAATTTCTTATTTAAACAGCTATTATATAATTTTTTTATTTTCTATGAATTCATCAATATTTATGCGTGATTCTTTCCGTTCAAATTCCCGATCATTTTATATTTAAGCAGTTATATTTTTTTTATTTTCTATGAATTCATTAATATTCATGCTTGATTCTTTTTATTTAAATTCTCATGGATTATCTACTTCAGAATTTATAACGTCTTCACTTGTGAAACGATCTATGTGTCGTAACAAGACTTAGATCTCATGATTAGGAAATGATCAGACGATCGATTTTTTTAGTTCCTTCTTAATCTATTTTGACAGTCACGAAATCAACACTTGCGACGTAACCTCGTTTGAGTCATCCGTTCGATACTCCTGGTCATTGCACTTCGGTGTGTTGATTAATGTCTGTCGAGATCGATA
This sequence comes from Cyphomyrmex costatus, assembly GCF_001594065.2. Taxonomy (NCBI): domain Eukaryota; kingdom Metazoa; phylum Arthropoda; class Insecta; order Hymenoptera; family Formicidae; genus Cyphomyrmex; species Cyphomyrmex costatus. The sequence continues at coordinate 1,200,567 of NW_017276246.1, forward strand.
TTCCTCAAAACGCCTGCGGACCGATGATTTTATCTTAGTCATTGTGTAGATAGGAAGACTGGTTGGATAGTAAATTTTAAGCTGCTGTCTTTTGACTTTAACAAACAATCGCAATATAAAATATTGATAATGACAATTAATTGATATTTATTAGTATTTTATCAGTAAATATCAATTAATTAATGAGTAAGAGAAATATAATTATACATGTTTATGTCTGCCTACTTGACTAATTTATAATGTATGAAAATAAGAACTGAAATTTTAATTAGATACATTTAACTATGTTATAATTATGAACAACGTAGTATCAATAATTACATGAAAGTTTTTGTAACGTGAATTTTATTCGACTAAATAAAATTTTATTTAAAATTATCTCTGATAAAATTAAATTTCCTTCTAAAGTGGACACTACTTCAAAGTTTTATTTAGAAAGTGCAGGTTTGAACTACAGATGTATATTAATAGCAACAGCTGGGATGATTTTTAAGCGACGAGGGGAGTTTCTCGAGTTGTAGGTCAGTTCGCAATAGCGAGAGATAAATGAAATTTCCGCCACTTTCGCTACGTACTCTTATATAGTATATGAATCGAGACGTCGCAATTATAAAGGTTAACTCGATTTGATCAAATTTCGAGTCTTTCATAATTACGAGTAAAATGGCAAGGTGATAATCAGTAATGCATCTTTAATCAATCTCACTCCATTCTGCTGATTTTATAATCATCACAATCCTTCATTAATGTACCTATAGGTGTATCTAGGAATTTTCAAAATGATTTTTAATCAATTGCATCATTTAAACTATACGATTAATTTAGACTAATAAATCGACTTACAAAGTATAAATTTAATTAATAATCGATTTAATTGATGATTAGTATAGAAGAAAGAATTACATTCTTTGCTTTATTCTCCTATGAAATATAATAATAGTAAAAGGCGCAAATTCTAATCAATATTAATATGTCAGAGAAAATATCATAAACATATATATGCACATATATTTATCAGTTTTTCAAACTCTCGATAATAATAGGATCTAACATTGTTATATCACATCATTAGAAATAAGTCTGTCAGCTTTCACGTTTTATTTATGTATTCGCATACCACTGTATTTCTCTCAGTCGCCAAACTTCAATTCCGCGTATTCCAACTGTCTATTGCTCAGAGTCCACGCAATTAAGTCTTTTGCATTACGCTCCAGTGATCGCATTCACAAAGAGTTCCGGCATATCTCGCGGAACCGTATTCTATGTCTATATTATTCCAATGTCTGTCTACAGTATGTCTCTATACATGTCTATTAAATCCGGTCTAACTGAAAATTCTTTTATAAACTTGAGATGAATCTTCATCATTTATTAAAATGTTATGATATGTATAGAGTTATAATTAGCTTACATAATATATACATGTCTTAGGTTAAATTTCTTGTAGATGAAATTTTATCTGTAATTACAAAAAATCTCTTATTTCTCTCTCTCTCTCTCTATCTAGTAGAAAAACTTATGTGTATACATAGGAGCTATAATTGCAATAAGTAAGTCTGGCATCGAATTTTTCATCATTCGAAGGACTATTTGGTAGATTCAGGACACCGCGTACATTCGATCCGTGGCAACTTTCTTCGCGAGCGCGTAACATTGTAAAATCGATGGCAGTTCGAGCGCAGTAACGTCGCTGACAAGCGCATTAAAAGGCCGCGGGACACTTCTCGTTTGTTCAGCGCAACCTTTCGTATACCGCGGCAATACTTCCGCGTGTCGACGTATCTATTAACATAACAACGCTAGGAAAATTAATCCCGCCGCCGCCGCCGCCGCCGCCGCCGCGCCGCCGGAGCCCGCAAGGAACTTTTCTCCACCATCCACTTCTTCTCCATCACCGTCTTCGAGGTCCACATTCGCGTGACCCCGGCGCGCGTGCCTCCTCCACCGCGTGCAACATCGTTCTCTTAAATGCGGCTACATACTGACGGCGCATGCCGTGCAATCCACGGCGCGATCCACGGTATACAATCTGCGCGAGCCGAACCGGCGCGCGGCGATCTCCTGATCTTACGAGCGAATTACTCTATTCCCGCGCAGGAGCAACTTCTGCAGGAGAGAGCGCGTGTCTGGGATGCAGATTCTATCAGACACAGTCACGTCTCTTTCCAATACGCGAAATATACTTGAATTAATCACAGTGAAAATTACACGTATTACCTTGAAATATTCTTTTCATGTATATATGTATGTATGTGCCATTTGTGGATTACTCTTTATTAATTTCTTCCTGCAAACTTTCAATTGTCATTCGTAAGTTCATCGATGAATCAACAATGTTGCGGTATTCAGAGATAAACAGAGAACGCGATAAAAAATTAGAATTGATTTATTTTATAGTTAGATTTATGTGAGAATTTTGTAAATTAATTCTAGCTGCGTTCCGTTTAAATTGCCTTCTTTATTTATGATAAAATAGCCTTTTAATTTATGAAAGGATACAGTAATATTACTAAACAAGATTATTTAATCTACACTAGTTATAAGTCATTTTGAGACGATCAAGACAGATTAATCTTCGTACCTTAACATTTAGTTAATATTAATACGCAGTAATAAACGAAGATTATTAATATCACGTGCCAATAAAGTATATCTGATGTAAAATCAGGGATCATTCTGCTTGTCTTAAGAAATATATACGATCCTACCTCGGCAGCCGGCAATTATGCAAGTCTATAAATTAATTGCACTAAAAGAAGACACCCTCTGGTAATTAGCGATTTATTTTCCGCATCAAGGAAACGTGTTCGTCGCATTAACCTTTTCCGAGTCAAACCCGTTCTTCTAGCTTTCCGCTCGACGGTCTATCCGCGTATTCCGTTTTACCGTGTATATCATATACATCGCGCAATATTGCCTTGGAAAATATCACAATTACTTACCAAAAGAAATGTCCTCTCTTCGCGCCAGACGCGAAGAAAGGACACTTCTTTCGATGAAGAATGTTTCGTAAAAAAATGTTATACGTAATCAATTGAAAGATTTCTGTTGTGAATTCTGTCACGGATTCTCTTTTTGTGCCCCCCTTCATTGAGCTACGTCGAGATTGATGACACAGGAATCTTCGATGACATAAGAAATAATATATGTCAATGGGGGAGGGGCGGGGTTTCTATCAATGTAATAAAATCGTAAGAAACTTTTACGATGCGATTGTCGGCGTTTGTCAAGCGTATATCGCGAACACATCAATCGGTTTTACGTTTTGTTCGATTGCCGGGCGTTACACGCGGAGCGTATCAGTGTCACAAGAAATGGCCGCAAGTATGTAGGACGGTTGATCGATCACCGTGAACAGATTTAATGGTCGTCAATTAAGGAAAGGATTTACCGCGGTCGGCTCTTTCGGTTGGCGTGTTTCATCACAGGAAGTGCACCTGCCGTACGACTTTTTAATTCGTCGCCCCCAAGCTCCAGTAAGTCTCTTCGATGCGTCACGCGGATTCGCCGTTGGAATTAGAAAGTCATCGATATGTAGGTAAAAAGAAAATATGCAGAAAAAGAGACGCTTTTTCGGATTCGTCATTCTTTGTCTTTCATCGGATTCCTTGAGCCTCCTCATATCACATGTGATTAATAAGGAACTTAAATGTCCCTTAAAAATTGTATAAAGAAAAAACAGTAGATAAATGTAAAAGAAAGACAAGTGGAGGGAGGAAGATGAATATATTGAAACGTAATTACGCGATATGTTACCGTTCACATCGATTTTTAATACGTACAACGGTAGCGCTTACAAGATACGACATGTAATGGTACACGGGAGTAATTAAACGGCCGTACCCGCCGCTGTTCATTAAGCCACGATAACGTAAGTTACGATACTATAAATTAATGAACGTAAGTAACGCGCGCGAGATCGCTTATGTCGTAGACACGCGAGCGATTCGAATTAACTCGTTAGATATGCGCCACAGGAATAACCTACGATATCCGGGAGCTTGTGGCAGATTATTTATGGATCGCTAACGAAATTCTTATATTATAATAATAGAATTCACATTTATGAATCGAATTCAATTAAACAGGTGTGCGCGAGGGAGCTCGTTGCCCTGCGGGTATATGAATAAATATACATAGGCAATATATGAATTATTATAATTATTGCATGACGATGAGACTTGCATGGTCTATATTAAGATATGTATTTACGTATTATTTATATAGGCTGTTTAATTTTCGATGAGAAACAGCGCTTAACTTCTTCGTTCACACTGATTTAGCAAACATTTAATAGCAATTTAATAGCAAGTAGTTTTTCATACGTCTTAATATCAATAATGTTATTTTTAGTTATAGGATTTAATTTTAATAATATTACTTCGATATATATATTTCAGCGTGGACTGCATAATATATTGATTGTGTAACAACGCGACACTTAATATCGAAACGTATATGATCTTTGTATTTCGTTTAAATGCAATTAAACGATATACACAATATCGCTGCCGACGTAGTCATAATTATTACTATGATATCCTTTCATAAACCCAGATTAATAAAATTTCGTGACGTTATTGCAAACGTTTTAAGTCCGAGCGCACTACGTGCAATTCATTAGTGCGCGCGCTACACGAGAGCAAAGATCTCTATCTGCATCCGATTTGTGCACGCGAGAAAGTTGCTTTACGAGAATCGCGTGTATTTCATCGCTCGGAGCGTGCATCGCAAAGTCATTTCGCGCGTAGAGCGCGATATGGATATCCGTAAAAATTCTCGCAGCCGACCAACGAATCTCGATACGCGTGGGCGATACAACTCATGCCTGATCTCTCTTCCTCTCTCTCTCTCTCTCTCTCTCTCTCTCTCCCTATTTCTCTCCTTTTCCCTTTCCCCTTACTTATCGTTCTCTATAAACGAATACACCATAATAATCCGTATTCCGTATCGCTAGGTTGGGTTGTGTTACGTAAGCCGTGACGGCCTTGCATTATAGCATCATAACCATTCATCCTGTCCGTTCACCTGCAATGCGCCACACAATTTGTCCCGAGCGAGTAATATGTATAGATATGTATATGCACAAGAATATGCACGGGTATACCTCGATCATCGCGTGTTTTTTCTCTACGTAAACATTGGAGAGCGAGCTGAGAAAATTGTCACTTCTTCCGATATGTCCTGTCGCACCAACGGGCTCGTAAGCGATCGCAAGTAACGAGCTTTGCGAGCTAACAGTAAGTTGAAAGTAGAAAAATAATCTTTCATTTAGTAAAAATATCCATCAATATATTTGTTTCTTCCTAAATTAGACTTTTCAAGTATTTTTAATTACCAAGATTTTTGAAAATTAATAATGTCGAAGAACTTGGGAAAATGTTTCTAAATTTGATAAATAATTAGCAGGGACTCTGCATATTTTGAAGATATTTTGTTTATTCAAATACATTGATTCGCCAATGGCGAAACATTGCCGGTCATAGCTATGACGAAGTTGCGTGGATCATTTGAGTAATGCAAAGGAAATGCTATGATCCGTAAAATCAATCTATTGATTTCCAATCATCGGTTCGCTTGATATCCACAGTTCAAGTGAGTTGCTCCGTATTGCAATTTCTGAGAATATTTCTACTTGAATAAGTATTCATTGAACTGGAAAAATATAAGATTTTATGGTTTACTTATATCCTGATTATTATAAAATTTCTAGCTTTACAAGATTAATCGAAAAGAATTGTTAAATATTAAGTAAAGGATATAATTTCATTGAAATTTAATGAAGAGAATTATGTAAATAAAGACATCTTAAGACTCAAAAGGACTTTAACTACCTTTGCGTGTGTAAAATAAGTAACAGAGGAATAGTCAAAGGAAATGGAAAGCTGCATATTTAAAGAATTGACATGTCACTTTTGTGCAAAACGGGAACGAAATCGCGCGGTTTAATTCGAGTTATAGCGTATTCGCAAACCGGAAACGCATAGCCTACAAACTCAGTAGCTCGTAGACAATTGGTCTGTCGCAAAACGGTCGAGGACGGCGAAAGAGGTCGGCGAAGATGGTGATTGTGTCCTAGATCCAATCCCGACTTGTGATTATCGACACAATCGGAAAATTGGTCTAATAATTTGAAGTCACGATGCAATTAAGTATACATGTAATCAGTCGATATAATTTTCTCCGCGATCGATTTTTGATGTTTATTACGAGACGCTAATACCGCCATTAGTCTCGCTGCCCATAACATATTTGATAGCTAAAAGGACAACAAGCCAGATCCGCTTAATAAACGTTATAAATTTTGCCTGTCGCCGCACTAACGTGTATTAACGGCCATTAGAAAATCGACGAACCGGTTATCGTCAATGATACTTTCGTTATTCCGTAATAAAGGAAGGATCGCACGTTATGCAAATATATCCTCGCGCGTTGCAGTACGCCCGTTTCAATAACGTCTAATGATAATTTATTTGTTAAGATGGATGGATCTTGTATAAGACTTATCGAGATAGAGGTAAATTCTTTGTCATAAAGTTTCTACTCGAAACACGTGTGGTTATATCGACTTGTATTCTTTTGTAATTATTTCAAAGTAATACACCTTACGCTTTTCTCTTTCTCCGTTAATTTTATAGGTTATAACTCTATGGCTTATTGAGTAATATCGGAAGGCGTAAAATTTAAGATATTAGAGAATTATCGGATTACGACTTTTAAGTTGTAAATCATATATAATAAACAATGCCAATAAGAGCCATTTTAGATTGTATTTAAAAGTTGTAGTCCGACAATTCTCTCTAGCGTTTCTAATTTTATGCTTTCAGGTATTATTTAATAAGTCATCGAATTATAATCCGTAAAATTAATAGAAAAAGAGAAAAGCATATAACGTATTATTTAGAAATGTGTACCATTTAAAATATCGTAGCTAAATATTGTACATTAAAATATTGTATATTATTTCTGAGTTTTTAAACATTCTCATTCATCATATACCATGTTGTAGGCAAAGTTTATAAGCTATTTCTTATTGATAATTTTGATAGATCAGCGATTCGTTCCTTCGTATAGAAGATGAGTATTTCTCCCTCTGCTGTTTTGATCCGCAATTAATGCAATGCGTTAATGATACACGAATGACGTTCAGTTAATATCTCGTATAATTGATTCTTAAAATAGCGTTCGGAACGGGTTCTCCTCGATGCACGGCCGATGTAGAACGATATCGCAATCGGCGGAGTAAATAAATCTGCGCGCCGAGCCCTGCAGTGTGTGCCATTAGGGTCGAGTCACCGATTGGTTGCGTCGAGGCGTTCGTTGGAAAGCCGACGAAATCTTGCCCTGTTAATGTGACTCTTAATTGCAAATCATTCCGTATGTTTGCCACTCGCGCACTGGCTGGTGGTCGTCGCGAATTGTTCAACTATTCTACGCACGAGGTAGCTAACAACGTAATTCGATCCGATTTATATCCTTTCGTGCTCCTCGGCTTCGAATCGCTTGCGTTGTTGAAAAATGTTAGACATGACTGTCTTATTGTCTAATTGTCTCACGTTTGCGCCTCTAATTCTTTTCATAGAAAATTCAATTAAACTATATCAACCTCTTGTTTGAATATTTCTAAAACAATGCGTATTATATAATGTACAAGTGTAATTTTTGGGATGCTATTTATTTATATAAGTGAGAATAATCACAATTTTTTTTTAGATTTTAAAAAACTCTAAAAGGTTTGACTTTTTCTATGATGTTTCCATGAAAAATATCTGGCAACACTCACGACTCTTGGCACAAACGATGTTAATATTCGCAGCTTATTAATTATCGAACGGTACGTTATGCGATGCGACTGGATTCGTTAACTAGCTTCGCGACCTGATTAAATATTTGAAAGGAGAGACAACGTGACGTAAGTGGAAGCTCACAATCGACGTCGGCTGGAACGCCTTCGGAATTCGCAATGGGACGCTCGTTCACGATGATTTACTGAGCCGTCGTTGTTTCCTTCCACGAAGACCTCATCCGCGTACATCGAAAATTTTCAATTCTGTCTCTTACATAATGCGTCAATTTGTCAATCAGACTTGCGAGATGGAGTACTTGACGGAGACACGCATGGAGTTTTTTTAATGCATAACAATTTAAGGCCACGAAATTGGAGGGACGAAATCGATCGACTTTTTATGATAATTAGGAGGTAGATGAGGTAATAAACTTGTTACCATAATATGACAACATAATATAGTTTCGTATTGAAATTTCTGGGAACATATTTATGTCATAAATGATAATTTAAATCGAGAATATTTTTCATTTGAAGTGTCTGTCAATATTATTATCAATCTGCAATAAAATTATATGATAAAAGCATGTTATTAATATGACATTGGTATTTTAACGCTAAATATACATATCTTATCCATGTTTAAATCTCTGTCCTACATGATACAACAGTTTCTCCGTAAAACTTGCAATTATACAGCATGTGAAACGTATGTCACAACTATTATACGGATATCATGTCTTCTCGCCGCGAACATATTTGCGTTTGCGGCACGACGTAACGTTCTGCGCAATGGATTTATTTTAACACCTCGAGATACGAGTGAAAAAAAGTTCACGCTGTCTTACATCATCGAGAAAAATCTGCTCGCGACAGTCACGGTTACCCGCGTACGTTAATTTATCGAGCGGTCCATATAAATCGTCTGCTGGAAAAGTGTCACTGGCACTCGCAGCAAGAAAATGCGGCGTTCTGGCCACGTGTTCGTTTCCCAGCGGTCCGTGACCAAGAATTTCGTCGCACGACGCCGTTGTGTTGTCATATTACACATTGCAAATGTGAGCGGACCGATGCGGTATCGATAAATAATTTTTTATCGCCGCGAGTGTCAAAAGCATACCGTTGAATACAGACAATCGGGTGACACAGGATGCCTCGAAGCTCTTCCTAAGAAATCTTTAAGAGCGATTAATACTTAGATGGGATGGCTTCTCAGTACCCGATTCTGTAACTCTTAACGTTAGAGTCGATATCGCTGTGTAGATTTATTATATAGTTAAAAAAAAATTAAGCAATGACATAACGATACCGAACTATCTTATAAGAGTTATATATGCGCGGGTACACAGATATAGTTTTCTTTAAATGTTTTTTAAACATTTTGGGAAATAAAAAGTATTGTTTATAGAGTGAGATGTCTAGAAGTTTTTAAATTTATTATTTTTATATATTTTTATTTTATACAAGAGTTAACTAATATAGATTTAACTATAACGTAATATTTTAGTAAAAAATATAACTATAAAATTAAAATAGAACGAGTATACAGGACTCTTAGTATTAAAAAATTGTCAATGAAATAAAAAGGCAATTAAGAGTCAAAATTATAAGTGTGATCTAATAAACCATTTAATATTATATTATAAATTAAAATATGACAAATTAAAAGTCAAAACTATTACGTTTCGGCTGCATATTCGAGCCATCCTCAGATGTACATACAAATATTAATTCACGCAGTAAAATTTTCGTGCGTATTTATAGCGTGAATTTTTAGTTTATTTTAATTTATAATATAATATTAAATGGTTTATTAGATCACACTTATAATTTTGACTCTTAATTGCCTTTTTATTTCATTGACAATTTTTTTATAAAATTAAAAATTTTTTTGTGTGTTCCGAGCAACTCAGCCTGTATATTAATTTATTAATTTCGATATATACAAGCTATCGACTTATATCTATCTACTTAATTGAAAAATGGGAGAAAGGAGGAGATGACTTGACGCATGAGGTTTAAGCACATGTCTTTGACAAGTCAAAATTGTGTTTGTTATTCTACGGCGTAATTCGCCAGCATTCTCGATAATGCTTTTCTTCGAATATAAATGATCTCGCTCATCAGAATTCTTGAAAGGGATTAAAGTGCGTATAAACTGGATGGACATGGTTTCCCAACTGTCCGAACAAATTGTCTGACATGTAAATGTTAAATTTCAAACAGTCGTAACTGATTGTAAATACGGACATGTACATGATACTTGGATCTGGGTCGATCTTGGGAACCAGTAAAACACGTTCTTGGAGTTAGATTGGATCTCCCATAGACATCCTGTATATTTAAGGTGATCCGACTCGGCGATAAGGAGGAATGATCGATAGCGTGGCCGATTTAATGTCCGTTACAGAGAAAATTCCAATCTTTAAACTATCGAAAAGCGGTTCAAAATAAAGCCGACTGAAGGAATTACTGATAAAGACGATAAATAAACGCGATTACTGAAGTATGGATGCCGAAGTGGATCGGAGAAGATTTATCAGAAATCTAATAAAATTACTAAAAATTGAAAAATTATTTGCAGAAACTATAAATCGTTTCCTCTCAAGACGAGCTATAAAATAATTTGTAAGTGCTAGAAAAAAATATAAAAATAAGAAGCACGCGCAGTAAGTTAAAGACAGCAGAAAAATACTTCTCAGCTTTCACGGAGAAGAGTATAGCTATCTCTAGAAAATCTAAGAGGTAGCACTTCTCGCTGCTCGCTTCTCCGCGATAAACGTAACTAATTGCTGAGCGCGTTTAAACAATTCCTCATCGAGGCACGCAAAAATAACAATGAGATGGAACACCTTCCCGTGCCACTGCTGTCAGGTCAAGAAACAAACGGAACACTCTCGGCGTCGTAAATCGCAGCCTCGATGACTCGATAAGCGCATATGCGCGCGCATAAAGGCGCCGATAAACTGTCGGATCTCACCGATCGGCGATCATCGATACTCCCGGCTAATGATCACTTCCGGCGGGGAATATCGGCGCACGTTCATTGATAAATGATTACGTCAGTGACGTCGCACGGGGTACAGTGGGTGGTCACCTCGTGAACGCCCAAGGACACGCGTGTTCGCGTGTTGTATCGACGCGAGAGATTTGCGACCGCGATATCACTGGGCCGACCGCGATCAATATGAAGCGAAAGCCGTTGCACACACGGGCGCGTCTTTCTGCGACACCACATCGGCGGATCGATCGATCTGCCAGCTTATCAGCCGATTCGATCAATAATGCGCGCGGGAGGAGAGAAAGGGAGCCACGGGTATCGCGATCGGTCCATCGATCGCGGGCGTGTACCTACACAGTGGGACAATAAATCGTCAGTGACGCCGATGGGGACGGCACTTCGACGGTGTTGAGGAATTGAATCGGTCAGTGGTAGAAGCATCGTGTGTGTACGCTACTAGATGCTTTTTCAATTTATGTTATAGCCAGTATCGTTATACATGTAAAAATAATTCGTACTAATATAGAGAATTCCATGTATACCCCAATATCGTTTAAGAATGTATTATATGTATTTTTTAACCAAATATGAAAAAATTATATTGTTCTATATTTTATTGAAAAGTAATATAAAAAGTAAGGCAACAATTTACTGGATAAAAAAATTATTTCAATAAGAAGTAGACATATTTTTAATAAATAATCCAGATAAAACGAGAAAGTTTTTCATTTAAACTATAACATTTATTTTTATATGAAAAATACATTTTCAATTCCAATCGTGTTTTACAGAGAACTCATACATTTAATACATTCTTAAAATTAAAATCAATTTTAGGAATGCGTTTAATTAATATATAATACATATAAAAAAAGTTGGATAATTATATCGATTTATTCTTGTAACATTTATTCTTCATTATACATTGTCGAATTATCTAAAAGTTCAAAATTCTTTTCTATAATATACTTTTGTTTTACTTTTCATCATATGACGATTTATATCCGATTAATTTTCTTCATTTTTTTATTTGACACCAATTAAAGATCTCTTAAATAAAAAAGTCATAAAATTTCTCAATTAAGTGTTAAAACATGAATTTCTTATTTCTTAATTAAGCATTGAAAGACGAAACGCACGCATGATTTTTCGATGGAAATTAAGTATTAATGCTGTGTGCAATGTTTGTAATAATCGTAAATATACCGAGACGTACATGAGCATGAATTGTTGCGTAATTTTGTTTTTATAGGAACAATTTTATTTTATTCGACAATAAAGAGACGTGAATTGCGCATTCGTCTATCTTCTCCTTCCAGTTGAACTTGTCAGCTCGAATTCAGCGTTTCGAAAGTTTTCGAGATAGGGAAAAAAGTCGCGTGCGTCTTTTTCTCATATTTCTGACTGGTGAAACGAGTTCGTTTCCATAATAAGGGACGTTCTTTCAATGTTAAAGAGAATTGGGTATTTTAATGCGCGTAATTATCTCTGCTTTCTAATTCGAGCGTCTGCATGACATCTGTGAAAACGATCCCTTTCGCCGTATCATTTGTCAAGTGAATAACCTGCCCTTCCTGGGATTTAACTTTATGAGACTTTCGAATGTCGAGTGTCAAGTGTACGAATGAAAAAATTCAATTGCGATGGGTAGAATCTGTGAAATTGATCCTTTCTTAATATACCATAAAACTACAAATTGATAAAACTTCTAAAGGTCAGTTTATATCCAGCAAATTTTTCATAGAAATCATCTATTTAACTGGAAGAAGAAACTGATAAGAGGGAGTTACAACTTTAGAGATTTGTGTTACGTAGATAAAACACACAGCGATCGTTACGTTTGCAACGTGCGAATCGGCAAACAAAATCGCGACGCGCGACCTTTCCTTCATTATGCCGCGAGCGGGAGCGACTTTCTCGTGAGGAAAAGCAAGGTTTCCCGGCCTGGTAATTGATCTTACACGAGCGACTCTGCGTTTTTGTTCAACGTGACTCAGCGAGCGGCCGTCGCTGAAAGCGACTCGAAAGACGAACTCGAGCGGTTTTACCTGCTCTCTGCGGCCTTGTTAAAGAAACGACGAACGTCCACTGGAACCCATCTTGGCATGGCTTCCAAGAATTTTGTTTCGTTCCTACTAATTACCGAAGGAGCTCTATATTCTCTCTCCTCTCGGTTCGGCGATATTTCTGCTCGCAAAACATTGTATTGGATAAACTAGATTGAGTTTTGGTGTGAATACTTCAAACAATAAAGAAACAGTCCATCAATATAGTTTTATCGCTTATATACGTTTTAGGATTCAAAAATCTCCGAACCAAAATTTCGATTTAAAATATACATACTTATTGAAATATACAGACAAAGAATACAATGACTGAAAGTACCGGTTTATATTTGGTATTAAAATCTTATATTTGAATGTTGTCGAATATAAAAATGTTAAACATACGTATTACAAGAAGAATGTTATATTATATGTTGAAATTAAAAAGTAATGAAGATAGAAAGTATACACGCTTTGCGAATCCTTTAATTATTAGAAAAAAAAAGTAAGAATTTAATTCAACGTTTTAATGTTATAAATATACCAAAAAAATTAGAGAAGAAGAATTAATAAAATTAATATCTTCTCTCTCTTTTATAATGTACCTATACTTATAAAATATTTTATAAAACCTATTTCTTGCTTTCAGGTTCGCGACATCGTAGAGGAATGCACATGTCCGACACAGTTCCCGATGATCCATGTGGCTGAGGGCAAGTATCGAATCGGCGACACCAAGGTCACGATCTACGTCCGGGTTTTGCGCAGTCACGTGATGGTACGTGTTGGAGGAGGATGGGATACCCTCAGCCACTATTTGGAGAAACACGATCCATGCCGATGCAGAAACTGTGAGTATTCGCGTCTGTTTTATCGGATCCTTTTTGCTAAAAGGAGCTCTAAACGAGCTGCGTCCTAACGAATTTAATGACAAATTTTTTAAAATCATTTTCTAGCCCACCGCTCGATGATCTCGGCGAAACTCATTCAAAAAGCTGGTGGATCCTTTGATCTCGGCAACGCGCAGGTGCATTATGAACGGTGAGTGCTTTTTTATCACATTTCGGTTTTAATTACGCACTCATTTAGTGCCGCATCATTATATTATACGACGTTCGAAATTTATTTTTGATCTCTTATACTGTCTTACGTTATTTTGCATGAATTCTTTTTGAATGTTAAATGATTAAATAACAAAATTTTTATCACTTTGAAATTTACGCTTTATTTAATATATTCGATATTCAATGCTAATCATATACGATTATGATCATCGCCCATCGATACGCCTATCTCTACGTTTTGAGTGTAAATACCATCCAGTTTGTAAATCCGATGTTGTATTAGCTACGCTCTCTGAGCTATGGACATTTTATCGCAAGTCACTCTATATAGGATAGTAAAATACATGGATGCATAAACATTATAGTTGTGCATACACCGTATAGCTTACAGTACCGTCGTAAAGCGTACAGCGAGTGCATTAGATTTACATGAAAGAGAAATAGCCTTTTGTGAAAACAGACATGTGTTGTACCATACTGAGTGTTATATCTCCTTCATACTTTTACAGGAAATAGGCGCGAAGTAACTTTACTAACATTAACGATTTTTCCTATAAATCTTCCTGATCTTATCTTAAGTTCGCGATACTTATGGGCGATACTGTACACGTCGTGACATTTCGTCGCCATCGCGGAAACTGAAAATTTCTCGGTGCACAACCCGGTCAGCACGTCCTGGTAACGACCAACATCAATTTACACCGTAACACCCGGTTGTTGTTTCCGCCACCAGATCATCACCTCCAAGAACCCGACGAAGTTCCGCGTCGAGCGTCGGCTCGGTGCAGAATCTACAATCGGCGCAGCTGCACGCACCACCCAGAAGCATTTCCGGCAATCGCTCGCGATCGCCCACACCTCATCGACCGACAGCTGGCAACAAACAACAGCATCAGCAGCAATCGTACGACGAGCAGAAGAAGCGCTCGAGAAGTCCGACGCCGCATAGAAAATTGCTGGCGAGTCCGAATCATCAGACCGACTTGGTAAAGCAGAGATCAAGATCGCCGACGCCCAGAGCAAATCTGAGATCGAGAAGCCCAACGCCACGGAAGAACACAGATTCGTCCAGAAGAAATGCTAACGAGGAAGCACGCTCGCCAACGTATTACGGAAAACCACAGGAAAATGGTCGAGTAAGTTTATTTTTTGTTCTACGAAAGAGAGAGAGAAAATATTTTTAGAAGATGCCCTAATACAGCTTCTAGAACAAAGAATATATCATATATTTTTATGTTCTTTGAAAAGCTGAATTTTTTCAAGACACAGCAGAATTACTTTCGATTATATTAACTTAACTTGTTGAAACTACGCGATAACGTCTCTCCTTCCGCATTACACTAAAAGAAAAGTGTTTATTATTTATGACTGTAATTATATAGTGAAATAATTTTGGGTGGGAACTCTAATTTTATGGGTAATAGTAACTATATTTACAGCTCTACCAAAAAATATATAATTTATACTGAAAAAAAATAACTGTAAATTATAGTTAAATTATGGTAACTGCAACCATTTCTCTCTCTCCCTCTCTCTCTCAGTATAATTTTGCAAGCAAAATACATTGGAGAAAAGGTACTATGGAGTTTTTTTGCGCTGTTTAGGAGAGCGGTCTCAAGGTGCCGGGCGAGTTCGCGAAACGATACGTCGTGGAGGGTGGCGTGGCACGTCGAGCCGTTGAGAGGGACGACACACCGAAGTACGAACCGTCCATCTACAACTACAAGTGCAGCGAGGACTCGAGCGGCAGCCGCAGCCCAACGCCGAGCAAGGAGGAACAGCCGGCCCTTGAGACTTTCGGCAAAGACACTACGGCAAACACCCAGAAGTCACCGCACGGTGACGGAGAGCACTCGGACAATTGCAGCGAGGTGTCCGACGAGGGTTACCGTAGTCTCGGTGCCGTCCAGTCATCCACCGCCAACGGAAATTCCGCCAGCACGCAGGGCTCGCCCACGGTTGCCGATTGTCAAAGTAAGTGGACGTTACATACATATATATCGCGTTCCGCACGGGATTTAATCAGAAAAATACGCTGCTCCGTATTTCGCAACAGCGAAAGTAAAACATTCGTTCCTTTTATGGTATATCCCAAGACACAACGCCATCTTATCCCAATGATAAAATTGATCGTTCCTGTTCGAGGAGATTGATAAGGTCTCGCGACGTTCGTTTTCGCTCGTTCGAGTGAATACGGTGATCAGGCTCGAGTGTCCGGGGTTTGGACGTGCACTCGCCATCATTCGCGAGCGAGTCATCGAAATTAATAAGAGTGTAGAGAGGGACAAGGAGAAGGTGAGAAGGAAGAGAGGTGTAGGCACGCCGCGCGATCCATGAACAAACACGCATTGTGCGACCAGCGATGTCGCGTGTCAGGGTGAGGGACGCAAAAAAAAAAAAAAAAAAAACTCGACCGATGTGAATTGAGAGATTAAATTCGATTAGACGGCGCGGAGAGGCGAGAAGGTGCTTTGTACACGAAAATAGAGAGAACAAGATCGCGCGTTTGCGAGCGAAATTTAATACTTCGCCGCGCGCACGGGACGTTTATCTCCGCCTGTCGATCTCCGCGGGTATATCGACAACGACAAATTAATTCGCCGGTAGAGGCGGCGTTTTACGCGACGATAGATGGAGGCGATAAATTCTCTTTGTCAAGAAGAAAGAAACAGATAATACGTACAGAGAAAGTCGCTTTGTGAAAAAAAAAAAGCGAACGATTTCAATATATGATACATATTGAAAATAAAATCTGGAAAATTGATCGATCTTTTAACGTGTTTTAACCTGACTCTGTCAGGTTGTTTCTAAATAGAGCATGCCGTACGAGGAGAACGGTTTTGCTGAAGTATCTAAAAATTGAGACAGATAAAGATCTGAAAATAATTTTATGGGTATCATAATAATTAGATACTCAAACTGATTGCTAGAATGCTAAAACTTTCTGTAGCATTACTCATTATACGCTTGATTTTTTTGTTTTTGTTCAACAAAATTGTTCCAATTTTATATTTTCAAATCTGTATCCATCCAAATTTTGAGATATTCCAGCAAAATTGTTCTGTTCACATACAGTCGCGGCCAAAAGATTTATACGCGAATTCCTTGTTTTTTTTTTTTGAATAATTTACTAATATTTCTCACAACCTTTTACTAAAGCCATTTTTATAAAGATATAACCGCGCGCGTCTGTTTAAGGAAATTCTTTAGAGATTTCGTCACAGATAATCGCTCGATTTAAATATAATCTCATGGTTTATTAGATGGTACATTTTCTCACGATCTAAAACAATTCGTTAATGCCATTTGAGCTAAGGAATAATTCAATAACGAGTAGAAATTAAGAATAAAGATCTGTGAGTTTGCAAAAGCTATATTACGATCCCGCGCGATGAAAGTCTAGTTTGCATCTCTAGCCGATCGAACTGTCGCATAAATCCCACGCGATTTACATACAATGTGCACAAATTATTGAGAATTTATACGAATCTACGCACACGTATATTTTACTATTTGAACGTCTCGCATTAATTAAGTGCCGTTGACGTGGGATCGGGCGGGCCTTTATCGATTCATCGAGACTGTCCTGTCAGTTGCGAACATGACGAAGACCTCGCATACGAGATTCGATAGTAGCCCCACGATCGTGTCTCGCGTGTGTTTAAACCACATCCCGCGCGAATTACCTCTCTACAAATCTTTCGCGGATGCCTGACCCGACATTTGGACCACCCTGCGAACGATTAATATTCAAAGTATACACGGACACGCAGAGCACGGTTATAAAACCGTGCTGGGCCGGGCTGACATTTAGCCGGTGCTACGACCGCCGATTATGCGAGGGGATCGCTCGAAGCGTGGGCGATCTCCCAACAACCTGTCCTCGGAACAATCGCCGCCGGTCGATCCTCTCGATAACACTCTCGTCGTACGCTGCTACGCTCTCGCCTTGAACACGCGCGAGCGTTCGTGTACTTACTCTGGGCACTCGACTCGGTTGACGCATTTGCCGCAAGTGGAAAAAGTTCCCGGCGGCCAGCCGCGGCCAGCAACGCGACCCGCTTCGATCGTTCCGCGATGCTTTTCCTCGTAGCAAGTTGAACGGACTGGGACGATTCTAACTTAACCCAGTGACCTATTCACAGAGAGTGATGCGAAAAGACAACTTTTTTTTTTTTAAGGGAAAACTCATTGATTTCGAAACGCGCGCGCGTGTGACGGCGCATAATGGGATGTTTGTGTTTTTGAACAACTTGGAATTATGTGTTTGTTTTACTCAATTAAACTGCGTCTCTAAATTTCTTTAAAATTTGTATAACGTATGTTGTATATAGTGGTTAAGATTTATTATTGTAATTATCTCTTGTTTTATTAAAAAATAAAAATTTCTGATTTTATTTTTGAACTCGACCATATCCTTCTTTATCAATTATCGTGTTTATAAAGATCGATATTTAAGCACTCATATATCAACAGAAAAATTTATCTAAATAAGGCGCAGGCGACATTTAAAATATCTAGAATTGTACAACGATATATCTGTATACGTTTTTCTTTTATCTATAAATGATTTTTTTGTAGAATATAATAATTTCTTATAAATTTAAAACTGACTCACGGTTTTATATCGTTCTAGCCAATTTTCGATTGACACGAGAGATGAACTTTCGCGTTACACATTTCACGAGGAATGATAGGACAATCCGTGGGTGTTCTAGGCAACAAATGTCTTATTAAAATTCTAAAAATTAAGAGAGATATATACGTATCATAAATATAATAAGCTTTAGCTTTCACTCCATTTCTTTCTCTCCCTCTTTCTCTGTTTCATCTACATCAAATATGTATAAGGATCTACTTATTTCTATTTTGCTTATTAATTTTAGATTAGATTGTATCTTAATTTCACTTATCCTGAAACGTGTTTATCACACTATCACTCAAGAACACACTACTCTTATTGGGAGTATATATGTAGAGTCTGTGAGTATATGATGTATAAATGTATGTAAATAACCGCAGTGTACCAAGTTCGGGTTCTAAGCCTAAACGGCTGTATACAAATCAGTCATTCCTGTGAGATTTTATTGAGATTTACGCGAAGCCGCCAGAGGCAATCTCCGATGACTTGCGTTCATTTACATCAACATCTCTAATTTATGCGAAGGCGTTAAAGCATATGGGTACCTTTTGAAAATGTGGCATCGAGGCACTTGATTCTTTTTAACAGCAATATGCACGCAATGTGCTCTCTGATGCGCGTCAGCACGTTTTCGCGATATCGAGCGTTTCGCTTCAGTTTCGAAGGAGATCTGCGTTCACTCGGGCGAGAGAACTTCTCCTTGGCATCGAGAGTAAAAACAAAATCGTGCGATTAAGACAGGTAGGCGAGACAACCGTGAAAGTATATTAAGACCGTAGTCATGAAAGTTTTTTCGGATACTTAAAGGATTAAATTTTGATTGTTAAATTACATTAATTGTTTTCTTGAAAAATTTGCAATAATTAACTTATATAGTTGTGTATGTTTTAAGCATATACTGTATAGATATAAAACTTTCAATATTGTATTACTATTCAATGATAAATCTAGTTTTACTAAACACCATCGCAAAATTAAAAAGATAAAAAAATTGGAAGTTATAAGAAACTATCTTATAAGTTGATTTTAGAGAATGCTCGTTCGTCGTGTCTTACATGAAGTATTATTGAGAATGAGATCTGGTGGTAACGATGAGTAATTTTTTAAGGCAACGAAAATAATTTCACGATTTCACTCAATTCCAACATTCCTAAGTGTATTATCGTCATCTGACAGTTCAGTGTAACATCGTTACGGTAGTTCCTAAATGAGATGAAAATACAAGACGATTAATTTCTCACATTACGTTTTGTTTTGCCAGTAAAACATTACTTATTTTTATGTTTAGTATTATATTTTAGAATTTAGACGTAAAATCGATGCCTTCTGACTATTGTGTTAGTAGAATTTTTTTGTAGATGAAAGATAAGTTTATATTTTAAAAGAAATCTTTCTTGTGAAAATAAAATTGTAGATCTAATAATATAAATAAAAGATTCAGTAGCTACATTAAAGAAATCTATAATTTTCTTGTTATAAACTACAAATCGCGTAAATTATGCATTTATCTTTTTTATTATTATAAATGTCTAATACGATATCAAATAGATATCGTGATATGGAACCTAATATTAACTGCATTTAGCAGAAAACATCAACACTGGTTTCTTCAACAAATTCAGTTCGTAATTCATTTGCGTAATTTTAATAACAAGTTCCAAGGACTCGTTAGATCGATGAATGTTAAATCCGGTTTGACCAGCAGCGTGTTACTAGGACGAGATCTCGAAATAGATTTTCGATTCTCGGATTTTAATTACAAGTTATATTCGCATTCGCGTGGATATACGTATATCGGCTGTAGCTCAACAATCTTCAACCGGATATGTTAATATTTATGTGAACGTTTTTGCGTTAGCATCGGTTTGCTGACCGGATTAAAAAATGCAAAGTGTTATCGAGAATCTGATTGATTCTTTTGAAAAACTATAACGAGGATTAAATTTAACGTGATCGGCGAACCGTATTTTGAGGAGTTTCTTCAGAATCAGCGAAGAGAGAGATAGAGAGAGAGAGAGGGAGAGAGAGAAGGTCCTATGATTATTCCATTCGTACATTTGTTCTGACAGATGCCATTCGCACATGACATCGATACATGAAATTAAAAAATCTAATTTCTCCTCTTCCGCGAAGAATGGACTTTCTCTATAGTTTAAACGTGGGTGAGTACAAAATGTGCGAAAATGAAATGTAGGACGAAATGCAGCATTCGTGACATCATCTCATAAGAGAAACACGAAAGTCTGTTTTCATTATATAAATATATTAAATAAATATATTTTAATTAATAAATTCAATTTCTTATGCGAAGAATATGCACTTCTTATAATTCTAAATTGTAAAAATTTTGTGATAATTTTGTGAAAAAGTTATATAATGTAGTTTTCTTTATCGTTATTTCTTCAGTAATAAAAATATACAATATTAAATTTTAATATTAAATAAAAATATAAAAAATAGGTACATTTCATTTGATGATAATAACCTTATACATATAATATCCATACAATATTCACGAGTCTAATATTAATAATAATAAACACGTAAATATATGATCAATAAATATTATGTAACGTAACATAAATTATATGAAATCAGTGAAACATAACTGTAACATCTATATATTATAAAATTTTACATAACAAGTTACATAAAAATTATGAAAAATTCAAGCTCATGTTATATAAAGCAGAAGTAGAAAATTTATGATAACCATTCTTAGAAGTTTTAATGAGCGATTTTATTTTGCCTTGGATTTTAATACTTGTTTTCATCGCAGGTGCATGAATTCTTGCCGATGCAAATCGAGAGGACCGACACTCTCATTTGTGTCAGGGCCTGCGTTCCTTTACCTTGCTTACATTAAATGTGTTAAAAAGAGAGATCGATTGATCGTTAATATTTTTTGGCTTCTAAGTTACACGTGTTTGTAAAAATTGACACTCTTCGCGATAATAAAAAGTATTCTTCAATTCAGTGCCAATAACAATTATCAATTGTTATATACATGCTTATCGAAAATGTCGTTATAACGACGCTAATAAGTTGCTACACGGAAACGACGAGACTGAAATGCTAATTACAAAATTATATAACATCTGTTTATATAATTTCCGGTTTCTAGTTTTTAATTTAAATGACAGGAGCAGAGATTTTTTCCAAAGATGTTGAACTTCGCCGAGCTTATTAATTATAGTAGATGTTAGAAGTACAATTAGTAATAAATTCACGAGTAGTATAATTGTAATGTTATAAAGATAATAATACTATGAAAATTGCAGCATGCGTATGTGACATGTAAGAATAATAAAAATATTAACGTTAATTTGTGAGAAAATATAATTAAAAATCGATTCTGTTTTACGTCTATTTTATATGAATATTTGCTGAAATTGTTAGTTACACAATTATGCATAATGTAAATTAAATTATATATTTTTCTATTTTCTTAATACGAAAAGATGGTTATCCAACATTTGATTTGTATTTTCCTCATTTCGATATTACTTTTTGATTTATTCTAAACTTATTTGAGTTCCTAGTAATTAATATTGAAATAGCAAAACTGTTAGATAATCGTGAATCGCGAAGTAAGTTCCGGATTTCCAATGTAAACATGTGTCTCCTCTTTTCCTGTTTCAGAGCAACCTCCGAAAGCGGAACCTGAGGAAAAATCTGGTGTGGAAACTGACAGCATCGAGACAGGGTTACGTAAGGTAGTCCGAAAAGATAGGCTGATGAGCCCCTTACGAGTTTCGTCTCCGTCCAGGAGCGTGGCATCCTCGTCGACAGGCGACAGAACTCCTCGTGCCGGTTCCATTGCGCGAGAGAATAGTAATTTATCTAAAGCATCATCCGGTAGCAAGACGCCTAAAGACAGTAATTCCAGTCCGGAAGGTAGCCCACTGAACCGAGGAGGTTCGATTCGCAACAAGGTCAACGGAAGCTACGGAACGCTACGAAAGTCAACGCCGACCGGAAGTCTGAGTAAGGTGTTGTCGCCGATAACTACACCCAAGTCCTCCAAAGCTCCAATCGGTAGTAGTGCCACGTGGAATGGCCGACAGACTAGGCGGCGAGCCAGCATTCAAACGGACACCTTCTTAGATCCGAGATCTACACCGGCCACGTGTGCCACGACGCCGAATTTCTCACGAAAGAGTCCAGGTAGGCAGAGCCTGCAATCTCGGCCAAGTCCGAATTTAGGTATCCAGTATGACAGAAACGGCAGGAGGATCAGGTCTTCCACTATGGGCACTGCTTCCCTCCAATCATCGCCCACTAAAGCAACGAATCCATTGCTCGACCAAATCCTACAGAAACTGGGCGACTTGAAGGACGAGCGACAAATGGTGCAGAAATTGCAAGGTCTCTTGAGAGACTACCAGACTAGTACGACCGATAATGCGGTAGATATGGACTTTGCCAAAGTGTGGGTGGATAGTAACGGGGCGATGACAGTGCCGCAGGATATTCAGGTATCGGTCACTCCCAGGAAGGATCCGAAACCCCAAGAAGGATGCTCGAGGATACCAGTACCTCGTGCCCTCTCTTACAAGAGACCGATGTCCGTGGCGTCGGACAGCGTTTGAGGGTGGTTCTTCTTTTTCTTTAGCCACGAGAATCGAGATATACCAGGTAGCCTTCGCGTGTTAGGCTAAGTTAGACTGATCGAGTAGGTGCTGATGTCAATGAGGACAACCAGGCGCGCGCGTAAGTAATTGCACTTTTCGCCGTGCTTAAATCTTAATTCGATTTGATAGATCAGGTCGGACGTCTTGATCACAATAAGGATAGGAATATGTTTCATAGTTGAATGAAAAGGTATTTGAGGAATTCAAAGAAGATCTATAGCTCATAGATTATAGTAAAAGCGATGAGTATAATCGAGAATGTATGATAATGAAGTTGAATGAGACTGAATTTGATTGCATGCCGATCATTTTTTAGAATAAATTATTTACTTTTACAGCATATTATAAGATGTCTTTGGTCAGTAATTAAGGTAGAATACTAAAACAAATTAAACTGTTTTATTAATTACAATTAACACTTTATTGATTAACATTTTTAATTGTTTTTTAGTTTTTAATATTGGAAGAATGTTTTTAAAATGCACTAAAAAATTATTTTCTCTCTTTAATTACCTTTATAACAAGTAAAACCTTGTAAAATTTTGATTCAAGGGTTTGATATTTAAATTGACTAAAATCAGGCGTTTTGAGATTACAAAAACCTAAAATTTAAACTTCCACAAGTTTTGATGATATTTGAGATTTAAATGTTAAAAAATCATAATAATATTAAGTACATTAATGACGT
This sequence comes from Cyphomyrmex costatus, assembly GCF_001594065.2. Classification (NCBI taxonomy): domain Eukaryota; kingdom Metazoa; phylum Arthropoda; class Insecta; order Hymenoptera; family Formicidae; genus Cyphomyrmex; species Cyphomyrmex costatus. Next base: position 1,224,427 of record NW_017276246.1, read on the forward strand.
TTAAATTTGTATTTTACGCTCGAGTTATCGCCATCAAATACTTCGATGCTTAGAGCGTTGCTTTCTATTTTTGCTCTTTGCCTACACCTTCAACGACTATCATCATAGATCGAAGACGTCCGACTGGAGAGTAACTTAACGGGCCTTAACGGTACGGGGTCAATCAGTTAGTAGTTCTTAGTAGTCACGTATCAGGGTGGTGCTCAGATGGTGCTGAAGAATAAAGCGACGTTTACGATAGACAATGAAATGAAAAAGAGAAAGAGACAGAGTGTCGACGAATATTAAATTCGTTCCGTACTTTTCAGTTGATTAATGCGGAATCAAAAGTAAGCAATTAGCTCTATGGCGAGTCTTGCGTTAATGACTTTCCAATTGATTTACTTCCAGTCATTAATTGCTTCCTGTACATTTATCGATTACTGCTCTTAAAACAATAATTCTTAAATTATTATATAAAATTTTCTTGAAACAGTAATAATTTATCGCATTGTTAAGCAACTATTGTTGAGAATATGTATCAACAATTTTTATAATTTTTTGAAATCCTATCCTGATCCTTTATATAACAAGTCAAAGATTGTAAGAATAAAATACATTCAAATCGATGCCGATTCCCAAAATCATATGAAATCGGAAAATTTGAACGATCGTTAAAAGACCGTAATAGTAATTGCATCATCGTTTCAATTGTTTTATCGTTTCAATAATGCCTAATCATTTTTATTTAAAGAATTATATAGTTTATTGGATATATTTATCAAAGATGATTTATTAAACGTTAACGACCTCACTGAAAGAGGGGAAAAGAATGGAAGAGAGAACGAGAAAGATAGAAAAGGAATTGATTAGACGCTGAAGATCGATTAAGAAACCTTTTGAATAAAAAAATCAAATGAACCTCCCCCCCCCCCTTCCTTCCCCGTCCGCCCAATCTGGAGCAGACTGCATTATGTAGATAGCAACATATGTCGTCGGACAAATGCCATTCCAGTGTTTAACTGTTTTTTATACCAAACGCAAGCGTAGCGCCAAGTTTTTTACCAAGTGTCTTACAATTAGTAATGGATTAAGGCGGAGAAAAAAAAAAAGGTTTATTTTGTCGACGAATAGTATGAAAGAAGGATATTTTGTAGTATCACAGTGTGTAGTGGACAGTCATATACGACAGCCGCGAATAGGAGCGTTTCCGATATTTGAACAATGATGTTGCCGGTCTGTTTCCTCCGTTTGTTTTCGTCGCCGAAATTTTCAAGAAAGTCTTCTTTAATTGTCTGTTGGATATACGTTTTACAGCTATCGATCGCTATATAGGAAATACGCAAGAATCGAGACGAATATTCCGATAAATCAGGGATTAGCTGCGATGGATTCGAGCCGTCTTTTGCCTTATTCGGAATTCGAGTGATTTCCCGTATACGTCTTTTGCGTATATATAACGACATGTCGCGTTTGCTACACGCGCAGACTAACATTGCCTGTAAATATCTCTGAAGAATTTTCGGCGACAAATCTTTTACTTGGCTTATAATTATTAAATTGATCTCTAGTCTGTAGACAGCCATTGCGTGTACCACTTAGTTCGCTTCGAAAGGGCTCGCGATAATGTCCAGTGAATGTGCACACATGCACATAACAAATGGTCGAGGAAATACGGCGGGCTTACCTGCGACTGGAGTTCGGTGCTGCGCGAACAGGGCGTTTCATCTTTTGTAAATATATGAATGCGTTGTTATAGAAGCATATCTTCGTTTTGTAAGTGTAAAATATGTTCTGCTAAGTTAAGCTGACTTAACCCTTCGATAATCATCGTCGCGATTAACACGGGTTATTTGTTGCGTCTTGTTAGTTTATGAAGAAAAAAAAAACATATTTTTATATTTGGACTTTTCAACACGTGGAACGTTAGCGTAGTATATGCGGCATAATTCTTGGAAAATTATGTCAGGAGAATCAAAAGTCGCTTAAGTAATAATGCAAATATGTCAATGTTACGTAGCATACACATATCTCATGAAAATTCTTTGCATTTTTGTGAAGAATTGAGTATCCGTCATTGAAGGGTTAAGTATGCGAGATACTGAATTACCGAACACCATTCTCAGCGAAAATCAGAAGTAGCCGAGCACTGGAGAGATTCATATCGCATGCGCGCGCATAAATGCCTAAAGATAATCAGTTTTATCTAAAAAAAAAAAAAAAAAGTCATACCTTCCTTAATCCTCTTTTTCTTAAAACTCCAATTCTTTTAGGTTTGAATTCAATCGAATACTCACACCGTCATCTATCATATTTTCCAATCTTGAGATAGGACGAATGTGTATAAGGCAATAAAATAAAAATACTATATTTGTCTATATAAATATATGAAACAATAAAAATAAAAATATTATATTTGTCTATATTGGAAAAACATATATTTATTCATATACGAAGAATCGTACTCTGCAGCATCGCAGTGAAATCTCAAGTACTCGCGTATCGACGTGTTGATAATTCGATACGACACAATCGATCCGAGGCGATCGATTCATAAACGATGATTCCTGCATTTTCGCGAAAATTGCGCTCGGCTGAGTTTCGCTTTTCTTAAGAGTCATAGCATCGTAACAGTGTACCAGAACGATTTGGTAATAAGAGAAATATTTTATTCGTTTCCTCGTTACAGCGCGTAATATTAGGCGCCGGACGGCTAATCCTTAGTCCTAAGCTTTTGTAACCCCAGCGATTTCACGGCCGTGCGTTAAGCAATATCGACGATTATCTCAATAATATTAATATTATTATTGCAACTATCGCTATGATGATGACGACGATTACTATTAGTATTATTATTACGATTATTATCATCTCAAGAGAATAATGAAGATTAATTGCTATTATTATTATATGCAACGTTGCCTATGTTACATTATTTTATCTACGAACAGTTGTAAATTGACCAAAAACTATATAAAAAGATTAATAAAAGGCCTTAACAAAAAACATCAGGCGTGTCTGTTTTAATTTCCTCTTCTCTTGCGTTCACTTTATCTTTTAATTTATATATAAGATATCCCACGATGATACACTATCATAACGGAAAACTAGAAGCAATAGGTTTAATGAAGTATCATTACTGAATTATAATTTTCAATTTCAGAAATTCCGTCTTTATTATACATTTATTTGTTATGTATTTATGCTTTTTGAAAAATAATTAATTCATAATGATTAATAACACTGTGAAATGGGACATTTAAATATTGGCGTACAGAGAATCGAAGAGAACGATGCGAAAATCAGTCATATTTTCCGGGTTTTTTTTCTATCCGTGTGAAGCTGGCCCCCCAATATTAAAAAATCGATTTTTTTCTTCATGCATTCGTTTGCTCATCGTTTGCTCACAAATCTTTTGAACTAAGGATGAGCAATCAAAAATTCCAACTGAGCATTCGTGAGCAAACGATGAGCAAACGAAAATGCATAAAGAGAAAAATTGATTTTTTAATATTGGGGGGCTAGTGCGAAGTTGGCCCCCCAAAACATAATTTTCGTATATTTATTGAACTAAGGGTGAGCAAACGAAAATTCCAACTGAGCATTCGTGAGCAAACGATGAGCAAACGAATGCATGAAGAAAAAAAATCAATTTTTTAATATTGGGGGGCCAGCTTCGCACGGGTGTTTTTTCTGCGATAACAGCAAGACAGTATGCGGAGCCCGTTATGAGATCCAGTACTACACGGACGGGCGGCCTTGCCGCATATGGCGAGACGGCTTTCTGCTCGAGAGTACCAACAATGGTGTATACGAGCGGTATGCGCGTGATTTGTGTGTGTGTATGTGTGCATCAGCATGCACACACGACTCCCCTCGAGTCCGAGTGTGCGCGCGAATCTCGGAAGGAGCCATTTTTGAAACGTCCAGCCGTCGTGCGAGAGATTTACGATCGGTCGTAGTAGCCTCGATAATAACAGCGACGATTGGGTCGAAGTTTATAGGTATTAGCATAAAAGCCACGAGAACGCTCGTATGCATTTTCTCTGGTCAACGAGAGTTCTTTTCGTCAAATCAAAGCAATTTTGATTATTCCTTGAAAGAGCGAGAATTGCAATAGCTTGGAATAAGCAAGAAAAATCTTACGCCGAAATTTTTCCTAAATATTTAAATAGAAAGTTATCCGAATGTTTGAGGATAAATCATTTTTGAAGTTACGATAGACGTAATAGTATCCGCGTGTCCTCACAAAAATATCGCACAGTTGGAATTATTATCAATGTTTATCATAATTATTAAAATATTTGTTAACTGTACACCATAATGAATCTTTACGTCATTATACATATTGTATGACATTTTCACGATAGTTTTACAATTTGCCGTCATGCATAAAGTCTCATTAATGCTAATTGCCGATCATGTTATGTTATTAATGAACCAGAAATTATTACATTTTGGTGTGTCGCATAAAAGTCATATTTAAATGTCACGTCTCACTTTTTATTTTACTTCAAGAGAAAAGATATTTATAGATTACACGAACGGGTGCGTCGTGGAGTATTTACTTTGGACAATATTCGTAACTTTTTGACATCAGGAATTCAATCGCAAACCTCGCGTTCGAGCATAACAATTTTACGGCAAATTTTATATCAACCATAAATATTATGTAACAAATAGATACGGATCGTAAAGTCCAGGTGGAGACAGAGAATTTAATGGGCGAATATGTATAGAAACGAGATCTTGCAGAAAAATCGGACTGACTGCGAGCGATAACACTATAACACTGGTACCGGTCCAGCTGTTGAATCGTGATTAACGCCGATAGAGAGACCAGGTATTGCGCGCTTTGACGTTACTCCGAGCACTGGAGAGGGGCTACCGCGATTTGTCAACGTGTGGAATTTTAACGGGCGCTTCTCTTGTCAGTGAGACCAGCACGCCTTCGGTATTACGTTTCGCGTTTTTCGCTTCGGCCGTATAATAACGTTTACATCGCGGTGAAAGTACTCCCACGCTCTCACGCTGATGACCTTACCTCATCCGAATTTGCGCCACGATTTTATTGCTGGCGAACACGCGGATTGCGTATAAATAGAACGCGCCACTCACGCACGCGTATGTACGCACGCGTGCATCTCACCGTAAGAAGAATTATTTACGTGATGACGCGTAAGCAAATCTTAATTTTCAACAAGAAAGAGTAACTCCAAGAACGTCCCATCCTGGGAACGAGTTACATTTTGTATAAAAATGAGATATGAAAAAAAGATGATGTACTTGTGTCGTTGAAGGACGCGCAATAAAATAAATCGTAAAACGTGCCACAATAAAAAATATTAAATTCATTCACACACAAGCATGCTATTCCGTGTACGTGTAAGAAAAATGTACATACATATAAGAGAAAAAGATTGATTGATGCCAACTCTTATCATATTCTTAAATTTTTACTCAAAATAACAACCGCAATTTTCGATTTATTAATTACTATAGATACGATTTCACTGATTGAATGCGAGCGGATTAGTAGTATGTGTTTTAACTATTGATACTCGTGTAAAGATATTTATGCAAATATGAGACGTATAGATTTCATATTTACAAGCGGTAGACTAGACATAACATTATCTGAATTAATTTGTCACGCTATCTCTCTCTTTCTCTCTCTTGTCATCTGCGGTAAGGAGTGTAATGCGTGGTACATGAAGCGCTAATGACTGCCGTCTGGAAGCGATCAAAATACAATTAGCTATTCGATAAATTAATCGAAGGTGGGCGAAACGAGCAAACTGTGTGTAGAATACAAGGTGCATATTAATAGGAATATTTTAAACATTTTTTTAATGGATGATATGAGTGATCACGGATACTCAACATTTCCGACAAATGGCGTAATCGTTACTTTTTGTCGGCGACTTTTAGCCCACGTCCATGAAGCAGCAAGTCGCTCTTTTGTGTTCATTTATATAGAGATTCCTAGACTTACGTTACGTAACGTAGATAATAAAGCGAATGATACGATTAATAAAGTTAAAATACCCTTAAAATACCCATGTGATTTATGATACAAAAGCAATCATAAAGGCTGCGATTCATGATTTATGGAAGTAACGCGGAGATATTGAATCGTGGCTCGAAAGATGATTCTTGGAATGATTAAGTCTTATATCATATATGTGTATAATTTTATATTGGGTGGTCGGCCTTCTATCTTCTAAAATTACTATGTAATAAGAAGCCATTCACGTATCAAAACGCATTTATAAAGTATTAATATAGTAAAATATGTAATAAATTTATTTTAAGCAATTCAAATTTCTTTAAATCTCTTTACAAGATAATGTAATATAATTACAATATGACATATACATATAAACATAGAACAATATTTTGTGAAATATAAAAAAATTATTGTCAATAATTTCGTAAAGGAGATTTGCGAAGCGAAATTTTGTCAAAAGAAATGGGAAAGCGTGCAATTAGAAAAGTACATATAAGTATCTCAATGATGTTTATTTTGCGTTCGTGTGGAACTTCATTAAGAAGAGAAATCTGCGCTTTTTTTTCTCAAGTAACCGATCGTGCGCTCACATTCATCAAATTTGATAGGAAAGGCATTCTCGGCAATAATAGTAACAAGAAGAACCTAAAAGACCAAAGCTAACGGCAATTCGTCTAAAATCACGAAAGCCACACGCAAAGTCTAATCTCTTTAATATCACTTCCTGATGTAAGTCATTACGAATACGCATGTGTATTTCGAAAGTTGAATTTATTGACGAGATAATCGTCCTTTTTTCTCTCATTCATCAAGTCCATGGAACACTTTTCCTTTCAATTCAGGAGCTTCGAATATAACATTCAGAAGGTGGTAATCATAGTTGATTCTTATATTTAAAACTGTCATAAGCCAATCAGAAGGCTAATTAGTATCTTAAGACATTACTTAAGACGGTTTTAAAATAAGAATAAACTATAAATATACCAGCCATAGAGAGAATTTTTAATTAGATTTAAGTAATTAAAGTTAAAAAAAATAAATGAGCCGAAAAATGTACAATATATGTTATAAAATCGAAGCATTTATTGTTATAATAATGTCCTAGAGTGATTAATGACGATCACATTAGAATCGCATCGTCTGCAAGAATCTCTTTCATAGGAAAAACAGAAAATGACAGTTGACAGTTGGTAGTTGGCATCTTCTTCGGCCATCTGCTACAATGTACACGGAAGCTTCATTATCTGCGCGCGCGTGCGTTTTCCTATTTATCTATCTTCAAGAAGCGGAGATTTCAGATGGGCGATTACGCGGCGAATAACATTAAGATCTTCATCGCTCGCCAGCTAATCGAATCGAATGGGCAACGGTTGTCCGAGACGCTTTTGCCCGAAGTGCTTTGGCTGCCTCGTGGGCGGCACGCAGGTGCCTCCGGGTTCTCTCGAGAGTGCGTAGGTACTACCTACGCCCACCTGATGCTTGGTGCTCACCACGGTCCAGTAACGACTGAATACCAGCGAGACCGGCGATCGACTCAAACGCGCCAAAGTTCTTTGCTTACTCTCTTGCGACTCAAAATATCGCATGTGCAAAACTTTTGTCATAATAATCTTGTGAAGCAAGTATTAATAAGTAATATTATTAACATCATTAATAATAGTGTATTAATAAATAAAGTTACTTTTTATAGAGATATTTATTAGAAAATAACTTACTCTTAAAAATGTAAATTCACATAAAATTATTACTTTATTAGAAATTTTACTTGAAAATGTAAATAGTCGATTTTATATTTTTAGATTAATTATCGTCGTAATTATACGTTTTGTATATATATTGAAAAAAATTATTAATAAAATTTTTTTATTCTATCTCAGGACAATAAGGTTTGTGCTCAACAGCATACACACATGTGTGTCACAAAATCCAATGGTACTTAAATAGTTTTACAATTTCACGATGCTAATAAAAAGTACGTTGTCAACGCGCGACTGTTAATTACTACAGAAAACTACGTTCGGAAAATAAAAATCGTATTCCTTGTGACCCAAGGATATAATGGCGTTGCGAAATTACTCAAATACATGTTTCACGTACTCAAGAAAGATTCTTCACTTAGTACGTGCTCCTTAATTTAAGAATTTATTCCTTATGCGATGTTTACGAGCTACCTCACCTCGGAGTTAAGAGTTTGGTTTTATGACGTCAGAAGCGAGAAAATAAGGGAAAGAATTTGTCGCAGTTTGCTTTTGTATAAATGCTATAAATAATTTTTTGACGATGAAACTGGCTCAGTTCAGTTATATGGAGTAAATTCATAAAAGGTATTTGAAAATTAATAATTCTATCATCAATAAAGTACTTTAAAAAAGTTACTAAAAAATTTATTGAACAAAAAAGCATTTGATCTTTTTGGAAAATGTAAAACTTTTTGAACCCCAGAAATGAAAACTTAAAAATTAAGCAAGTACTTTACTTAAAAATAAAAGTAAAATATAAAAATGTTAGAATGGATAATCCGTAGAGAACTGTTGTAAAAATGAAAATGGGTCAAAGGATAGTGGAACTCGAACGGCGCAATGAAACTATAATAAGTAAAGATTCAATTCCGGGAGGATATAGAAGACTGGAGAACGCGGGAAGTGCTTGCGTTCTTTCATTCTGGAGCTCGTTGCAGCAAGTCCGGCTTAAAAGGGACTCTATCGGAACGTCGTCGTAGGTCTTCGAGCAGCCTCTTGTCTCTCGGAGTAATCGACTTTCCTGCACACGAATCGAACTTTCTAGAGGAGAGGCAACCGTGGCACGATTCGCTTCGGCCTATTATCATGTAAAGTCGATTAACAGCCGGTCATTGACTTTGTTTCGCTTCGCTCTTAGCACTCGAACAGACGACGCGCGCTCTTTTAGTTTCGCGACCTTTCGCAAAAGCTAGAGGTCGCGAAAAATTTGCCGTATGAAGAATTTCGCCAGAAAAATGTAGCGTGTTGTGTTGGCGCCTTATTGTTGTTCGCGTGCAAAAACATGCATATCGAGCAAAGTCAGTTTCAACGACTGTCGTGCGGAAAAAACCTGCATAGGAAACCATCCTTGGCGCGTAAAAAATCTCGCGTGCGAAATTGCCGTTAATATGATCGTGCCGCGCGGGAAATCTCGCGTGAAGATTCATCGTTAACGCGGTGAATTTAGGACGGGAATTTAGAAATTTTATTTCCAAACGTGATCTTCGCGTGCGAAAAAAAAAAGTAAGCGAGGGAAAAACGATTTACTGACGTTCGTCGGAAAATCGTCGTTGTGCGCGAGAGTCCGAGCCGCGATGGGCAGATATCGGTGGGAAATGGCACTGCTGGGCTGGCTACGTTTCGCCGTCATGAGAGTGTAATACTTACCTCGAAACGCCAGATGTGGTACACCAGCTTGGACAGATATCGAAAAGCATGGAATATGCAAATCGCCGCGGGAACGGGACGCGATACGCGATTTGCATCTTTGCGGCACCTCTCTTCGTCGAGCATGGCGAAAAATCACGGGATCTGCTTCTAGGAAAATGGCACTAATATCAAAAGAAATATCGAGGCTCTTTCGAAAAGAGAGAGAGAGAGAGAGAGAGAGAGAGAAAGTGTGCGCTAATTATAAGAAATTTAATAGGGACATTTTGACGAAGTTTATAGTTAACTATTTTATGAAAAGAATATAAAAAGATTCAAGTAAAAGTGGTATATGATATTTAGTAATGTTGTAATCGATATAATATATAAAAAGTTACATATAAAAAATGCTGATATAAATCACGCTTTAAAGTCTTTTACTAATATAATAGTTCATCAATTTAGTTTTAATCCTTTGTGGTTACACTTCCCAAAAGTTCCATAATGGTCACACCATGCAGGATCTAAATGACTCCACAGCGCATTTAACCGATTGCCATATTCATAGTTTTTATTCTATTAAGTAAAAAAAGTCACTGGTTAATTATTTGGTTGTGCTCTGGGATTATTTAGACTCCGGTGTGACCACGAAAGATTAATATAGTTTCATATAGTTTCATTAATATTAATTTTAATATAGCTCACTATATATTCTAGGAATTCTCTTTATATATATATACTGCATGAGTGTCGGGTCCAATAGAATAACAGAATGATCGATAAAATAATTTTTCTCCGACTGCTGGGTGTATCTCATCCGCGATGGATTCTCCGGATCCATTAAATGTCGATTAAATGCAATCACAGCGCGCTTCCAATAGCTCTCTGCTGGCGACCGGTCGCTTCGTTAATAAGCAATAATCGGTCCCTTGACGAGGTGCAAGGGCATAAAGCGTAACCGAAATAGATTGACGAGGCCGCCGTCGTCGTGTGCGAGCGTTGTTAACGATAACATTAATTTACTAAGCCATTTCGTTTTAATTTCACTGCAATTAATTTATGAGACGATTACGATCGGTTATATTCTCTTCAGTATTAATGCAAAAGGTATAGGCCGCAATTGTCTCACTAAAATACGTAAGTTATGCTCGCTCTTTATCATCCAACAAAAGGCACGACGAATCATTAGTCATCGTAGAGGAAAAAACTGCTTTTTGTTGCAGGTTTGTTGTCACAGTGACTGTCTTAATTACCTACACGAAAATACAACATGCTTCACGGTGCGTTGCGATGCACGTTCATCAGTCTCGAATGAACCACGTGTGATGCACAGGTGAAGTAAAAGGCAGTGAAAGGGAAGTAAAGTGAGGATAAGAGATTCAGGAACATTATCAAGGACAATCTGACAGATTATCGTGTAGGTACGATATAATATTGATATTTTTTAATATATATGTAACTAAAGTTTTGTTGTAGGTGAGTGCTGTTTTGGTAGGCATTGATTACATAACAATAAGAGAAGAATAGTATAGAGGAGAGTCATAGCTCGAGAGAAAGAGAGAAAATTTTGCATTTTATTAAAAAGTAGTGTAGAGAAGGACAAAGCAACAAAGGAATTTAAAGCTTTCAAATTATTTATTAAGATAATAAAGGGTTATTTACGTTACTGTTATCACTGCTATTTCTATAAAGTAACTTTCCAGTAATCGTAAATAGGAATGAAATAGTACGATAGTACGATATAATATTAATATTTTTTAATATATATAACTTGTAACTAAAATTTAAAAAGTAAATTTATAAAAAGCAGTGAACTCCTTTAAAAAAAACCTTTTTTAAAAAAAGAAAAAGTATACGCCAAGTGCATTTATTCCAATTATGGCGTGTTTATTCCATTAATACTGTCATTGAATTAACATTATTTTCAATTAAACTATCGTCAAATAATGCTGTTAATATACCATTTTTTTCGCGTAATAAAAACATTTTTATGTTCTAAATGTTAAATTACATTATGTTACACATAATTAATTTGCATTTGTTAAGATTGCCTATCTATTACAAGCAGAATTCTCAAGACTGCAGAGTATTCACGAGAAGAAAGAGACGAAGAGGGAATTTTAGACTAGTTTGAACGATATTCCCATGATCGTCAATGGCAGGTCCTGAAGGATGAGGTTTAGAGAGAGAGTAGGTTACGTGCATGCCATATCGATCGAAATAGCGGCAGGTAACCTTGAAGGTCCTTGCACCACGAAGGTCCGCAGAAGGATCGCGTACGCCCACCGGCACGCAGGTAAGGTGTATGGTAAGGTATACGCTCTAAACCTTTTCCTCCGCACCCATGCTCTCACCTCGCATGAATCATGCATGTGGGTATAAGTCTGCAAGAAATAATACCGAGAATACGAATTTTATCGAGCACGTCGCGTTTTTCGCCGCGCGATTAAGGAGAAAGGGGCATATCTCTTATTTCAGCACAAGACGAATGGTTATCGTTTGAGATCACGCGCCCCGTCAGGATGTAACGATACTCCTTCGTTAAAGATCCGCATTCGTCGCGAGATAGGATTTACGGTTCACGTGGAGCAAGACGACGCGGTCGTTAAAATTGATTACAATATAATAATATGTGCACGCGCGCGAAGATTGAAACACACGGACAGATGTAACGACGGAATAATGCTATTTTAATAGCCAAAGGAGCATAGACACGGGCTTTCTTCGCGTAAATCAAACTGACGATAAAGTTAATGAGAAACATTTGCTCTACGCGTTGTATCAATTCTGGCGTTACATCTTAAATATTAATGTCGTATGCATCTTTCGTGTAAAAGTTAGTACCACATTTTCAGAGTTTCTCAAGATAATTGATATGAAATTTTAATTTTTTTTTCTTCGAAAAGATATATAAAAAAGTTTCTTGTAATTTTTTTCATCTCAATATCAATTTTTAATAATTTATGACGACAATTCTAGAAAGTATTAAGAAATGAATCTAGGCGGTCTATAAATAACTTTCAAGGACTCTCGTCACAAACTATTAGAAATCAATACTGAAATGGAAAAATTTTTTTTCACAGAAATTATCATTTAAGAAATAAAAAATCGTATTTTTACTTCTTTGTTTTAATAGCTCAAGTAATTTTAAGTATTGCTCAGAATCTCAATCCTTAAACGCTACAATATAAGACTATCATTAATTCAATTGCTTATGAAAATTTCATAAAAATGACCACATTGTAAACTTTTTTTTTTTTCGATAAAAACGATTAAGGAACATAATGACATTAAAAAATGTATGTATTTTTATCAATAAAAAAAGTTATACGCAATGGAAAAAGCATTGGAAAAATGTTGGATATATATGTCGTATCAAAAAAGTGTTTAAGAATTAAGAGGAGAGCTGTATAGAATTCCAAAAGAAAAGGAAATTTTCTCATAAGGATCTTACAATCAAATTCTTAATCTTAGCCTATCCACGAAAAACCTCTGATACGTACAATGCTTTTGCGTCGGCGAATGAATCGCGAAAGACAAAGACACTGGCGCTCATCGTCGTTGCCGGCTAATGAGAAGTTAATGGCGCAGTCGGTGTCTGTCTGAAGTAGAAGCGCGTCGAGAGTGTCTTCTCAGGCACTCGGACAACGAGCTGCTAAAGAGCTCCTTGTCGCGTAATGCAAAAGGGAGCCGCGCATTCCGTAGTTCTTTCTTAATTCAAAGATGGATGAATCGTTGGCGTTCGCAAAATTGGCTCGCACGCGGAGAAAGTGTTTTCTTGTTAACATTAATTTACGGAATCTCTGTGAAATAAATTATATATATCTATATATATATATATATATAAAATATCGCAATAGAACTTGCGTCTCGAGCGGATGGAAGAGTGAAGTATATATCTTTTGAGAAAAAGAAGATATCTGAATTCCAAAAATTGTAATGAGCGATTTGAATTCTCGTCGAGAATCATTACAGCCGATTCCGGAAGTATTTTCCTTCTTCTGCTTTTAGATTAAAGGTGATGTTAGATATACCTGTCCCGAGCTAATCGCAAGCCAATTCAGCGTATACCATTAATCACAAAATAATAATTTTGTTAACTGACGTGAATAAAATTGCCATTTTATGAGTACCGCTAATGATCTAAGTCGCGCCGCAGTCGCTACTGAAATATTCTGTGGTGCGATTAAGTTCAGTTGGACGCGAAACAAGCCCGACGTCCGCGTGTCTACCGTCCACGAATGGCGTTTCTCGCTCGCACGGGCACGAGCTCGTTAAGGGGGGAAAAACACGGCGGAAGAAACTGGTCTCGGGCATTACTAAACACCTCTCGGCGCAACACGACTTCTTTGGCGCTGACACGCGGTTAGGCGTTTACCGCGCTCTCGCGCTCTCCTCGTCATTACGTAAAATTAAATAAACATAAATCGCTGAGCGAGCGAGCGAGCGAAGAGCGAAACACCGCACACGTCGACTGTAATCGAGCCGCCGAAGGGAATACGTGTGAGCAAATTAACCCTTTCAAAATATCTCATTTTTATCAAATAAGAGAAGAAGTTAAATTTTTGTCTCGTTCTAAATTGTTTCTGTGAAAATTTAGACAAAACGCGAAAAAACAAAAATAAAAATTCAATCGGACAGAAATGTTATAATTTTGATTGCAATTTCCCGATTTTTTAAATATCATATATAATAAATTTGTATAATAAGTAAATATCTAATTATATATAAAAATTATTATTTTATATTAAAAATTATATGAAAAATTATAAATATTTACAATAGGATATGAGAAATGATTACGAGGAAATAGATAGAATATACACAAAAGCAAAACAAGAAGTCATGATGACATCAAAATGACTCCAAAATGATAATTAAAAGTCTTTTTTTTTTTCAGTCAATCACAATTCATTTTATTACATCATTTTGATCTGTTATCGTAACTTGTGTTGTTCTGCTTGGGTACGGACAATTAACACTGTCATCTTTTTAAAACAATAATAGTGTAATTAATATATTAGAACTCAAATCTCTCAAGTTATAAAGTATTTTATTAGAGACTAATGATAATACAATTACATATTATTGCCAGTTCTGGTAACTGAAATTACTGGAGTACTAATATTATTTAAATCAATTTCATTTTAAATAAGTGATCAGAGATGTAGACATTAAAAAAACTGTGATCTTGCAGAATGTACTATCAAGTCTAGTCTAAGGGCAAGACTGTTAAAAATTTGAAATCATAATTCAGAATATGATCACGAATTGGAAGAACAACACTGAAGACTACGTTTCACAACAACAAATTATATACATGTCACAAATGAAAGAAAAAGTATGCGATCGGGAGTACTGAAAGCGAAAGGGTTAAATAATCCGGCGTGCATGTTGGTCGCGAAATTCGCGCTGCGATTTACTCTCGCCAGGTGCTTGGAAATGATTAATGCTACGTGCGCGATAAATGCTCACGCGATTACGCGAGATCGCCGCCGGTAGCAAGCGAACGAGCGAGCGGCCGAGCTTCGACGTGAGTATCGCATGCGTGCAATTAGGCTTGACGGACGGAACAATAGCGAACACCGCTTGCATACGTCGAGGATCGGCAATAACGGGAACGATTGGACCGCAAAACCCAAGCGGGGATTACAATTTTTTTGGGCGACCGATTTAGCGATTCAGTTCGCATTGGTCGCCTGAGAGAATCGCTTTTCCGCGTGTCTCGCAATTGAAAGATCGATTAGCGTGTAGCGAGATCAGCGATCTATAGTGACCGAGTATAACGTATTAACAAACTTCGGTAACTAAATCGTTTATTTCTTGAGTCTTATTTTCAAAAAATATATTGCGTTGACATTTGCCGTTATGTTCGTGATATAAATGGTTTTTGATTAATTATTACGAGTGAAAAGCTATGAAAAAACCATTTATTATATATGAAATGATTGCATAACATTTTTTTTTTATGACAACGCTTTTAAGCGTTGTAAGAGGAAAGGCCACTTGTTACCAAATGTTAATCGATCATTATTGCGTATCAGTCTGATGTTGATCCGAGAAAGGGACATTAGGAAAGGGATCATTTATCACGAAACGATTTTCATTGAACAACCGTTCAATAGCGCTAATTGTATAGGAATTATAATACATTCTTAAGAAATAAGATAATAAGTTAATAAGCCTCGCATGGATTCACCATGAATTGCAGTTCTATTATAATATAATCGTTACACTCTATACTATACATTTAAATTGCATTCACAGAATTATGTACGTTTATACAGGATGTTTCAATGGTAACAGACAACAGAGAGAAATTAAGTGTGATTAGAAGTTAGATTTACGACAAACTAAATATTTGATTTTTACGGAAAAAATTAATATTTTTAAATACAATATATATTTTCACATTAAATCATTGATATTCAATCATTTTCCCTTTAAAAATTGACTCAGAATTTGTCCAAAAAATTCGTGAATTTAAAAGACACCAGATATATATAGAACACTTCGTACAAAACGATCAATACATTAATTAATAGTAATGACTTTTATCCGAATGCTTCAAGGCGTGTTCGGAGAGCCGCGAAAAGACGACTTCCTACCATTGAGAGGGGAGGGGGGGGGGAGGGAGGGGGGGGTGGTCGATTGCTTATTAACGATATAACCCGATAGCCATGTATGGCATTACATTTAATTATGCCGCAGCCGCGGTGCACAATTTGATTGACGATGAATGCGGCGCGGAGCGGCGCGCCTCGATTTTATGACGCGATATTTATACTGCATATACATATGTACGTATGTACATATGTACCTCCGGATATATTCCGGATATATAAATATAGCCGCCGCTATCTCTATATACGCGGAACCTCGCGCCGCGCGACAGCATTTCCGTTCCGCATCGTGGCTGTATTGTTCGGAAATCTGGCTCGTGGGCGACACTTACGATGTCGTCGCCGATTTAGTGGCATTCCGGTACATTCGTTCCAACATAGTATCTACCTAACAAGAAACGCGATAGTTCTCTAAGCATAACAGTAGATATAGTGGAGAAAAATTCGATTTTGTTTTAATCCAAGAGCCATCGTGCCGTGCTTTATAAAACTTGTTGTCGGACTAGACAGAATTCCATTTCTTATTTTACAATAACTGTATAACGTTATATAATTTATTTTATATCCAAATTTATATGTATATACCTAGAATATATTAAATATTTGAAAATTGAAAATAAAAATTATGTAATAAGAAAAAAAGAAAGTATGAAATAAACTGTATTGACAGACTAGAATTCTAGCCAATTTGCTGGCGCCAGAAAATCCAAACTATGTAAAGGCTAGAGTAATTTTACGACGTGATGATAGGTTATCATGCCAGGCGCGAAAAACATAAAAATTGTAAATGCGAAAGAAATGAACGACAGAGAAATAGTGAGAAAAAAAGGAGGAACACGCGGAAGTATGGAGCCTTGAAGAAGCCATTTCGGGACGAGTCCTCGTGTCGCGCCGTATAAAGTGCGCCGTTCAACTGATCGAGTTTGCTCGGTCGATCATGATTGGTACACGGCATTGCCAGAGTTGTTCGAGTAATTTGAGAACCAACGAAGATTGCTGGTGTAACGAAAACAACGTGAATCATGAATAAACATATTTGCGATACGACAGAAAAAACTGTTTGCAAACAGTGCAAAAGTTCGATGTAACGTTATGCGACGCGGTAGGCGTAGGATGACTTTTCGGGATACTTTTTGCGATCCAGTCGGTCTATCACACGAACGGGGTTTTTATATTTGACGCGATTAAACTTTTGCTTTAAACTTCCGACAAATATACTTCAAAAATAACTTTTATACAAATTGGATATACAACTAGTAATGTTTAGTGATTTGTACAAAACGAATAATTTGTTATTTTTGAGCTTTTTTAATATCAAAGAAAAATAAATAATAATAAATTATCTTTTTTTATCTCTGTTAATTTAATTTTTAGGTTAAGCAAATTACACGGAAAGTATAGTTTGACTGAAGTATTATATTAAAAAACTCAGCTAAATACAGAAAATGATTTTGTTGAATCATCAATATATAGTTATATAGAATGCTCAGGCTGGTTATTATAGTGTCAAAACGTTTTACAGTTTTTATTCCTTGAGCATCGTACATAATTATTTTCATGATCTATAATAAAATTATTTTTTAAATTGTATCTAGTTTTTCTAAATTAATAAACTATTAATTTTGGGTGAAAAAATGCAACGGATCATTGTTTGCTTTCGTTATGGACTACGACATGCGTAAGAAGAATTCAGTACCTTTTTTATGCACTTGGCGTATATTTTTTCTTTTTTTAAAAAGGTTTTTTTTAAAGGTTCTAGTTTTTTAGATACTTTAGCAGAAGCATTCTGTTTGTACAATATTCCACATTAGCTATATTGATTTTGCGAATTATGAAGTTATAATTAATATCGTTTAGAAGAGAGAGAGAGGGAGATTTGAAGAAATATAACGTTTTATATATTCTTCCGAGATAAACATTTTATATATCTATATAAAATAATGTTTTTGTGGAATGTAATATGAAGGTATATTTGAATCTCTTGTGCATTATTTTGTCGTAAACATACGACTCGCGAGCGTGACTCGCATTTCGACGTGAACACTTTTAGAATCGTTTGATTTACGTAGGCAAGAGAGAGCAACTATGCTTTCTTAAGAGCAAGATGTGATTCACATCGAAATAGGTGCGCGCCGCTTTTAGAATGAAGATGAGTAAACTGGGGTCACACACGAAAGAGAATTATATTATAAAAGGGGGATAAAGATAAAGCGAGTCCGTCTGGAACAAGTACCGCGACGTGCCACTTTTTAAAAGGTCCAACAACCTTGCAGAAACATATAAGGTCCGACACGCGTATCGATGCGTGTAATCCACCAGAAATCGATAATGATGGTTATCTCGATGCCAATAATGAAAATAAAATAGTCCCTTATAATGAAGGAATTTATTCCAAAGGAATAAAACGCTGCTGTATATCGTAGTTTTATTTCTCGAGATAAATTTATTTATTATATGTAATTATCTGTAATTTAATTTTATATATTCCATTTTTTTTAAATCCAAAACGTCTTTTTACGGAATTATTTTTACTTCTTAGATATTGCATTTCCTTCTAGACTAAGATAGTGAATAGAACTTGATACAAGGGAGCTAAAGTTACAAAAGCTCTGTAAGCTTTCATGGAATGCGAAGCTGTGCTTTTCCTTGCTTTCGGCTCGCTCTGATTTTAGTTGCTCCGCATACGCCACAGGTCGAAAGTTCGTATGACCAACGTCGATTATTTTTGACCCGGAACAGACAGTTTTAGCGTGCCTAACCCAGGTAGGAATACAAAATCATAATAAGATCAAGATGACGTCGAGTAAAATTTCATTTTAGGAAATAAATATAATGATGTTTTTTTTTTGTGTACTTTTGATTTTATAATGAATTCTTGATATGATTTTTAAGTGATTTTTTAAACTAAAGGTCAATATCATGTCAAACAAAATTATCGTCGAACAAAAATGTATCAAAGAACATTATTATGATTTTTCCTAAAATTACTTCTTGATATTGATCTTATTATGATTTAGCGTTTTACCTAGGAAGTAGATAGAGTCATACACAATACGTGTATATGTATATAATAGATATTATGTGTATATATGTAATAGATATTGAATAAAGAGCAAATTATATTTCGCATTAATTATAAAATTTGATCATGAATTATTCCCTACAATAATCGAATCTCGACCTAATTACTCAAGACGCATAACTGCGATAAAAAATAATGCGGCTTACAATGTTCTTTAATAATAATAAAAAAAAACATTTTGTAGATTTATCAGACAATCTGTCATTATTAATGAGAAACGAGAAGATAATGATAGGAATAAAATGGAGAATATCGTATTTATAGTATAATGAAGTACACTTAATAATAATCTGCACGATAATCTTCAATCTTATACAAGAAAGGGTAAATTGCATGCGGAAGACAATCTTTGAGTGCATATCCAGTATACACCTTGGATCTCTCCAAGTAGGACAGGTGGAAAAAGCAAAGGTCGCCGTATAAATAGCCGCGATATCTGTTGGTACAACACCCAATAGCAGTAGAATCAGACTTATGTACCATAATGGCGGTGTCGCCGCACTCATGTGTGGATGCGTATATCCTCTGACTTTTTCCCAATAATTTGATAAAGCGTGCGTTGCATTATGGATATGTTAACTGAATTCGAAGATCGTAGTCGATAGAGGAAGAGAGAGAGACAGAAACACTTAAGTGTCTACTTCCGGTTACATGAACGTTGCCATTACGCGCGACTTGGTGCATCGTGGCGATATAGAATGTCTGGATTTTTAACGAAATCGAGAAAGAGGAAGGCGCGACGGCGGTGTTACGAGTGTTTTCGCGTCGCTTCTGAATGTTACGCGGGAAATTAATGGTGTATGATGCACGACGCAGTGTTTCAGCACGCTTCCTGCTTGCGAAAGGAAAATTGAGATTGCGCATATATTAAAACGCCGTGAAGTGAAAGACATTTCGAGAAACGTAAGAAGATCATTGAACGTTTTGGAATCAAGTGATGCGGTAGCGTCGCGACGCCAAGTGCATAAAATAAAATTATAACCGCTTGACATGATCGCTTGACGCGTGAACATCATATCGTGTTCATGTCGCTGCCAAATTCGCGACGCTATATCGCTAGCTTTATCTGGAGTTTTGACATCGACAAACTTTAGATTAAAATTACTCAGAAATTAAAAGCCAAATCAAAAAACTAAAAGCACTTGTATTATATAATGTCATAAGTATCTTTCGATTGCGACCAGTCCGAAAAACATTAGTGCTGCCGGTATCAAAATCTAGAGTCCTGAAAAGACACCGTTTCAAGATTTTTTCAGTCGTATATATGAGCATCATATAATTATTTCGATGATCTAATAAAATTATTTTTAAAATTGTATCTAGTTTTTTTAAATTACTAGCCTTTTCCTGTGCGCGCTACGCGCGCGATTCAGAATTATTGGAGATACACAAACAAATCTGGAAAAAACCAAACTGGTTTGTTAATCCTCCTAAAATTACAACGTAGGTTCTTTCTTTACTTAATTTTTAAAAAAATTTAAGCATTTGTACATCCTTAAAATTTTTTTCCGGATTTGTCTAATTTATGAGATTATTTGTTTTTTCCTTTTTTTCCGTTAGTTTTAATTAACTGTCTTCATTTTAAATTATTGATTTTCGTATTTTTTTTATTTTTTTATTTTTCCCCTTCTTGAAATAGTCATGAAGATGATGATTTTCGTCTTCTTTTAATCTTATCCAGTTGTTCTTCGTTTTTTTTGATATTTTTCATTCGTATTTTTTCGAAAAAATCATTAATTTAGTAAAATGAATTCTCAAGCAATCGATACGAACTCGAAAAATAATCACTTGGAGGATGTTACAATCTTTTTTTGTGTATAACTTTTTTTTGGAGGGTGGACAAACGTGGACAAACAGTGGACAAACGAATGCAATAATGATTTTACCAATATTCGCATTTAGGGGTGCCAACTTCATAAAGCAGCTCTGTAAAGTTGGAATCTGTAAATGCGAATATTGGTAA
>NW_017276246.1:1245795-1246521 GCF_001594065.2 Cyphomyrmex costatus
TTTCGCAACACTTCGTCCGCCATTTTGAATTAACCATTTGGAATTTCCTAATTTTGATCACGGATTCAAAATCAGCATCCGCGTAAGCCCCCTTAATTCAAATTTCGCCGAAATCGGAAAACCTTTAAGATTTTCGCATCTTTTCCGTCCGCCATATTGGATAAGTACAATCAAAAAACTAAAAGCACTTGTATTATATAATGTCATCGGTATCTTTCGATTGCGACCAGTCCGAAAAACATTAGTGCTGCCGGTATCAAAATCTAGAGTCCTGAAAAGACACCGTTTCAAGATTTTTTCAGTCGTATATATGAGCATCATATAATTATTTCGATGATCTAATAAAATTATTTTTAAAATTGTATCTAGTTTTTTTAAATTAATAAACTATTAAATTTTGGGTGAAAATGCAACAGATCATTGTTTGCTTTTTCGTTATGGACTATGAACTAGCCTTTTCCTGTGCGCGCTACGCGCGCGATTCAGAATTATTGGAGATACACAAACAAATCTGGAAAAAACCAAACTGGTTTGTTAATCCTCCTAAAATTACAACGTAGGTTCTTTCTTTACTTAATTTTTAAAAAAATTTAAGCATTTGTACATCCTTAAAATTTTTTTCCGGATTTGTCTAATTTATGAGATTATTATTTGTTTTTTCCTTTTTTTCCGTTAGTTTTAATTAACTGTCTTCATTTTAAATTATTGATTTTCGTATTTTTTTTA
>NW_017276246.1:1246964-1273076 GCF_001594065.2 Cyphomyrmex costatus
GTGGATAAACGAATGCAATAATGATATTACCAATATTCGCATTTAGGGTTGCCAACTTCACAGAACGCTACGCGCGCG
Organism: Cyphomyrmex costatus; assembly: GCF_001594065.2. Classification (NCBI taxonomy): domain Eukaryota; kingdom Metazoa; phylum Arthropoda; class Insecta; order Hymenoptera; family Formicidae; genus Cyphomyrmex; species Cyphomyrmex costatus. The sequence goes on from NW_017276246.1 coordinate 1,247,043, forward strand.
ATTCTTTTTTTTTGAACGACCATATAATTTTCTCTTACAAAATTTACACCAAAGCATATATATAATGTCATCGGTATCTTTCGATTGCGACCAGTCCGAAAAACATTAGTGCTGCCGGTATCAAAATCTAGAGTCCTGAAAAGACACCGTTTCAAGATTTTTTCAGTCGTACATATGAGCATCATATAATTATTTCGATGATCTAATAAAATTATTTTTAAAATTGTATCTAGTTTTTTTAAATTAATAAACTATTAAATTTTGGGTGAAAATGCAACAGATCATTGTTTGCTTTTTCGTTATGGACTATGACATGCGTAAGAAGAATTTAATACCTTTTTTATGCACTTGGCGTTTATTTTTTCTTTTTCTAAAAAGAGTTTTCTTATATGGAGAATTTTATTAATCATCAAGCAACAGATCTTTTCTTTATTGCAATATTTATATTAAATTCGGTCAATCATAATATTATATAGCATTATATAATACCTACAATTAGTGTCATAAAATTTTTTACATATTTTAATATTAACTTAAAGGTCATCCAAGATTTCAAAGAAATTTAAAGTATCGAATATATAATTTCGAAGCTATTCAGAAGATACAAATAATGTGGTTCGTTCAATATACATTACAAGCGAAATAGATGGAAAGAAAAAAAATAGACAATTCACAAAGGAGCTAAGTTGTTGTCCAATCGGCCGGATATTCGCGCGAGTCATCGATATTGTCCTTCGTTGTCGAGTGCGTGACTAATTTTAAGGTTCGCGATGACTGTTTTCGGCCGACGGCGTTAATACACGGTATATGGAGAACGCCGTGAACCCATGGATGCGGCCGATCGCGGGGTCCTTAGGACTCCCTTAGATGGCAGAACTTTTTATTCGGAATTATCCAACGGAGGCCGAGAACGGATCAAACAGCAAGGATACACTTCCTATTAGCGCCACCGTGACTTCTCCGTATATGGCTTAAGGCGTACTGGCTCGCGGGTCGACCGGTCGCAATGAGACTCGCACTGGCCACAACATTCCAAGGTTACTTCCGAAATATTCAGTCGTCGTTTCGAAAAGCGAAAAAACCGCCGCAATTCGCATCTCGTGTCGCAAAAAAGTTTCAAACACGTATTTATTTATAGGGTGAATCGTGTGCTCGTTGGTCATCGAATGATTATTGTCTATTTGAATTTATTTAAGTTGAGCTTTGGTTGGAGAAGTAAAAGCAATATTCTTTCAGCTCTTTAAATTAGAATTTAAATTACAAATTTAAATTCTAACAAAAGTACATATTTTTATCATCTATGTGAAGCTAATTTTAATTACATAACTATGTAGCATTGCACGAGCACACACATTAAATCTTGGACTACTCTTAGGTATTCTCATATATATTAAAACTTAAGTATAGTTAAGTATTATAAGCCATCAGATATAGTTGCAATATAGTATACAAGATCATATCATAGCATCTTGAGATGTTACTTAAGATGGTCTTAAAATAAGAATGGACTAATGAATACTTGAATTATTCTCCTATTATAAAAATAATTCTCAATATTCGTGTTTTTTTAAAATACCTTTAGACAGCTATCAAAAATCAAATGCTTTTAAAAGCTAGACGGTAGTTTGAAAAATATTCAATATCATTGTTTACTTATTCACAAGCCTATGCTTTTGTCAATACCCGTCATCATGTAGTGCTGATCATCATTGATTATATTGGCACTCTGATTTTCATCGTGGTGCTCGCCTTCGGGCATCACTCATTCGCGCGTAACGCCGTGATTATCCACTCACTGTTATTATCTCTTCGCTAAACTCTGCAATTTGGAGCAATACGGTGTATACCTCTGCTGCCGTAATCGCTTTACATCGACTAGAGTGGACAAAGTGGTATCCGAGACTGAGTGTAAAACTACGTATGCAGTTGTGAGAAAATTCGCTTCAAGCGATTGTCGCAAAAATGGCTGCACGCAACGCGCTTGTCCTCTTCTTTGTGTTAGTTTCTTATTAAACGTGAACAGAGCTAATTTGCAAGATTTTGATACCATAAAAATATCATACTAATTTTAATTTAATAGCATAATAGTACATGACAGAAAATAATGTTAAAGTTGAAGAAAAATATCGTGGATAAAAATGTTTCAATATCTAATAATAAGATGCCATGTAATCAAATTATACTTTTTTGTTGCTTCATAATATTTTTTTTATGAATATCAAAAAATTCTTCAAACTTGAATAAGCAAATGGTAAATATATTGACTCTCTTCAAATATAACTTAAACATAATTACCTACAATTAGATATAATAACAAATAATGAAAATAAGTATGAAAACATGTGTATATAACTTATTGAATCTAGTAATAACTGTAATAAATTAAAAGTTAAATACACAGTTAAATTAATTAATTCGGTGTTGTAAAAAAAGTTATTCATATTCATAGAAATTTAAGATTTTATAATTTTAATTAATTCAGTATCAGATGCGTGTGTTCATCACAGGTGGTCTTTTAATTAAATTTTATTGTAAAAATCTTAACTATTTACTGCAGAATATATGATATTTACACCTGTTTTCAGGACCACCTTGTCAGCTTTTGCGGACCACCTTGTGTAATCTCGTGGCTGTCTTTGGAATTTTTCTGCAAGAAGCTATTAGAATTTCTTCATTACGAGAGGAAGATCGAATAAAAACATCACGACGTACTTTTATGAGCTCGGATAACGTTACATTTTCCGTAGAGTTACATCAACTCGACGTAATCGCGTCTGAGTATCGCAACGAATCGGTGCACTCGATTATTACGATAAACCGCGTCATCCGCCAGGCAGCCGGAAATGGCGCGGCAGCGTGCAGCGGTTGCCACGTGCGTGTCACCGTGCCATTGGCAATCGGGTATCGTCTTCCGCGCGCGTGTACAAGCGGCCAATTAACTCGCCGAGAGAAGATGATCCGCTCTAATCCCGTACTGGCTCTCAGAAAGGCACGCACCTGCACCAGTTTCCTTCCTTCGACCCTCGCGGGAGGTCCAAAGGCATACCCTTCAATTACGCTAGGGTGTTTCAACTTATCCGTTTCTAATCACTGCACAAATCGTTTATTTTTAAAATAACGTTAATGTAGTTTCACAATGTTTTATAGATTTTTATACATGTAATTTAAACCTAGAAGCAATTACATTGATTTTGAAAATTGAACTCGTATCATATTTTCATAATAATTTGTCTCACTAATTATCTCTGTTATAAAATCGAACCTTGAAATGTTTAATATTTTCCAACATATATCATACGTTGCATCTTATTAATTGTTTCTCACAAACGTCATAATATAAAAGATAAATCTAAGATACTATTGTGCACGTAAATGTGCTAGGTGGTTAGCATAACTGTTCAATACAACTCGTGACGATGGGAAACAACACTTGTCTAATTACTATATCTTCTTTTTTTATCAATATTCTAATTTTTAACTATTTCTTGTATTTCTTAGAGAACCAAACAGTAAAATTGAAATATAGATTTTTATTCTTGTAAAAGTATAGTAAGGCACTTTTAAAATGAAAATGTCTTTAATATTTATATAAATATTGTATAATAATTTTTCTAATTTGTAAACAAATTAAAAGTTGAATGTCTCGTGTCAGAACAAAAAATTACAAAACGTAACGACGTTTTCTTTTTTATATTTGTTCATTTTTGATACAATCTGTATCACGTAGATATATTTTTGGAGTGCAAGAGAAAGGATTAATTGTAAGAGGACGGTCATTCTGCCTTTTCCGGAGCAAGTAACACGGCTATACCGGACGGATTAATGGATACGCACGGTCGTCATCATGACGCGGACTATGGTGTAGCACGGTCGAGGAGGAAAGATAAAAAGGGGAATGTAAAAGAGAGGAAGGTAGGGGGAAACGTATATGCGTCTTCTTCATGGGCAGGCTCCTCGTCGGGAGGATGCACAGCGATAATTGGCGATGCCTTTAAGCATCGCTATAGCTCCGGGTGTACCTATTATACCTACCGCGGCGCGTGCATTATGACGAATGAACGTGCACACGAGAAGGACGAGTAAGTCTTTCTCTCCGTCTCTCTCTCTCTCTCTCTCTCTCTCTTTCTCTCTCTGTACCGTCGTCGTTATCCGCCGCTATGAGTCTGCTTTCCTATTGTACACATAAGGTTGTGTCTAGATGGTTGGACATGTTGGCATACTGGTTAATATAGCTCGCGATGATGGGAATAAAGGCTCAGCACTTGTCTAATTATTATTATATATCCTTTTAGATCAACATTCTAAATTTAGAAACGCAAGAATAGCTATTAGCTAAATACAACAAGTAGTTGTTCTCATCAACATTCTAAATTTAGTAATTATATTTTCTAGTTGTAGTTCTTTCCTGCTAGAGAATACGAATAATGAGAGAAATTGAAACAGAGACATTTATATTCAATTGCGTTTTTTTTTTTTAGAAAGGGTAAAATTCATAATTACATGATAACTCATGTTCTTTTGTCATAGAAAACAAACTGAGTTTCGTTTCTCAATGATATATAAAAGGACAGATTGTACAATGATCCTCGACTAACTGTTAACACAATGCGGTTGTGTGTCAAAGGTTAAACCCGCCATCGATCGTCATCTCGGCTTCATCGCAATGTCTACCGATTTCTTACTTTGAAAAAGTCCAGCGGTATCACCCTGAAACCATCTCGCCTTGGACTACCACAGCGACTCGAGGTAGAATTTCAGAAGGACGAGTCTTCCGGGTGGAACTACTATTACTACTACCACTACCACTTTGCAGGCCTAAAGGGTTAAACGTATCGTAAGAAACGGACCTCCGCGTGCGGCGATGCTGGGCAGTGTTTCCTCTTCCCATCGCGGGATCTCCATTTCCTCGGGCAAAAAAGTGGCCGTGCAGCGGCGGTGGACTACACAGTCACCGTTTCTCTACAAGGTATGCTAAGCTAAGCGCAAGAAGCGGCGGCGGAGGCGGCCGCGGTTGGGTCTCTCGGGCAACCTCGAAGGTGGAAGGAAGTGGCGAGGCAGCAAGCAGCGGCCAAGCTAGGCGTGAGTCATCGAGGCGAGACAAGATCTCGGGTAAGGAGGCGGCCTTGATGCCGCGAAACCGTTCGCGATATCGGAACGCCGGCTCCGATCGTCGTCACGTCGCGCGCCGGTGGACTGTAGACCGCTCCAAGGAGGATTAGGGTAAATCGAAGCACTATATAGGGTGTTCAAGGAATACAAGAAATCTCTCAACCACTTTTAATATTCTGTGCTTTGCGAGCGATACAAAAAGGTCTTTCTAATTAAATCATTCGTTATGATTTCTATATATACATGTAAAAATATTTACGTATATTATGTGTAAATTTTCATGTTATTCATATTTGATAAAGTGTTTCTTGAACTAATTATCCTTCTCTTTCCATTAATTGTAAAATATTTCTAAATAGTTTCATCGGATAAGTTGTTCTTATATAATAATAATTATTATTTTTATGTAAATCTTAATTAGAGAGGTATACAAAATACAAATATTAATAAATCAATAACAAGAAATTGTAAAATTGTTCTAAGCTGTAAAATTTCTAATTCTAGAATTTGCAATGGGAAATTTTGCAGTAAAACAATTTTAGTAACACACACATACAGTATCTGATTAAGATTTACATAAAAATAATTATTATAAGAACAAATTATCTGATAAAATTGCTTAGAATATTTTATTAATAGGAAGAGAGATAATCAGTTCAAGAAGCACTTCATCAAACGTGAAACGACGTGAAAATTTAGCAGAAGGAAGATCAGGAGCGACGTATCTCGCTTCTGACGTCATAATTCTATATAATTATAATGTCTAGTTGGGAATCTTAAGAACGACAATAATCTTTAACTTGAAAATGTGGAACTTGATAACAACATTGCTATAATTGGATTCGCAGAATGTTGACGCGTATATTACGTCTCCGGTGAGTTCAGTGGCACGGCCGATAGCAATCAATCAAAGTGAAAAACCTGCTCTTCAGAAGTGCACAATTTTACGTCGTCGTGGAGTATTAGTAATGACGACGTCTTCATTCTGCGCGTTACAAGAGTGCGAGAATGTGAGAATGTGACGAAGGTGAGTATTGTGGTTTTCTCGCTCGACAGAAGTACGAAAAAAAACGTATTTTAAAAAATCAGGACGGTGCGCGAAAAACAGAATGCACTCAGTGATTAATTCGTCGTATATTTTAATCCAACAATCGTCCAAAACAGTCGTCAAACAGTCGTTCAGTAACATTCGGCGTCGTCCGATAGTCTTTGGCGCGTTTTGTTCGATAGTGATTAGATACTTCATAGTATATTTTAATGTTTAAAAAATTTTTTCTGAAGTGGGGTCTAGCATGTTAACTTAAAACACGTTAGCGAACATTAATAAATGTATAAGAAAATACTTAAGTAAAATGCGCTCTTAATGTGATTAATTTAAGTAAATTGTAATATGAATACCGGTCCTCCTATTTGCTTTTAAATTTAATTATTAAGAGTTAAGACCTGGTTGCACCACTTTGACTTTAAGTGAGGCTTAAAACTCTCTTTATCTTTCCCTCTCTTTTAACTTTAAAGAGAGAAAGTGAGAATTTTAAGCTTCGTTTAAAGTCAAAATAACGTTGGTGCAACGGATCTAAATTGTTTAAATTGTTCATGTGTTCCACGCTCTAAGTAATATAGTAATGATATACACTGTTAAATTCATAATGTTAAATTATATACCCAATTTAAATTATTTTAATAATTTTTACACTGCTCCTACTCAGTAGTCGTTAATTTAACTAAAATAATATACTTAAACAATTTAATGAAAAGTGTATTAAATTAGATTCAAATGCAGCTTATTATTTATTACGTACATATGTTGCTACTTTGAAAATGATATAAGTAACCACAGAAATAAATTGCTCTATATTTTGACACTCCTTTGATATTTAACAATGTAGAAATCAAGAAGTTTCCTAAGTTGTTCGATAAATTCATAGAGAAGTGTCGAAGAGAACCATAATCTTAAACGTTTCTATTTTTGAATCCGCAACACTTAATCTAACTCGTGTCGCGAACTTGATCCCATCTTTGGACGATCTAGCCTAAGTAAGCGTGTCCTTGCAAAAAAGTAAATCGCGCATAGAAATATATTCGCAGCCTTGCACGCTACGTCGGAAAACACCTGCGTTTTACCTAGAGAGGTAGACAATCGTTTGTTACCGGCCTTCCGTGGCGGCGTATTGCGAAATCGTCATCGCTAATTGTAAGTACGATTGCGATGATAACGACGAGGCGGTTACTATATTAGCGTCTTTCCGTATTATTACATTTGCTATGCATGCATAAATAATTTAACATGAATCCATTCTAAATCAAGGAGAAGATCGCGAAGAGAATCTCCAATCAGAAAAAATTTGATTATTTTCTTAAAAGTTTAGATTGGAAGTTAGAAAGGATTTTACTATTAAATGATGAAAATATAATTCAAATACTTAAATAAAAAAATGAAGATATTTAAAAAAAATGTTTCAATAAAGCGTAATAATGTATACGTTTGTAACTTTAAAGTTGTTAGCTCAATTAAGTTAAAATATTTTTCATGCAAATACAAGTAATCATATGTGTTACTATTTCTTATATTTCGACGCTAAATATAAAGGCGTCTGAAGAGTAATTTTTGATGTTTCTCTTGTTTAACGCCACCCGTGGTGTAAGAAGATTGACAAAAATATACGAAACGGGATGGAGAAAGAAAAAGAGAGAAGGATGAGAGGAAAAAGCGGGCGTTATCAAAGAAAGACCCGTTGTCGTCGGTAAAATGGACCGAATGGAAAAATCAGACGTCGGATGGGCTCATTACCGATTCGGCATGTGAATTGCTCAATTTGCAGCTGCAAAAGCACGAACGCGTTCACTTGGTGCAAGCATAGCACCAAAGGCGAAACGAGAAATACGAAATCGTTATATTGATCAGGCATATTGTAGTAATGACAAAATTAAGATATTTATTTGCAGTATTATTTTGCATTTGTCACATATAATTTCGTATTGAAAACTTGTTTAATGCGGACAAACAACACAATCTGATTATCTTATTTACAGACTATGAAACTGATTTTTTATATTAAATAACACATTAATAATGTAGATATAATATATATATATATATATATATTTTAATTTTTTATGTGATATTTTCATTAATTTTCTGTGTCCGAGATGAATTTCTTGAATGGAATATAAATATGAATTTGTACCTATTATACGATTAATAAAATGTATAATCTATTCGATAAAAAATTAATATATTCCATCGGAAATCTGTTAATTAATCTATAACTTATTAATAAATTTAATTGGTGGACTTATAGTTTTTTGATCGACATAAGGTATTAATAATGACAATTTTGAATGAAAATGCACTATAAATAAATTTTCATATTGATAATATATTAATATATATTTTATCATAAATATTATAGAAAATAATTTTTGCAAAATAAAAGAAAGTAATTTTTTAAGGAAAAATAGATCTACAATAAAAACGGATTTTATTTAACCTCGATATCAAATACTATCTCATAAAAATAATAACAAATATTATATATTTGTATAGATTGTCATAAAATTGCAGAGAAACTTATAGAAATAAATGTATAGCTGATAAATCGTTTTGTGGCAATCATAATTTAATTATAAAAAATTAACTATAGCAGTGGCTGAGAATACATGCTATTTTTATATTTTTTTATATATTTTATTCGTTACAGATTTTTATTTATTTTACGTTATTTTATTATTCTATTTTCTTTTTTATAAATACTGATATTTTATGTGCAAATATTTTTATTGCATAATAATTACTAATTATTTGGTTATCTTATTATATATTAAAGACTATAACTATTAACATCTGTTTAATATTTTTTAGGAAAAATATACTTGACATATTTTTTAAATATTTTTTTATATTAATAACTAATACCTTTTTTATTTATGTGCAATTATGTCTACTAACAAAGTTTTGAATAATTTTTAAAGAACTTTCTGTCTCGAACAAGTGGCACCATCTATTGTAAGTTGCTCTCACTAGTAGCATGGAATTTTACTTGTCGGTAAAGCATTTACTCACAACTACTTACAATACATTCTTTCTTACCATGTAAAAAAGAGGCAGAAAAAGAGACATACACAATATACTTATACATGTATATATAGTGTATATTTAATAATTCTAATAGTTGTATCTAATATAATTTTTATGAAAATCTATTAATTCTCACGAATAAAATAAAAAGTAAAAAGGGCTCACCATACTGCAGTTTCGCAACGGTGATATATTATAGTCCACATTGAATTATAAAATATAAATTAATATAAAAAAGTAAAAAATATATATATATGTATATAATTTCCAGAACAAACTTTAGTTAAATAAGTTTTTATACATATATGCAGTTTGATAAAAAGAATCTCTAACTGTATAAGTAATTTAAATAATCGTTACCCTCTTTTGCCAAGATAAAATATTTTATACACAAATAATATTAAACATTTTAAACATTTTATTAAATATTTTAATATAGGCTGCGTTTCTCGAAATTCACTGCCAGTAGTACAGAAAATTTGTACGTTATATGCATTATTATATTTTTAGTATAAGCTAGCAGTGAATATCAGAACGCATCCATCGCGTATCAAACGCCTATCGTGACTATCAATGGGGAAAGAATCATTATTAATATCAAGTAGCAAATACAATAAATAACATATTATTTATATCCTATGAGTGCTCTACCGTCGTCTGACGCCTCCCCAGACCTCCTTATCCTCTCTGAATCTCGTGAAATACGCGTATTAACGAATCAATGCGTAAATTTATGTAATCGGATTCTAAAATGCAATTAAACACCAAGTTGATAATGACTGTACTTATAATTAATTAAAGCTTTGTGGTACTGTTTGATTCAGAGACAATCGCTGTTCTCGCGACACGCGAATACGTTGCGGAATAACGAATTCGGAACTTGAAAGTGTGGCATCGGCAAGTTCCCTTTTATATTAGATACGATGAGCATTGAGTCAATAAAAATGCCATTGATTATTACGATGGATTATCCAAAAATATGCAATTCAATAAATGTACAACCCAATGAATTTAATATGACTTTCACGTAACGCATTACGAAGGTATAGATTAAATAATATTTATTCTCATAAAATTAACAAACAATTGATATATTGATTCCATTATTTGCGTTATTAACGACTTACATATTATTCCGTGCTTTCCATTTAGAAACGACAGAAAGTTCAGATTGGAAAAAAATTCAGGATATAAAGGCGTTATGTTCGTTTTAATTATTATATTGAAGAGACAATTACAATCTGTCATAATCACATTTGTTAAACACAATTAAAAGTAATTTACAATTTCCAAATGTTTGCTATTGACTCGAATTTGCCTAACGTAAGAAACTATCTCGACAAACGTGTAGCCGAGGGGGTAACCACTAGCTGAAATATTGTCCCACAGATTACATGATTTTATTTGATTTCATACGATTTTATCTGATGAAAAATAATTTTCTTCACTATACATATGAAGTTATTTAGTAAAATAAACGATTATATCTGATATTATACAATTATTTCTTGTAATTGTATATGTAATTATCGGATTATATATATAAGGATTTCATATGAATCTTATACTGATTTCAGGAACTCTATCCCACGATTACATTAAGTGGTTACTCCCTCGCGTTTAGCTGTCGATTCGCTTGTGAATCTTTAAACTTACTTGTGAATCAATTACGTCGGTCAATAATCGCTGATTGTGAGATTTTCGATCGATGATTGCGCCCTGATAAGATAACGATATGCAAAGCGTGCACGCACCACTACCGTCTCGCTTGCGTTGTGCCGTACGAATGATATGATAACATGACCTTGCGTCACGAGTGAGCACAACAGCCGCGTCGCGCGCTTACCTACCTACGCTTACCCTGTTCAAATTAAACGACCGTTGCCTTTACATTGTTTCTGAGAGAAATGTTTATTTTATTCTAAAAGATATTTTTACGCGGAATCCTGTTCGTTACATTTCAAAGCTATCTCTTATCGTATGTATTGTACTTTGTTTTATTAGCGAGTTTAGATCCTATGATTCATGTTGGATTATAAGATAGAATTTTATCTATATTTTTACATATGTATATATGTGTGTGTGTGTAATTTTAATATATGTACATTTTATACGTTATAGTCTAATTCTTTAAATATTATAATTTTTTACATGTTAATATACTCTTTCACTTTTATCTTACAAATAAGTTTTATTCTAGAAGATATTTTAAGAAGAATTTTGTTTGTTACATTTCAACGCAATCTTTTGTATACTTATCATGCAAACTGTAGTTTGTTTTATGGATTTATTAGCATATTAAAGTTCAGATTCATGACTTATGTTAAATTATAAGATAGAATTTTATTCGTAATTTTGCACGTGTGTGTGTGTATGTGTGTGTATTTATATAATATATGTATCAGTCTAATCCTTGGCACAATTTTTGACAGGTTAGTACATTGTTTTATCTAATTATTAGCTTACAAGTAATTACCACACTAAAAAGAAATAACGCAACATATATATATTACAATATAAAGCGATACCTTATCTACTTAAAAATCTTATTCATTGGCACGCGGGTAAAAATATCATTGGTGATTTTAGTGAAGACCAAACCGAAAGTTTCTTCATAAGGTGCTTCAAGCTCCTTAAAAATTAAATCCGAATTCTGATTGAGGAATCTATGCATTTGTTCACCTGCAATGAGTGAAGTATTTTTTAGTGAAATACATTAATACAAAAATATATTAAATAAATATGTACAATTTATTATTTTTTAAATTAATTTAAAACTAAGATTTTGTATAAATTAATTTAAAACTAAGAAATTAATATTTTTTTAATACAGAGTTTAAAAAAACATTCATAATTTTTTACATTTATATCTTTTTTCTTGTATTTTTTAATTTGATTTTGTATAAAAATATTGTTACATTTATGTAAAATCTATTTAACGTATATTATAAATCTGTGATAGAGAGTTCGTTTTTATGTATATTTATAATAAAATAATATCAATTATGTTACCAAGATATTGATTAAATAAGATTTAATATACCTAAAATGGAATCTCCATTGAAGAGATTATCGAATTGTAGGGTTACATGCTTAGGTGAAAACTTGACAAGATACTTCTTCGCTCTCATGTAAATATCTCCATCCTTTTCAAACTTTTCATAATGTGTTTCGTGTTTTGTCTTTAAATCATCTAAAATAAAAATAAACAGGCTCAGCTAAAAAATTGTTACAGTTATTTCTAAACGATCTATAATTTACAACAGAATTTAAGATAAAATCTATTTTATCATATGTGTCATGTAATAAAAAAAAATTGGTGTATATGATACACATATAAACTACATATTAAAAGGCGCATAAAAAATACATAATATATCAAATATTATGAACAGAATTCTATTCTGAAATTTATATAATATAAATTATAGACCATCTAGATTTAAATTGTATAAACAATAATACAATATTGCATGCAATTACGAGGAAACATAATGTTTACGCATAGATATATTGCATTTTCCTTCTCCTCGAATTGGTAGTAATAGAATCTTGCCATCGAGTTTGTAATCGGCAATAAAGTCCACCTGAGTATTGAAAGAGTCGGATTTAAATATTAAATTGTCCCAGTCTATCCTAAGAAAAATAATGATTAATATGTTGATTATTTAATTAAATGTATTTTCTATTATATACACCAATTGATTTTACATTCAAATGCTCGATTTGATAGTTAAAAAAAAGTTACGTACTGATAATTGTAGAGTTGCATATTCTTCGTGAGTCCATGTATCTTGACATTTCGATATTCCTGTTTGAGTGATACCGAGCCTTCCGAACTACCGATTTTTATGCTGTTAATTGCTAGGGGTTCAATAGGTAGAATTTTAAAGTTCTTCAGACCTAAACATGAACACGACAGGCACTGAATGTGCGAAGTAAATGTATATCTTATTTATATACTCTTTTTTGTGAATACTCGTGAATTTTGAAATTATCTTATTGTACTGCAAATTTGTAATTATTTTATAATAATTTTTATTCTAGAAGATTCAGGGGAAGGGCCGTGACCTCCCTGCCCTCCCTTGATTACCCGCCTAAGGGCACTTCTCTTTTCTATTTAAACGGTATTTTTGTCAATATACATCAATTTGACGTGGATGAACAATTTACAATACTGAGATAAAAAATCTCGATCGTTGTATTCGTCGTAAATTTTTATTGGCATAGCAAATTAAAATTAATTATTCGTATTCTACAAATCTAGAATAATAATTTGCAGATATATATTTTTAGAAGCGTTAATTTGCATTGACATGTTTCATAATAATTGTAATTACGTATATTATCGTAGAAATTTATTAAACGTGTATGCAGTATAAGATAGCATAATAATTCATGTCAGTGAACGTAGATTAAAGTTGTAGATTATTTGATGATCAAGCAAATCATGACTTTTACAACTGCAGTGGTGAGTGCGTGCACTTTAAAATTATTTCGTAGTGTAAACGACAATGGAATTATTTGTTTGTCGTCATAATTTTTCAAAACGAAGAATAATTGATAATCGCGAAGTAATTAATAAAATTTATTAAAATATTTTTGTCTCGAGCTATAATTCTTTGTTAACTATAATTCGTAAGTAATTTTTCATGATAACTCTTTTCGATTTGGTTTTTCTCATGAATAGAAAAAAGTGGTGTTTCTTAAAATATTTTGTTAATAAGCATACATTTTTATCAATCTAATATAATAATAATTAAGAAAAGTAAATATTATAGTTCTTCAAAGGAAACGGATATTTATTGTATTATGTTTGATGAAATCATCATCGGAAAAATACTTGATCACTTTAACGAGAATCTATAAAGAACTGTTATGATACATTAGTAGAAAAAAGTGATTGAATCGCTCATATATATTCATGACCCATTCGGATTTGTCAGAATATTGTTTAATTATGTTAAAGGTATAATAATTTTATTAACAAATAAATTATTGATAAGAAAATATATATATTGATAACCCTTTTATTAAGAATATTTAAAAAAAAACATAAAAAACTCTTTACAAATTTTAAGACAATGACTTAACATAATGATTAAAAATGTTATTTTATATTTTAACAGATTTTTATTACATACTCTAAAAGTAGGACAAAATAAAATAGATTTTATAAATAAATAGTATATAATTTTGTATAATTTTTTTATTAGGAACAAATTAAATTATTATTAAATAGTATGCTTCACGAAATTATCATTATATATATTAACTAAAATTTTACAATAGATATTTAGAAAACCTAATAATGAACAATTCTAATTTTTCAATATTATTATTAATAAGTTAGTGCTTCTTATGTGTCAAAAAGTTTACTTATTTTGAAGAAATTCTGATCAATGTATAATTATGTATATAAAGTATAAACAATAAAACAACACTACTGTAAATAGTTAAACTTATTTAAAAATAAATTAATTTTTGCAATTATATAACAATCAGATATTTTATTACGCATTGCTAGTTTACCATGACATGTCCTATTATGATGAGCTAATAAATACTCTTCGTATTAAGAAATGTTACGTTTGCGGTGGAAGATAAAACATCTCATTTAATTTCCGTGCACGTCAAAGTAATTTGAATTTTATAGACGTTAGATTTTATGGACTTTTTATAACTCTTGCTGAGGCAATAGTACTGGTAAAGTGGAAAACAATCATTATGGTTTAACCACTACTTAGGTTATCAAATATACAAAAGTAACGATTTACACCAATATAATATGTTCTCAGTTTTATACATAATACATATAGATACATACAAATTACATACATAATTATTAAATATTATTTTATTTAATATGTACTTATGTATGTATATTTTTTTAGTATATATTTAAAAAAAAAATATACATGCTTTAAAATTATTCTTTATTTATAGAAAAAATGAATGAACGAAAGAGTTTCTTATGCTTTTTTTTTCTTTCACGAATCGCGAAAGTTCGATAAAATGAAGTTTAACGAGTAAAAATTTATTGATAACTTATTATTATAGTTCAGCAACTAGAAAGTTGGGAAAAAATCGATTTCGCATGATAATATATAATGATTATCATTATTAGATTTTTTCTGAAAATATGTAGAAAATACAGTTTAATAATAATTAATGTACAAAATATTATATAAATTAAGTTTTCGTTTATAATGTACGTTAAACTTATACATTGGAGACTGCGACATTTTTAATTATGAGTATATCAATGAACATATTACAATTCATTTTATATAATAGATAATATACGTGCGTATATATAATCCATATATGATATATATAATTATGGGCACTTCTATGAATTCTCTAAATATATACATTATTTAAACTATTGGAACAATTAAATGAATATCTCCGCGATGATAATTATTTACGATATAAAGTAAATGTACAGAAAAAGGAGTGAAATCATAAAAAAGTTGATATCTCTCATAACATACACACACACACACAATAAAAATTCTTAATTTATTCTATATTATAGAAAAAATGAAGAAATATTCTTTTCATTATGCGCGCGCGCATAAGAAAACTATGAGACAAACTGTGAAGAAGATATATCTTTATATATTTATTATTCTTTTTGAACTTTTAAACTGTGCGCACACTTTTAATCTTAAGATTTTCCAACTTTCTTAAAATTTTTAATTTACAAACAATTATTGCATTGTGATGAAAAAGAATGATGTATTTACCTTTGGCCATTGAGACGACTGCATCTTTGACAGCATCCGTAATGCATTCTAATAGTTTCGGGTCTGACTTCTTACAAGTCTTGAAATTGTTGGCTGTAAAGTAGAAAAAGAGAGAAAACTATCGTGTGTAAGTTATTACATAACTGACTGCATTGCTGTAGATCCAATAAACCTGTGTGCTCACTCGATCTTTAAACGGTTGTTAGCTTTCTCTTTAAACCTATACGTATGTCAATTTCGGTCAACAGTGTATAGTTAAACTTAATTTAATAAAAAGCAATTTATTGCGAAAATAAATTTAATTGTTAATTTTAATGTAATATTATTAATGGTTTAGCACACAATTATTTTAGTTAAAAATACATAATAAAACACAATTTGTGTTTGTATTAAAACCGATTCTTGTCACAATTTTTATGTTGATCTTTTTGATGTATCTTAATTTAATATAATATGATTGTATTATTTAAACATTTTGTGTCAAATTGATATTCATTATTTCTTGATGTCAAAATAACACAATTTATGAATAAGTAAACAATTATAAAAACATAAAGTAATTTATTTTTAAAGAGAAATTCTGAGATATATGAATAAAAGCGTTAATTTAATATTATAATCGTCAATTTTAATTTAACACATTAAAAATGTTAAATTTACCAAAGAAATATGATTCCACAATTTGCTTATAAATTGTGTTGTATTTTTGTATTAATTTTTTACGTAATATTTGTGTTACTTCCTAATATTTATATTTTATGTTAAATTAAAAAATTTGGATGGACCATTTGGAAACGAGAAATATAATATGTTAAATTTAACAAATTTTTCAACTATATACATATTTTTTGATTATCTTATATATAGATATTGTATTTAATTAAAAACTATACAAATTTATTCATATTTTTAAGTATTTTATTAAATATAAAAATTATTATGTGTGTGTATATATATATTATATATATAATAATTATTACATATATACTATTATTAACATTTAATTGGATTAACTATGTCTAATAAATTAATTATGAGATAAATTTATGTTAATTTTCTATTAAGCACTAGATTAAATTTATATATTATAGTTTCTTCAAATTTTTATTTTTACTTAAGTTTTTTTCAGTCAACAACTGATTCATAATCATAAAATAACTTATTAAATATAACTTGATAGACAGTTATTAGCTAAGAAAAACTCGGGTAAAAACCGAGAAAAATTTGAATAATCGTGATTAATTTTGATACAAAAGAAGAGTATCGTTATATTATTATTAATTCAACATATAAAGAAAAGAGTAAATAAAATAAGATGTAATTTTGATATTTTGGTTCATATTTTATTATATATAAATATATAAACCGCGCGCGCGCCGTAAGAGGTATAATTTATTAAAAAATATTTAAATATTAAAAATATTATAAAATTTAACTTCAGTTTTATTTTATAATTAAAAAGTTTAAAACCATAATTTAAAAAATCTCAAAATTTTGGTATATTAACTCAAATATTTTACAGTTTTAATAAGTTTTTTTTAATAAAAAAAAAAAGAGTAATATTTTTGGTAAAATAATTTAGACGAAAGGAAGGTACACATTATGTTACTTACGAAGATCTAACGCCGTCGCACTTGCAATCACCGCGAGCAAGAGGATCACCTTTATCATTTCTGAATTTTATCTTCCGACTAATTGGAAGAAGAAAGTTTTTATATGAAAATATTCAGCAATCGTTTAATATGAACTGGAAGACGTGGACAATCTAGGCGGGCTATTTAAGCACTGCATGCCCCACCATGTTTCTATGCTGGACATCGTTTATATATACTGTATATGCATGTATATTGTATATGTATACATGCATTCAGGGTGAGGCATAGAAAGTGAACACCTGTTATTGTCCAGCAACATGTCCGGGATAGGTCAGCTATCAATCGCCGTGACTTATCTACTCTATGATTATTTGATATACCTATTAATGAAGACATAATTAATTTTATGTAATTGCATATGAAAAAAAATGGCAAATATATTATTTGTTGTCTGAAACTATATAGTATAGCCACACATTGGTATTTACTTGTAATAAAAATAATATATTGAATTTTGCTATTTCTTTTTAATAAAATGTTATAATATATAAAAAAGTTACAAGAATGTTTATAATAAAAAAAAATTGTTCTTATCGTTCAATCATGAAATTACTTTGCAAATATTTTCTCGCTTAACAAGAAATCAAATTGAAATGTCTAATATTTTTTCTCTTATCCAATGATATGCAATAACAGTGCTCTATTTTAAATAGATCATTTTTAATTGAATAAAATTACCTTGAAATGATTGTAGCAGACAACTTCATTACAATGGTTCGTAAATGTTATTTAAAGTATATAAAATAAATAACAAAAGAATTGTAAACGTGCTGCGGGTGTTGCAAATAGATATTCTCAGAATTATAAGATTTATCCTGAATTCAAATTACATTTATACGCATTTGCTCTGCCGGATTTAAATCTTGACGAAAGTTTGTCTGACATTGACGCGCTTATGTATTTACTTACGCATTGCAATTCTTACTATTTTATGCATTATTCGGCAAATAGTGAATAAGTTAGCACAAAATATAATATAATTTAAATACTTTGAAATTTCGTGGATCGATCCCATTCTCTGAAGGTAAAAACTTCTGTAAGAAATTTGTTTAGCAAAAAAAATCATAAATCATAACTTATAATGTGTGTGTAATTATTATTATATTTTATCAAAAGTAGTTTTTTCAATAATGGCACAATTTTCAGTCTTTTGGAGTGAGATTTATTTCAAAAAATTGAGAGAGAGAGAGAGAGAGAGAAAGAGAGAGTATAAATTAAATTAATAAAATACTGACATTTTCCTGTTATTTATTTTTTTTCCATTAAATATTTTTTGCATTTTATTTAAATAAGTGATACATTTCATATAGAGACTATAGTTTTTGATTCGTGTGTGTATTTTGGTTTCTAAATTATAAAAAATATATAAATATATAAGTATATATTTATTTGCGATATTTTAATGGATTTGCCAAAACAAAAAAGCCACAAATAAATTTGATATCATGATGTCACTGCTATATTCACCAGAAATAAAATAATATAAAATGTATTTTTTATACAAGACATATTTACATACAGCATAAAAGAGCAAACATACAAAAGTTGAGAAATGATCGGTGTTGAAATTTTCGTTATCAAATCTTTGAGATAAAACAAGCCTATGTTGCTTATATAGACCCTAGAGTTCATAAAAATTAAAATTTGAGGATATACTTCAGTCACGTTCAGCAAAGAGCTCTTTTCTGGTACTTGAGTGCTAGACTATTTAATGGTGGTCTAGCTTTCAGGATTCCGAGATCAATGGCGTGTCCGGTGAGAGGGCAGCTTTGGCAACGTTTACGTTTGTAATTGGTATTGCAAGTACCCTTTTCTTGTCGCACTATGTATCTGGGAAAGTAATGAACGCGCTTCCTTTGCGTTGTTGCGCACGACGGCATCGTCACCACTAAATCCTGCTTGTGAATTCTGCCTGCCGGCTCTGGAAACAATCGTTCATTTAGCAGATATTGCTGCAATGATCCCGACGATCTGGATGAAGTTAAGGTGTGGCTTGAGCCATGAGTTTCAAAATAGTTTTGCTCTCGGAACTTTTTCAAGCTCTCTACTTCCTGATCCATGGAATTATCAATTGCAAGACCATCGTAATGCCTCAAACATCGTTCACAATATTCCGGTAAATCGCTCTTTGTACGCTTATCACCGCTCAGCTTCGTAGTCTTTCTCTCCAGTTTGCTTTTGCAGCAACAAGGACAATCTTGCTTATGCAACTGCGCTGTTCGTTTACTTCGCATCGGTGATTTTGACGCAGGTCTTTCGCTTGACTCTGCCGTATGTCTCTTGGATCTGATAGTCTTTCGTAATGTTGACTTTGACAACTTTCGCGGAGATACTTGAGTTCTTTTACTCGAGGCGCAGATGATATCGTCGGACCCGTTTTGTTCGCTCAATAATAAATTTGCAGGTGCCGTAAGAGATTTTGGCTCCCTAACGCATTCACTCGGCAATGCCGATCTTTCATTAGCAACAGTATTCTGCGTCCTTGCGTTTGTGAATCGGTGATAACTGAATGATCGTGGACACATCCACAAAGAGTTTACCTTATCTGCAGTCTGTAACTCACAGATCTTGTTTTGCACGTTGCGAAGGAATTGAGATCTGGGCGCATAGTCAATTTTCTGAATTCTTCTAAGTGTTTCACAGCTAATAGGCAAAGTCAGTGCTACTTGGTCAACAATGTTTTTGACAGGTTTGATTTCGAGTTTACTTTGGCAATGACAGGGCGACGCTGGCTTGTGCTGAATTCTTGATGATTTTGTATGCGTTTTGATTACCTCAGAACAATAACAACCCTTTACTGGCTTTCTGGATACAACTTTTAGACGTTGCTCTTGAGGTTTCTTAGATGTTAGCATAAGTTTTCTAGATGCTAACATATCTGGGATTAATAGAGTTGCACGTTTCGGATTGATATGAAAATACTCTGAATACAAAACAACAGTTGAATCGTTGTGTAATTTCTATAAATTGATGTTCTTTTCTGTGCAATAATTATCTTGATTCTTATGATTGTGGCAATTTATCAAAGATCACAAATAAAATCTTTTAATCTGCAAAGAGATAATAATAATTAAGTTAATTTAAGAAAGGAATGTAGAAATTTGTTCTTTTTTTCAGCTGAACTTCTTAAACAGTTATTTTTCCTCTTTCTATTTTTATATTAAAAAGAAAAATAAGAGGAAAAGTATGCAAAACATTTAGTTAAAAAATAGAGTCCTTATATTTCTGCTTATATGTAACATATACTTACAGAGTTATAAGTATAACTCGTTTATTCCAGTATTCAGTCTTCTGAAATCTTCATTAATAAGTTCTAACAACATTCTTCTCTTATATAATTTTTTTTAGGTTGTCATTCAGCGTTTCTGCTCTGTGTTTAGAACTTAATGCACATTATCATGTTATGAAATTGGATCATTTTAACTGTACAGGATATTATCATTACCACAAGAAATCCAATTTACACATTAAATATAAATTAATTATAAACAATGAATATTATAATAATCAAGATTAAGTAGATAATTCAAGTTATAATTAAAATAAATTTAAATATAATATTGGAGCACTATAAATAATGCAACATTGAAAATTTAATTATAAATATTTCTTTCCACATGCATATATCACATAATCGTTTGTGTAAGATACGGTTTCTTAACCTATCTTTTTTTTCTTTTATTTAACATTTATTCATAATCTTCAGCCGCAATTTTTATACGAAACTCATCAATGGTGAAAATTCATTGAAATTATTATGTTGCCTCTATCAACTTTTATTACAACGTACTTTGTGCTCCCAGAACTTTAACGTCTTCAACACATACCAACACATACGATTGTTATCGACGTGAAGTTTGATGAGTTTACTGTAAACAAAAAGAGACGCTCCAGGCTAGCCAAATTTCGAAAGATATATTCTTTTTGCGTTCGAGCATTCAGTTTGAGAAATGAATTATCATTCATCAGAAAAAAGTTAAGTCTTATCGAAATTATGATATAAAATTGCGCACTATTAAAATTTATTTAAACGTCGACAATTTGTCTCGCGCTAGTTACAGAAGAGAGAAATTTTATTTACTCGTCCCATCCGCTGTAACTTCACGGCGCTTTGCAACAGTGGCGAGAGCGCGCGCGTCGCCATGTTGATCATTTGATCAACTGGGATCATATGGAATGGAACGACGCTGTCCGTATTTCACGATCTTTGAACATAGCTAATTTTAACTAGGTAAGGCATTGCGTTAATGTATCGCACGACATACCGTAGATGATATCCTAACTCGTCGCGTAGTCCTGCTGCGCGAGATGTAACTGATCTAATCCGATCTCGTTGCTCCACGCGGTCAGGTTATCCGATTGTAGGTTAGAAACGCTACATTTTCCTTGCACAGGTTATTACGCGTAGCGTCATGGATTTACCCGAGGATGAAGCATCTCGCGATCTCGTTAAATGTCCTCTAACATTACCGCAATTCTCCGAGCTGCGTTCAATGCCGACTGCCGCAGCCGCTGCTATCGCCGCCATCGCCGCGGCTGATAACCGTAGCGTGCAGTCGCAGGGGGTACAAACGACTGGTCAAGCGTCTCCGCAAGAGACTTCGGTGAGTTTTTCTGCTTTCTTTTGCACCGCGTTTCCCTTTTCTCGTTAATTTTGGTTTGACATTAAAATTTTGTTGAATTCCCTTTCTCTTAGACAAATACTCTTGGCAAATACCTTGCGGCACCTTTACCTGGCTGGCAGGATACTTTGCTTCAATTATGCGAGAAGCAAGTGCTTAATCAAATAATTAATGTCCCTAGTTATAGTCAAAATAACGTGACACTAGGTGCACAATCAAGTAATTTTGGTTTAATTAATAGTCTTTACTTACCTTCTACATCACAGGCAAATATTGTAAAGCAAGAACTAGATGTCCAGTCTAAAGAAGAGAAAAATTTGACCCGGGTGAGATTCTTTAAGGTAATTCTCAATTTTTTTTAGTTATTTCTACATTACTCATAGATGTATTTACTTGTTTCTATAGGAAATGCTGTTGAAACAGCACTCATCAACAGCAGTCAATTTAATAATGGCTGAATATTTTCATAAATTTCCAACTGAATTTTCTCTACGAGATACATTTGAACTATGTGCAGAACAAGTAAAAAAGGAGAAAACGCGAGAGGAAAAAGTAGAGCAAGTGCAGAATAATATTCTAAATATACCAAATATCAGAAACATTTATCTACAAAATGGCAATTTAGCAAGCACTGATCAAATAACAGTGACTGTTAATCCGAGTGAACTGAATCTGCAAAATGAACAAGAAATTGAAAACAATTTGCAAAATGTCCTAAAAGTCGAGCAGCAAGTACAAACCGATTTGCCAAAAATCGAGAAAAAGTCGAAATTTCGAGCAAAAATCAGCGAGATTAAAATCAGCGTTAACTATGACGGAACTACGCTTTATTGTTGCCCAGAGTGTAATTTAGGATTTCCAGACAAGACCGACATCGAACAACATATACAGGCTCATCTTCAAGTACATATATATTTTATCACTTTTGGAGACTAGATTGCTAAGAAAATATATGTTAAGTAAAAAGTTTCGATTTATTTTAGGAACGAAAGTACCAATGCAAGGAATGTGGTGCCATGTTGAAAAGAAAGGAGCATCTTGATCAGCACATGCGCGGTCATTCGAACGAGCGACCTTTTAAATGTGAGGTATGTCAGAAGGCGTTCAAGAGAAATGAGCATTTAACAAGACATACTGTCATTCATTCCGGTAATAAGGATTTTCCATGCACCATGTGCCAGAAAGCGTTTTCGCGCAAGGACCATTTGAACAAACATTTTCAAACGCATTTTGGTATTCGTAAAAACAAAAAGGATGATTCTTATTATACCGATCAAAAAGATACAAGAATATTCGATAACAGTACCGAAATCGCAGTGATGCCTAAGCAAGAGACAAGCTATATTCTAAAGGACGGTTGCTTAATCAAGCAGGAAACCTCTCTTTTACAGCATCTTCAAACTATTCAAAAAAATCCGAATCTATTGCATAGCACATTCGCTGCTTTTAAAGAAGAAGTGATGAAAGATGTAAATCTGACTGAACAAGCGCAGAGCGGTAATATGAATGAAAATGCAAGGTATTTAATGCCGTCTTAGTTGTAGGTAAAATCCATATATGTTCCAAAGCAATATATGATGTATGATAGAGCTTGTAGGTAATTTTAATTTTTGAATTCATATTTTGTCATTGGAACAACTGTGACTATTCCAGATTTATAGTTTAATTTTAATACGAAACGTTTTGACATTGGATTAAAAACATACATACTTAGTTAAAAATACGAATCACGAAATAAAAATGTCATACGGTGTAGCTCCTCTATTCTAAAATCATCGGGACCGAGCATATTTTCTCTATTCTACAATTTCTTCTCACAGTCATTTCTCATTTTTATAGAAGATATTGCACGATCTGTTTTTTGCTTGATGTTAGTTGATAATGTAATACAAGCATAATGAATCAATACAAGAGGAGAAATTCAGTTTAGAGGAGGTAGCTAACTTAGAGTAAAGAAAAACTTAGAATAGAGGAGTTCTGTGTATTCATCAATCTCACACCTTTAATATGTTAAAATGTCAAAATAATTATGTGCTAAGTTATGACATAAGCTGTGATTACCTGGATTTATCTTTGTCTTTCCATTGTATTATTCTTCCTCATCTTCATTTTATATCATTTTTATGTTTCAACACTTGATTTTTACAGTTTCAAGAAAATATTGATTTCAAAATATGAGTTTTTGTTTGATAAAATTTTGCTTTATGTCAAAATTTTTATCTTAAATTTATTTAGTAATCACGTATTCAATATGTGAGCAAGCGCACATTGTAGTTTTTTCTTAAATTTTGAAAGAATGAATAATCGCTAATGTGTTAACTATATTACTCTAATCGCCTTAACTCTTGGAATTTTAGAGGCACGGAATGTATTTTAAAATTTATTCCAAGATTTTTCTTGCGTCCTATATAAAATGAACTTTTTAAAACATAAATAAAAAAATCGATGAGAGAAATTAATAAGTAAAAAAAATGCCAATTTGTGTAATTGCACGCTTGTCTACCTACTTAAGTTAGCCATAGGATATATTAGTTATTATCAACAATTCTAGTCCATGTCAATACATATAATTTTAATACCTTCTTGCATTAAGCAAAGATTCATTTACGACATTTGGACTGTTTTGATAACTAAAACACATTTATTTTAAATCTGCGTAAGTAATGAAATATAAGAATACTTTTGAAAGATATTGCTAAAATATTGAAACGGAAACAAATTTACCGATAGAATAAAAATGATGTCTTTTGAGAGAAGAATATTATTGAACAATTATTATGTAGTTTAGATACTTGGAAGTTTCTCGCTCTTTATCATACGTACTATTTTTGTTGTGTATACATTTTTATTTTATTAAATTGAATTCAGAAAATAAATAAACAAAATATGTGGCAGAATCATATACACATTTAGTCAATTTCAGAGAGAGAGAGAGAGAGAGACTGAGATTTAAATTGATATATTAACCCTTTCGTTCCTCCGAGACATATATGCACCACCGAAAAAAATAATAAGTTTTAAACAAATAATCCTATCAACTTTTATTTTGACTTATTTTAAAGAAGAAAATTTGAGTTACATGTAAAAAAAAACCGCATACTTCGAAATGTAATGTTTTCAATAAAATATATTAATATAGTTATCTAAATTTTGCAAAAAGTCAAATTTTTGAATAGAGAAGAATAATTGTTTATTATGTTGTATATTATGTCGAAAAATCATAGAATTTTGATGCTAATTATAAAATATTATTTAAATGTGGTTACAACTTTATTATGATAAATATAGTAGTGTATATATGTAATTAAAGCGTGCGCATTTGGAGAATTTTTATCATTCTAAATATATTTTAGATTAAATAATCGTATGCGTGCGTGCATGTGTGTGTGCATGTGTGTTTATACGTGTTTGCTACGATACATATTAAAAGAACGAAATTCATATTTTAAATATATTGATACTTTATTTTTCATGGTCGTCATCTTAATTCCGCTATTTTGAATTTAAATTTTGATAGTAAATTTGAATTCGGCACTCGGAGGTACGAAAAGGTTAGGTACAAATTTAAAATTTGACGAGCATTGAGGTATTATTAATGATGAGTGGAATTAGTAAATAATAACTGTCAAAAATTTTGTTAAAAAGTTGTATATATTATTGTCAGATAAAACATATGCAATTGTATACAACATATGTAGCAAAATATTCATTACGATAAATATCAAGGTGCACTTGTCCAGAGTAATTTGATTGAAAATATCTGAGAAATATCGATATTTCGTTCTCTCTCTCTCTCTCTCTCTCTCTCTCTCTCTCTCTCT
>NW_017276246.1:1273375-1320842 GCF_001594065.2 Cyphomyrmex costatus
CTCTCTCTCTCTCTCTCTCTCTCTCTCTCTCTCTCTCTTTCTCTCTCTTTCTCTCATAGATATCTTCAATAATCTTATAGATTTATATTGATATAATTCAGAAATATGTTCTAATCATGATATAAATATTATAGTTTTGTAATTTAAAATTGATATTTTTATTTTGATAATATGAAATGAGTTCAAATGCGTTAAACGACATTTCTTTAGATAACCTTCATTGATTAAATAATTTTTCAACCCTTCATAGTCACACTTCCAAAAAGTCACACAATGGTGGGTTAAAACGATCCAAACTATTTTTTTATCTTACGAAATTTTTGAAATTAATTCCATTGACTTAAAAGAATTACAGTATATAGTTTCAGCTTTTAAGAAAATGGAACAATGGTGTTGTAGTAAAAATTTTAATTTCAACTTTAAAAGTTTACCTAAACGTGTTAACTTTGGAAGATGAATTTTTTAATAAAAAATTATAACTTTAGGCTTAAAATATTTTAGAAAATATTTTAGAAAATATTTTAACCTAATACCCTTGAGATAATGTACATTATGTTTAGCTCATTTTGACCTATGAAGACTATGAAAGACTAAGATAACTTTTTTTTATTTGTGTATATATCATTTCTTATCTTTTTTTCTAAAATAGAATATTCATTATTCCATTCTAACATCTCATATTCTTGAAGATTGGTTTTTATTGTCTCAAAAAGATAGTTGATACCTAAAAGTAACAAATATCTGATAAAATTTTATATTAATTTCCGAAAATTTTCTTTTGTAGAATATTATATTTTGAGAAACACTATTCTTTTACATCACATTTTATCTCATTACATTTACTTAAATAAAGTTTAAAAAAATTATTAAATGATAGCAAAAGGTTTAAATTGATAGTTTTGTATATAGAAAATCAGCGTTTTATATTTGGCAATTTTTTTAGGATATGCATCTGTTGGACATTCAATTTTAGTTTGTATGTATATTAGAGCGAGAAATTGTTGAAAGAGACCCATGTGCCGACAATTATGATTTTATAGTTGTTTAACGTTCTTTTATGTATCTACATGTGCAACTGTATGAATGCGTTAGTATATGAATTAGAAGACGGTACTAAAAACACATACTGGACTCTGATATCACGTAATACAACCAAAGACTTCATACACACACGCGTATGTCAAATAGCAGTATTCTAGGTCATTCGCGCTGGGGTCTTTTTGAATTCTTTGTAAGTCTTTAATAGTATAATTATTATGAGAGAATAAAGGATCTTTGCATAAAGAGAGAGGAGTGATCAAAGATTTGTTTCGAGATGGCTTTCATGATGATAGAAACATTTTTGAATTTTTCTCATCGAGATTAGGGAACTAAGTTAATAGAACTTTTTAAACGTGAATGTGCATTAGGATTCGTGTTTAAGCACTGTTTTGAACAGTGGGTGTGCGTTTACAAGACTTTATGCATTTATCCCGCAAGAGAATTGTTATTGTATAGTGATAACGGAAAGAAGATAGCTAAAAAAGTGACATGTATTTTTCAGATTGAAATATTTTTGAATAAAATGTATGTAATGTAAAAGATTGCCAGCTGTTTTTTTTTTCTTATACTTCTCATGAGTTCTTCAAGTGTGTGCAGTCTGCGGTCGATTGCCGTAGAAAATAGCATTATGTTATGTAGTCTTACGCAATGTCATACAACGAAACGATAGTCTGTGACTCTAACGCGGAAATATTAATACGTTGAACTTTGCATCATCAACAGTACTTACGAACTCTTTGTGCTCGGAGCTCCAACAGGACGGTATAGTATTTCATATTTGTATATATAATATGAGCATTCTTTGCTTTACTCGTATAATACGGGAATTAGCAAAGTGTTATAAAAACATCGTTTTTTAATCTTGTATAATTTTATTTATTCTATAACGTAAATTTTATTTTATTTTATATTTTTTATAGCGGAATATAGCAGCGCAATATGACAGCAGTACAATGGTATAAAATTATTCGGTATTTGTGCTGTCCTTACTCTCTTTGTGCTCCTCTTTCTCTTTTATGTTATATCTGATACTAAACGTACTGATATTAAATTCTCATTCAATATTTACTTATACTCTTGGCATGCGTTTAACATTAAATGTAATATTTTTCTGTATTTAAAAGCAATTTTTATATTGGATAAATTAAAATTGCAGATATACTTGTATCATACATTTGGACTTAATATCGTAATATATATACATATAAAGGAAATGCCATTACGAGCCAATACAAATTATTTGTATAACAAACGTATATTATATTTAAACAAATATTATAAGTATACGTTTCAGCCCTTTTTTTAGGTTATCCTCAGTACAGATAGATTGATAACTTTTGTGAACAAAAAATTAACCATAGATTTTACGTATGATGTCTAATAACCTGCAGTTGAATACCAGTCAAGATTTAATTATAAAAATTTAATTATAAAAATCAAGAGGATTGTCTACGAGATATAACTGTCAGGTGGATAATACGAAAATTTGTTTCGTAAGGCACATGCAATTATATATAAGGTCAGTAGTCATTGTTTGTTTCAAATAAATTAATTATCACGAATTAAATTATCTTATTTAATATATAAATTTATAAATACATTAACGTAATATGATTTTTGATCTAACGTATTTTATTTTATTTTTTGTTGTTTTATTTTATTATTGTGTCGGCTTTTCGTTTCCACAAGCAGCACTCGATAATTTACTGTAAATGCTATAAGTAAGGCCGAAAAGAGTTCCAAGCCACTCAAGCAGATGACGGCCCACCGTCGTTGGAAGAGTCGTTCCTGGCATCACGCTTTCCACCTCATTTTTCTTATCCAACTCTTCGTCTTGCAGTTCCAGTTGCCCTAAAGGTTGAATATCATTGAACCAATCGTCGTCAGGTAATATCTTAGTTTTATTGGGACTCTTTTTATTGGAGTTCACAGAGCTCTCATTATTTTCATTTATTTTTATTCCGACAGATGAATCTTTCTCGATATTGCTCGAAGTCGCCTTACTGTCACGATTCTTTGGTATCGATAGTGACTTTATCTGATCTAGGAAGGTATTGTTAGGATATTTGAGATTTGTGTAGTTATCAGTTTTTAGCATGTCAGTCCACATTAGTTTCAAAGCTTGCAAATTAGGATCCGATGCGTTCTTTGCTAGGATTTCTTCTATGTTGCTAATGTTGTTGGGTTGATGGAAAACAAAATTGTATGTTGTGCGTAGTTTTTCCCAAAATTTATCTAACGATTTCGTGGTATCATTAAATTGTTTGTGATATGCCGCCAATCCTTCCACTGGAAACAGCTTCGTTATTTGTGGCTTTGTTTGCACTCTCGTGGCGAAGAGCTGCGAGACACATTGAAAGTTGCGGGAGTTTACGATTTTGTATATTTAAATATATTTAAATATTATTTATAACAAAAATTACGAAATCTTTTCATCTTTACCTTAATCAAATTAATTTAATTAGAATAAATTTGTGAGATTATTAAGTTTCTCTAAAAAAAATTATCACAATTATACTGAGAAATATTGTTCAACAGTCGGGTGAATCTTTTTCATGACTTAAGTTTTATCGAATGCGATGTGGTAATATATCGCGGACAGGTGATACAATACATAATCATGCATTGCAATACATTCACTCACTGAATCTATCAGTGTCGTGCGGTAATTTCATTTTCACGAAAATTATAAGTTGCAATCGCGATTGCAACTATGGCGATTTCTATGCTCTGATTAAATAAGTACTATTTACTGCAAAGAACCTGTCACTATAAAATAATTATTAAGTTTTTCGCGCATGCGATATTCTTTTCGATGCGATTAGGAAGTTCATTTGATAAAATATTCCGTAACAGAAAGTGACCAAAGGTTCAACTTGGCTTTCACGCCAAGCATAAATTTCATGTCAAATATGATTTAGTAAAATCAGTAAAAGTTTATTTTATTAAAATTTATCGTAAAAATCTTTGAAAAACTATAGTTAATGTAAATTCTAGCGAATGCATTGATATTGATAACAGAAAATCATAAATTTACAATCTTATAAAAACAGTGATTTATATTATAAATAAAGTTGATTAGAAATAAAAGAATGATATAAAATTTAAATTTATAATAAATTTAAAAAATTACAGTAGAATTAACATCATTTTAGCAAAGAATAATATTCCGATAACCATTTTCGAAAGCTATTTTATAAACCTTTATAGTATTATAGTAGAAAATCTATTAGCAGAAAGAATTTAATATTTTTACATTTAATATTTAATATTAGAATTAAATATTTTATCATATATATTTACTTTTCAAAAAGAATTTAATATTTTATTTAAAATTATAATTAGAGAGAGCGAGAGTGTGGGTTCGCAAAAAATTTAAACATTAAGGAAAATTTTATGATTACGACGAATATATGATAAGTTAGCATCAACTAATTTTTAATTAAGGTACTTACGCAAAGAAGACAGTATCCCAAGAGCTTCATATTTCAGAGGAAATATTTTTCAATATAACCAGATATGATTTCCTTGCACAGTTCGGGCGATCAACTGAAGGCCCTCTTCGATTTCAAAACCTTTTTATACTTACAATGCAAGAGCGTAAACGTGCATCACGATTGATTGGCTTTCGTGGCTTGTGTGTCCATTGTCTTTCGCCTGCGCCTCTGCGAACATCGGCATAGAGTTGCCCAACGGAATTGATAGTCGTGGCACGCATGGTTGCTTCGCGGCCAAATCGGCACGGCTCGTCCGAGCGATTTACGATATAGCTCCCCGATTTTTATGGCAGGTCAAGGTATTACAAGCACGTCATCGCTTCATCATATTGAAATTCGTATAGTGCGAAAATTGATGGATTGCATCTCGTATTAATCCATGTGCATCGAGCGCAAATAACGAAATAACTATATCCGATAGGTTTTTTAGTGGATAAAATCGCATATATCACATCTTTTCATAAAATGTCACGCGTGGTACACATAGGGAGGAAATGAAATTTCAAAAAATGTTTTTGCTTTTGCCTCTGATGGTATCAGAATGCATGATTTATTTAACGAAACGGGCACATTTGTGAATAATAGAATATACATCAGAGTAAAATATATGTGTATTGTATATATTTATATAGTATAAATTTACAATATGGTATAAGAACCCTGAAGGGCAAGTTTTACGCTTATCTAGACCATTGGCGATCATGTTACAATCATGTTCAAATTATTTAAAATCCTTTGTACAAAATCGCGGATTAGTTATATTTTTCTTGATAAAAAAATCCTGTGTTTGTTTATCTTTATACCTGAACACTCAGATGTAAGATAGGAAAGAAGAAAAAATTACGGTCTTTCTAAAAAAAAGTCTCTTCCAAATTTCTGTGGAATTGATTTATTCATCAATTTGCAAATGATAAAATCTTTGTGGTTTGATTCATTGTGACTTGGCGAGCATTAAAATGTAAAAGATGAATCGATCGTATGAGACACGACTTAGGAATGTCTTTGCTTATGGGTTCGTTCGATTATTACGTATCGATCCAGTAATAAGAGTAAGGGAGATTATCGAAGATGATGGTTATAATAAAAAAAAGGAGGAGGGTAGAAAATAGTAGAGTGTGCTAAAGTAGATCATTAAAATTTTTACGCGTCTACGTTAGCTTAATGAAAGGGGCTGATGCGCGCGAGGGAGATCAGTAGTACTCGGGAATAAATCACGAAAGTAGTTTAATAGTTGAGTCGAGTTTTACGAGGCAAATGACGTTAATGGAAAGATAAAAAGGATTTATTACACAGACGAGCAATTACAGTACTTAGTTTACTACAAATGTGCATAAGAAGAATTTCGACTTTTTGAATTTCCCAATCGATCGCAAGTAACAAGAAGCGAAAATTCGATGGAAAGTTATTATAGATATAGTAAATATTATAGTAGTAAGACAGTATAATCTTTTTTAAGGTACAGAACTGCTTCTTGTTCGCATACCTTGTCTATTAATTCAGGAATTTCATGCGCGATAATCGCGGCATCGTGCAATCCTTCTTGAAATATTGAAGATAACAGTTTGTTATATTTAAATGCATACATGCAAATTAATTATATATCATCAATCTAATCAAGGAAAGATCGACGTTTCAATATGGATTGCACGATATTTAAATTATTGCGATTACATTAATTGTAAATCGCAACTTGTTATTTAGCAAGTCAAATTTTGTAAAATTTCGGAATTAACATTAGTAAGAGAGATAATCGAAGCGTGTAACATCTAAGAAAAGTGTTAAAAAGATGAAAATTGCAGCTTAAGTTCCTATAGACATAGAATCTAGAGTAATGGATTTTCGAAAATTGACAACAAAAGGATTTTGTAATTATAGAGCGAGAATAGATGTATCGAAATAATATATACATGCACGCGTAGTATATTGATTGTCGAGTAAAAACAAACTTCCTAATTACCTATTAATGCCTCGATTGAGCATCACAAGAACTTTTGGTCGCGATATCGAGTACGGAGATTTTTCACATCTAAATCGTTTGATATAGTTATATATCTATCTAGTTTAATGTGTACTTAATTTGCATAAAGTGTATGTACGCTACAGCGTGTTTACAGTGTATTTAATTTGTTACAGAGAGATTCAGAAACATAGTGCGCGTCTAATACCGGGTACAAAATATTTTGTGCAATCTGTGATAAATATCGCATTGCGTAAAATGCACATATGAATGTATATATATATATATTTATATAATCGTTTAAATAACAATAATTGTATACCCGTAACAATTCGGAAAAATGTCTACTGACAGCAATTAGCATCAAAGTGCATACAATTAATTAATCTTTTTATTTTAAAACAAATTCTTAAATAGCATACCAGGTCAATTTATTTATTTGAACGAGCTAATAATAGATACTAAAATTAAAAAGTATAAAATAACCTATGTATTTGACATTATACATTGGTATAAAGGCTATAGAGTCATAGTGTTAGTTGTAATATAACTATACTTATTCAATCTTACTTTTTATTTTATAATTCTTTTACTAAAAAATAGTTGTAAAATAAAACAATATAATGATCAATGTAGTATAAAGCTATTGTCAGAATAATTAATATTGCATTATCTAATGTTAGGTAATGTAATATTATCTAATATTATCTAATATTATCTAATATTAGATACGACACGTAATTTAAGCACAATCGTTATCAGTAGACAATTTATCCGATATTCCTGGAAGGATTCCTAGATCCATATTAGCATCCTCTTCTGTAATTCCAAATGCAACTGCCTACACTTTAGATTAGACAACATATTTAGAATTAATCACACGACGATGCAATACAGATCTCATTTCAGGCGCTGAATATATCTAGGAAATGTAAAACATATTAGGAAGTGTATGTATATTGTTTTTCTTCATGACGATCACCACTTTCATAAAGCTCGTTATTCCTGGTCTATGCAATAGAGGATGCATCGGTTTTGCATAGACTTGGAATTACCATGACCAAATAAAAGTTGTGAAAACGCGTATGCTCAATAATACGTGACAATAATTATCCTTATCTACTAATAAATCCGTCACAGTCTCCGTATGGCAATTGTATACATTGAAGTAGATTGCGATGTGCGTGAGGCTCGGGACACGATATGTCTCAAACTGTCCGCTGCTATGTGAGCTCTTGAAAGCTATCTCTTAATTCATACGTTTGTGGTCCCCCGTATCTCAATAAGGTTCGACAAAATCACAAATCTCTCTTTGGTTGCCTTTTCTTGGTCAGCGCCATGAGTCATAAACTTTGAATACGACATATTGAATTTAATCAAATCATTTATAGTTACAAATAATTTATAATTTAACGCCAACAGAGTCTTAAATACAAAAAAATAATTAAAAGATATCTTATTTTTTATTAAAAATGTTTACTCACATATAAAAAAGTATCTTTTGAATTGTCAAAGTACTATTATTAAACGTTAAAATAAAATTCACTTAGAATGAAACTGAGTCGTAAAATTATAAATTACAATTTATAATTTTATTATTCTCATAAGTAAAATTCAAGATTAAATTTGTATAAAAATATTATAATATAAACCATATAAACAACCGGGACCTACATCTTGTTTATCATATTATTATATAATTTATATATATATAATCTAACTTTATACGTATAAATATATAATTACGCAAATTATGTAATAGTCGTAAAAATATATAAAATCAATATCATAAATGTATATAAATTACATAATATAAAGTTTAATATTAAACAAAAGCTCATCTGTATACTTAATGGCACGAACTGAAGAAGGACATCGTTGTACTGCGGGCTTTCGTTTACATGCTTACTTTTTAAAAAATCGAATATCATACATACAAAATATGAATACAATATACGTACACCTTTATGTTATGTATCTATGCAATCTACGCGCCTTGTAAATGGAAATAAGTGAACTGTAAAAGACACTTATAACGATAAGACTTCAGGGACACGAATGATTTTTCGCCATATGAATATTTTGCAGTAGAAAATCTGTCGATTCGATAAAATGCTTTGCACATATGTGAATAGGTATATTATTATTAATATGTGAACAGAATTGTTTTATCACGATGTTTTTTAAACGTAATATGTTTCCTTTTCACAACGGCATATATAAAATGCATGTTTATGTGCAATATGCATAAGTGTAATGAAAGAATATCACGATTTTAGAGAAATAATTTTTGGTCTGCACAAAATGATTGTCAAATAATCAAATATAAGTGGTTTGTATGACATGTAAATTAAGAAGGACAAAGAAAAAAAATCTTGTACGTAAAATTTAAAAATATATGAAGTAATAAAAAATATAACATATGTATATAATTCCTAATAAATTTTTAAATTAACTATTTTATAAAATATTCTTTCGCAATTCGTATGTGCATACAAATTGCAAATTTATTACAAAACCAGAAAATCGCTCGTGTGCCAAGAGGTCTTACTCATATTCTTGGGACGATCAATCTTATCTATTATCTGTCAATCTAGTTCAGAAGAGAACCATATATGATTGGTTGTAATCACAAAAACATTATAGAGATATTATCTTTTATCTTTTTCTTTTTTATCATGTACCTATGTATTTAAAAAATAATCTTCATGAATTTTTTAAATAATATTATACATTGTTTTTGTTAAATTATTATTAAATATTTCTCTCTTTCTCTCTCTCTCTCTCTCTCTTTACTAATGCAAAGAACTTCTTTATTAAATTCTTGTTCCATATTTTTCGTGTTCATAAAATATGTTTGCAATTTGTAGGTTTATCATGATATTTAATATTTGCAGATAGAATCTATAGTAGAAAATATTCAAATTGACAATAAACATATTTAAATTGTAATAGAATTTTTTTAAGCTAAACGAGTGTATTTGTAAGATAGATGTTCACCTTGAATTTTATCGATATTGTGCACGGCAACTAGTAGAGCAAAAACGAGTTTTATAAAAAAAAAACAGAGAGAAAAATTTTTCAATTCGTATGTCATTCGTGCTAGACTTTTAACATTTTTATATTATAACGTAAAAAATATATATATATAAAATAACAAAACAAGAGACAGGCCAATGAGAGTACAATGCAGATCGCAATATATAAAATGTTTGTTTTCAGTGGTTCTCTCTAGCACTGGATTGATGATATATATAACTTTAAATTTTGAAATTATTTACAAACGGACGCGTCGGGTACAGATTTCTTATGATGTTAATGGAATAAAAACCTCCGGCGAGGCATGTTTCTATTTCGGATCACGCTCCGCAAATGTGCTATCTACATTTTGTTACCTTATTCAATTTTACACACGTAAAATATACGTATATCTTTTTGTCATTTTTTCATTATTCATACAAACTCTTTCGAAAATTACCGAATAAAGAACAGAACAAAATTAATATTTGGTCGATTATATTAAATGTCATCGCATGTTGTAGTCAAGTTTGCCGAATTTTTTTATTTAAATAGAGAATATTGGCAGTCAGTAGCGAAGTAAATGTAATAATAACGCTTCCATATTCTTTTGAGAATTGTACGATGAGCTGATTATGCACACAATGGTTAATTGTAAATAACAACCTTCCTATTCTACCATGGTCAAGCAATAACAGTTACTAAATATCGCTGTAATACAATGCGGAACGCGTTCAAATACGACGTTACATTTTTACTTATATAAAAACATCTAGCAGAAAAACATTTTCGGCAAGTCCTCGATCCGCTTTACCGTCAGCCTCGCCGGTTAGGAATTTTCGTGTATTCATAAATAAATCACGGAGCTCTTACCTGCAAAACTGAAGGCAATGCCCCGTGGTTTTGACGATACAAGCGACGAGAGTAAAATTGAAAACGACAGTTCTCTGGAAGATTAAATTTTCGTTGGTTTATTCGACGATTTCGCCTTTTGATGTCGCGGTTGCTCACTGAATATACCCGATCGATGGTCAATCCCGATTTATCTTCTATTTGATATTGGTCTATTTTTCGATCAGGATGTTTCATGCTACTTCTATCGACAGTGGCACTACCTCCTCTCGGTTTCCGTCACAGGCGATAAAGGATTTTCCAACGATAATTGTCTGCCAATATGCAAATAAAAGAGAGATTAAGTAAGGAGAATATTATTAAAAAACAAAAGGGAATAATATCGCGATGTAAATCCAGGGGAAAAAATCCTAAAAAAAAACTTATTTTTGAAAAGAAGACATTAATTAGCAATTTATTAATAAAAAGATTAATTGATTGTATATTTTTTAGAATTATTTTGCTTAGAAATATGTAATGTAATAATTAAAATATAATTATATTTTAAAAATAAGAGAGTAAAAATGAAATATTTTATTATTTGGACGTATAAAAAGTATTTGTACAGTCGAGAAAATCGGTCAATTCTAAGCTGAATCGTAACTTGTTCTCGTAAAATTTTTAAGAATTTATGATGACTGACGTTGTAATTCTATGCGTACTGTAAGACATACAATCATTCCGATAAATATCTCCGATTCCTTGTAAATTTTACAAGAAGCTGTAAAAATATTACATAAAATTATAGGCATTTTTAAATTGTTCTTACAAATCTTACGAAAACATGTTGCAAGTCTTATGATTTTGCTTATAATATAGAATAACATATAGCTTCTAAAATTATGAACACGGTTATTCCGTGAAATTCTTTTGTTTATATTATAACAAAACATACATGAATAATAAATTCGCGAACAAATTACTAATTAATGTTTCCTTTCTTTTTTTTTTATAAATATTAGAACATTTTTTCTGTACGAATATTTTTATATTCACTGTATAATAATAATGCTTTTTTAATGATTTATTCCTTTGATGCATAAAAATAAAATTCTCATTATCGCTTGTTTTTACAGTATTGATGCATTTTACAAATTCGACTGAAATATCTCGCGTGGATACGGAAAACATTTATATAGATAATATCTGTAAAAAAAAAGTCGAAACAGATCGTTTGAAAAAGAAATCCTCTGTCGAATATTTGTGTTTATTTCTGCAAATGCTTGTTCCAACAAACAAATAATTCTACTAAATAGAATTCTATTATATAACGAATGCAAGAGAATTTGAAATGGTATTCAAAAAATATAGAATTTTTTTTTCCTCTTCTTGAAGCGTAACGTACGATATTTACCTGCCACTTGTATGCCAATCGTAGGAATCCGGCGCGGAATTGCTTCTCCCGGCCTCGTGAAAACGTTCCGCTTTCGCGTCTCTCATCGCATCACTGTGCGGTGAGGATGATACGCTGACTTTTGGTCCTGCCGCCGACGATTCCGTGCTGGCGTCGTTGTCCGCTGTCCGCCCAAGCCGCTTAGGCAGAAATGGATTCTGGGAAGTAGAAATAAGTTCGCGCTCTTATTTCTCCGTTTTATGCCCTAGTAATCCCAAAAGAAGAGATGTCGAGTTTTCTCTCGTAAAGTTCGCAAGTCGGTTGTCTGCATCAGTGATAAAAATGTAACGTTGTTTCAAATGACTAAGTCACCTTTGGAAATTTCAATGC
This sequence comes from Cyphomyrmex costatus, assembly GCF_001594065.2. Lineage (NCBI taxonomy): Eukaryota > Metazoa > Arthropoda > Insecta > Hymenoptera > Formicidae > Cyphomyrmex > Cyphomyrmex costatus. Next base: position 1,285,503 of record NW_017276246.1, read on the forward strand.
ATATGAATGATAGAAGAAGAGAAAAGTGTCCTAACATTTCATAAAAAGTCGACGTTAGTTTGAGTGTAAGAATATCGATTCATATACTTGACATCATATTCAAATGCATTTTTAACTAAAATTATAATTGTCTGTTTTTCTATCTGCATTCTCAAGAAAAGCTTATACGAGACTTAAAATTGACTACGGTATTCTAAAGGCTTAGGACACTCGCACGAAATGCCAGAGATCTGAGTTCGACTCCCGGCCGAGTATTATTTGATTCTTGTGTTGTCAGAAATTTTAGAAAAAATTTGTGTTTGAAATTCTATAATGATATATATATTTACTTATAAATTATCATTATAATAAAATGTAATTACATTCTATATATAAAAAATGATTCTCTTATAACATCAAAAAATTTAAATATGTTCAGTGTAATAATCTGTTGATCATCGATGTGAGAGAGAGATTTTCTTGATTTTAAGCACCAAAGTTTAACAAATATTTTAAGTGACATGTTTAATTTTATGACACGATTTGATGAGGAAAAAATGGATGTGAATATGGAAATGGGTTAAAAGTTACAATGGATAATTGCATGTATCGTTTTATTGTCAGTACTCTCTAAATCTCTTAAAGTAAAATTTTATTCCAAAAAATTAAAAATTGAACCAACTTTGAAAAAAGAATGAAAAAATATTTTATAGAGTGAGATTTTATTCATTTTGAGTGAGATTCACTCTAAAAGAATGATATCTCATTCCTTTTTTTAAAATAAGATTTTATTCCTTAGAGAGAACCACGTTCTAAAAGAGTGAAAATCTGCCACTCCTTTTCAAAGATTAACTCAATTTTTACTCTAAAAGATTTAGAGAGTAGATTGTATTGAAGTTTCCTTATTGCGAAATCTTTAGAATTTCATCGCTGTGTGTTCAATAAAATATCTTAACTATAAAAGCATTGGAACATTGTTGATAAATTCTATAGCTTATAAAAAAACCGATGTAATCTGATGATACGTTAAAACGATCGACCTTCGACATTTGTCGATTGATCGCTTTCGGTAACCGTTTATTATTAGAGAGTATGAGTGTAACAGTTGCGCGAAATGTCACGTCGGTTCTTCGCGTTTTGTAAAACTAAATGTACGAGATACAACTATATGATACTATCGACATGTACCCGTCGAAATCATCAAAAATCGTCGTGTAATATTTACGCGGGTACGTGGCCGTTATGTCGAAGTCAAACATGTCAGAATATGCTGTTGCGACATTTCGCAAAAACGTTTGTACGTTTTACTCCATTCAGTCCTTCTACGTACTACGACGCACGTATCTCCGCTTTCGCTTTCGGATGAACGCAAATCGTTCTGTACTAAAGAAGCAAACTATAGTTTGATAGTCATAATCGGCATTTCATAAATAAATCGTTTCCTATATTTGAATGCTGAAATATAATAGGTATTAATCACAATCGTAGATGTAATATCGTAATGTATTAGTATCCAAACAATTTAAAAAACATTTGGTCGAAACGTTTTTTAGGTAAAAAAAATCGTTAAATGTATGTTATTAAATATACGTGTATTGAAATGTCGAAATGTTTCATATAAAACGATATTTTTTAAACTAATAAAAAAAAGTTTAATAGAGGTTACACATTAAATGTCTCGTAAATATTTTTATAACGTTTATTAAATAGTTAAAAAATGTATCAAATTTTAAATGTTTACCGTTCAGTTTATATGTTTTATTACATGATTTCTAACATTTATCAAATGTATTTTGAACGTAACTGCTACTTGTGTATTTACACACATTCATCAAGGAAAAAAAAAAGAAATGGTATATTTCATATTTATTTTACAAATACAGAATAAATATTCAGTATTTTGGTTCGTAGTCGTTTATTAATCGGAAATATATCGCGCAATCAAGAAAGGACGAAAAACCGTCGAATTTAGTGTATTTTTGAATTCTATATTTTCTGGTTTCTTTTGGTGTGCAATTTTAATGTTGTATTTAGAACTGAATAAATATACTCTCCACTCACCTGAAAGCTGTGCTGTTTCAGCATATTTTTCACGAGGAGCAGAGTACCGAGTCTTATGACCTCCTCCTCGGTGACGGTGACCCGTAAGCGGCAGTTGTCGACCTCGGCCGGCAGTGGTTCGGTTGCGTTATTTGTCAGCCATGGATGCTGCTTTACCTTCGGGAGTATGAGTCTTGTTTCCGGCGACTTATCCAGCATTCCCTCAATTAAATACCGCAATTCCGAAGATAAGCGATTATCAGGGAACATGAGCGGTTTCGAACGAACGACCTCTTGAATGGCTGTACTATCGGAAGCGCGCCAAGGAAGATCTCCGATTACGAGCGCATACAGTGTTAATCCCATCGACCATATATCGCAGGGCTAAAATTAGATACGTTTTTATCATTAATTATCTAATTATTCAACAGATATGTATATATCAAATGTAGTCAAATTGAGTAATCTATTGTTTTCGAAATCTGTTGAAACATTTGGTATTTACTATTTATTTAAAGAATTTAAAGAAAGTTTAAAATACGCGTTCTCTCTGATAAATTGGTAAATTACAAAATCATATTTTAGTAATGACATATCGGTGATTTAATAAACACAAATAATATATATTTGATACTCTTACAATAAATTATGCGCAATTCATTTGGTAGAGAATTTGCTGGATTTATCAACCGAAATTAATTATAATTCAATATGATATTCAGTTTAAAGGAATATATCATGATCCTTTTGCGTTGTATAATTTTAAAGCCATAATATACAAAAAGATGTAAGACGGTAAGCATCACTAAGCAAATCAATCACAATCGCAGAGATAATCAATCAATCAATTAATCACAATAGAGATCACGGTAAGATAATTACTAATTGTATGTATGTAAGCAGTAGTAAATCTAAAATAGTAATTTGCTTACACCTTTTTGTATTATGCCCTGGCTTTGATTCCCCTCATTAAAATAAACGATTTTAAATCTACAATACAATAACGAAAATCGGAAGGTCATAATAATCGGAAAAAATGCGGAAATGTCATAAAGCCATTTCCACTGGATCATTATAATAGTCTTTATACGCTACAATGCGCAAATTCGAATTTATTTAATGAGTTGATTTAATTCCCTTGATATGAAAAGCTCACGTTTGACGAAGCATTGAATTATTGTTTACTATCGTAATTTCCTCGTATCGTAAAATGTGTACAAATTACACAGATGTTTTGGTATATTTTACATTAAAGAATAAAAAATAAAGTTCATATAGGACTATTAAACTAGAGAAAATGTATAGAAGATTGTTGTTTCTCCATTTTGCTTTTAGAGATAATATTCTCGATAATTCTTTTGTAAATAGCTGAAATAAGCGGGACATTATTTATTGAAAATTTATGTATCGAAAATCTATACTAATAAGTTTGCAAATAGAATTGTCGAGTACTAAAATAACTATTTAACAAAATTTAGTTCTTTTGTGTAACAGTCATAAAAGCAGAGACTTTAACATTTCATTTTATAGTCTTCTTTCTTAATTAAAAAAATATAATTGAAGTATTAAGTAAAAAGTTAATTAAAAAATATCAATCTTATGTTTTTACACATTGTTTTAACATGGTAATATTTTTATTACAACATTATGTTACGATTTTCTTTGTGCGTTGTAAGACTGTTATTATGTACAAGCTTCAGTTTGCGATTCAGTACTTAACGTAATGTAAAAGGCAGTCTACAAAGGGAGTAATATGCTGTAAGTCGTAATAAATCATAAGTCATAAAAAATCGACCAATTATGATCGAATGTAAAAAGAATAATTGACTATAATTAGTCAGTTTCTTATAATTTATAGCTTACTACCCAATAGTACTTCTATCATATTGTAGATCGATAACGCGTTACAAATGTTCTTGTGTGGAGATTCTTAAAAATTCAAATTGACGCGCTAGACTCCGTTGGGCTGTTCGAAAATACTACCCGAGTGTGTCTCCAAATATTATTTTTATATCAAATTATATTCTTTTTACAACTAAGAATCTTATATTTATCATCAGTATAATAAAATCTATCTTATCTATCTTATGTTACAAGAAGTCGGTTAAGGACACAAAAATACAGAGAATTTTCGAACTCACTAATAATTATCTTATATTTTGTGACGTGCATAATTTCTGCCAGTCACTTTCAGCGATATTTTTATGGAGATTCTGGATCCCTCTGGCTCGCGAAGGGCGAGCGCACAAGCGAGTGTGCACTAATTATTATTTTTTCGATAATTCAATTACTTTTTAGTTATACTTTTTAGCACAGTTTTGAGTTTAGATTTTACCGACGAAAGGCGACCGTAACCGGTGACTGCGCTATTCTCGTGTATTTTTGCCGCGTCTCACCATATTTATTTTATTATTTTTTTCTTTGTTGTTTGTCGAATATTAAACAAAGACAAAATGATATTCGGAGATACTCGGATAGTGTTTTCGAACGCAACCTTATAGAGAGTATAGAGACTTCAGATAGACGCGCGAAGTTGCGATCACATGACCGAATTTTGCACGTGCCGTCAGTTTACATCGCGCGTCATCGCCGTCACCGGTACAAAGACGAATTGCGATCGTTCCGTGCTTTCGTGTTGTTCATCCATTCCGGATGAATGTCGCATACGAAACAGTGTCGGAAATGTTTAATCTAGCGACGAGCAATTGTACCGGTGCGTTGATTCATCCGCTAGAGATCATGCATTTCTCAACATTCGTGAAATTCGCTCGTAATCGACGTCGCTCTGCGTTCCATTGAACCGACGCGACGCGTCGCGACGCGCCAGAATATTTTACGTTTTCAAACGCGCGCCTATTCGGCATCACTCCTCTCGTCCTGCGTTGCGAGTGTCATTCAACATCCGTGGAGCGTCGAGGAAGAGAGCCTGAGGAGCCAGTTGTCATTGCGGATTAAGAGGAAGCGTGTAATCCCTGCAATAAACGATCGGCATTCGTGTTCGCCACGATTGTTATCCGCCACTTCTCGGAGTTTTTGATCGCGATCGTTTTGTGTTACCTGTGATCGACATCGATCATGTTTCATCGAATCGATCGGGAATGCCGGTTAAATCTGCGGACAATCGCTTCATTGTGCCGGTTTATTGCGCGAGTGTAATGTGATCGAGTGGACTATTTGCATTGAGGTGCATTGAGGGGCACCGATGACTCGTCACAACAGGCGACTGCTGCTGGACGGCGATATCTAGCAGAGTCCAGCTGAGTCCTTTACTTACCTACTGTTCAGTCAGAAAATTGAAGAATTGTTTAAAAAAAAACCCGAAATCGGTCGCGCGTGCGCGCGCAGAAATTTTCAAAAACCGATTAACCATAAGTATAATCTATATAATCTTCTAATATAAATAAACGTTAAATTGCTCGAAATTGTACATTAGAAGAGATTAAGGCCATTATTCATGGATAATTCTTATATTTAAGACATCATCTTTATAGTATAGTCTTAAATTATCTTTGGACGCTCAGTAGCCAGTAAAATAATTCGTAGAGAATCTAAAGATATTTAAGGAAACTTTAAATATAAGATTTAACTATAAATACGAGCATAAATCTAAAGTTATGTGAATGTTTTATATTCAAATAATGACGTCATTACTCGCTTAGTTTGGTGACAAAGTTATCGTATAACATCACAGGTTTATAACTTTACTTTTGATGTAGGTTAATAAGACTCAGTAAAGCACACGGTCTCGAACTTGTGCAGATTATACGATAGATAAAACCTCAATTGAATCTTACTTCTCAGAGAATGAAAAGAAACGTGCGTTCAACTGAGTTGTGACGTCACAAATGAGAATTTTATCCATGGTAAGTTTTAATATAAATAGAGAGCAACTATTACTTTAGATGATCTCGATGTATTTAAGTACCAATTATATCGACCTGAGACTTTAGGCCAGTTTAAAATATTTTCGAGATCGTTTCTAAAATAAAACATAATAAAATTTATTATTTAGAGCTTTCAAGATGTGCACTGAATTTTAATGCCCGATAAAGAATGATTATTAGACTCATTAGATTTCGTGTTAACTGTAAATGTAATGAATAGAGAGTAATTTTAAAGTTTAATCTTCTCTCGTTTCTTTTTCGATTTTTTTAAGCAAACATCTCGTTAAAATTAATATTTAAAAAATTTTAAATCTCTTTACTTTTGATAATTTAGTTTGAGATCGTTCATTAACGACCGTTTGAGAGTAGTAAAACGTGTTCAATGTAGCAGATCTTGAAATATGGTAATGCCATTAAATGAGCGATAATACACTAGGAAACTGTTAGCTAAAGTCTCGATACGCGGCGCATTTACCGCAAAACAGAATAGAATACGACGTGCTTTAATACGGTGCAGTCAGGAGGATGCTTCATTTGCGGAAATCACGTCGCCGACGGTGAAAATCGCGAGTTTCGTAATGACGTGATGTCGGTACATAATTAAAGGCGATTAATTAAACGTTTGCGCAAAACGACGTAAACGCGCCGCGCAAATCCAGTGGAGCAGGATATAAACGATAATTATCTCGTACTATTGTTTAGTTTGTTAAAAAGCTTATTGTTAATCTTTCAAGTCCCTTCGTAAACAAGGTAAAGGAACGTCTATATATATTTTTCATTAAGGTAAGATAATTTTCTGTATTTTAATTTTTCTAATTTTCTTCGACGTCTGTTTGCATTGTCTGGGGTTTTTTTTTTAAACAAAAATCTTTCTTGCACGCGTGCCATCCGTAAATCTGTAAATGTCAAGCTTCTATGTTTATTAGATCCATAAAGGGAATGTTTCTTATGTATAAAAAGCTTACAGGAACCCAGCCTCTGTCTCACAAAGCTAAACCTAACGTCCGTGAACTCCATACTATGACATTTAAAAAATACTCTCAGCCGGTTAAACGTAAATGACGCATGAATAATATCTATCTGATCTTTAAAGATTAACTTCTATACTATTTTTTTCCCATCTACTTTAAATTGCCGGTTATCGTTACGTAAATGGTTTTGTATACTTTACGATACTCGTGGTTTTCGACCTAAATGCACGTGCGTAACTATGCTGAGAAGGCTTGGAATTTGTAATGCATCGTGCACGTTTATATTCCTCAATTGAACAAACTCGTTAACCACCAAATTAGTTAAGCTTTCCCCGGAATTTCAGTAATGCGAAAATGTAATGTGAAAATGTGATGTGAAAGGTAAACGAACGCAAGTTGATTTGTGGATATTGCGTGTTTCTATACTACTCTTTGCTTATGCATTTTTGCAATTGAATTGAACCTGTTAGGATGAATGAGTAAATTATATTATAATATTTGCATTCAGATAAAAATTCATAAAAGACGCGAAAGTAACAAACTTTATAAAAAGTTAAACAAATCTTGTCTATATTTGCCTCGTGTTAAGTTTTATTAAAGCTCTATTTACACTTTTCATAAATAACTATTTACAACTTGACAACTTGCTTCGTTATAAAAATATATAAAGTTTTAAATTTTCATGAAAGATATAATTTTCCCTATAGACTGCTTTTTATTGTAATCCATTCCATTAGCTAACGTATTCCTAAATGGAATTGATATCGGATTTTTACAGTAAATAGATTTAGCATAATCCATCGATCTATTTTTCAAGAGTAAGTGTAAAATAAATAAAAATCAAAGATGATTAAAATTCACATTTGAATTACGATGAAAATATTTTGTATGGAACATACGTATGTGGGATAAATTGAGGATCAAAATATTCGAAAGGGAGATATTTTAGTTATGAAAATAAATTGCTAATAAAAAGCATTTGAAAACATTCTTTGTCAAGAGAAAAAGTAAAATCTAAAATCGATATCTGTAAACACGAGCGGTAAAACAGTAGGTACTGTGAAACTGGCGATTAAAAAAAAAAGCAAATCTATATACATGTTGCGAAAAATTATTAAACCAAAATGACTTGGCGAGAATTAAATAAAAATGAAACAAGACATAATGACTTTCACTCTAAAAGAGTGAAATTTTATTGCAAAAGAATGAAATCTTATTCCTCTTTTTAAAAAGCAAAAATATTTTTATTTTTTTCAAGACTAACTCATTTTTCAGTCTTTCGGAGTGAGATTTCACTTCAAAAGATTCAGAGAGTATTTAAAGTGATGTTACTTTATTCAATACATTGCAAAAAGCTGTTATTAATTATCATTAAATTTTGCGAAATAATTATAGTGTTTACAGCTATTTTTAAAATTCTTTTTAATTGATAAATCAGAGTAAAAATCAAATAAATAAGAAATATTAGCGACAATGCAAAATTGCAGATTTTCACGGAGCATTTTAGAAAATTGTAAATGTCCAAATTTAATTCAATGTATTATGCAGAAGAAAATTAACCTGACATTTTGGGCCAATAGAAAAATCTGTAGCCAATATTAAAATGATAAAAAATGAAGAAATTTTTATTAAATTTTGGATGTTCAGTGAAATGTTGCTCCAATTCTGACACAAGCTTCCCATTTTTCGCGTTTCCATTGAATTCCACAAGATTTCGAGTAGCCTTGTGTATTTTTATTTAAGGATCACGGGCAATTTCGTAGATATTGCAGTAAATTCCCAATTTCCCCTCGTCGCATTTTCACGTAAGCGCACGTCGTCTCGTCAGGCTGGTGACCATTTATTTTGCCACGGCTACTTGATTAAGCGTAATCGAGCGTGTGGTCTCGCGGGTCGTGAGTCTCTTATTATAGATATCGCCTTTCCTCGACGCAGCGGAAATTCAAGCGATCGGCCGTAGTATGTCGATAAGGTCATGCGATAACAGTAGTCTCGACTCTCGACCAAGTAAAATCTTGAAGATATATAGGATCAGAATTATAATTGCTGCATGCTAAAATATACTCTTTTGTCTCCTTCTGTCACTTTCTCTCTCTCTTGAATAGTCAAAGGCGTAATGGCGTGATTGATCAGAGTTAATTTTACGCTTGCTACGCTTAATTAGACAAAATTTGTATCATTTCTGTGACAAAATTATGATGCTCCTTTTCCAACACGTTCAAACATTTCCATTTACTCAGCATGCATGCTGTACCTCTTTGACGTGCGAGTAAATACACTTAGTGTCGAATTATAATTGAGTGTAATAATTAGCAGCTGAGGTATAGAAGATACGAAAGATATAATTAGAAATGAGCGATACGAAAAGAAACCGGAGATATTAAAAAACAGCAGGGGAGTTAATGAGAAAATCTTGACGATGATTATATTAGGGTTATGAATGGCACGAGGGTTGACATGATCTAGGTATAATCTGAAGGATAACTGAACTATGACCTTTCTCGATAGTTGAAAATGCGCATTAAAGAGATAGCGAAAAAATAACAGTTGGCTCGGCTTTTTGTACGATACGTTGCATGTGAAGCAAGAGTCGAGACATCTTTTACTCATGATTCGATTAACTGTGACATAGCAGGACAAAGATAATTTATGACATTTTGAGAGAATTAAAACATGTACAGATCTATAAATAGTAAAACATGCAGAGGTGCGATCATTTGACGATAATTTAATTTTGAAATAATATATATTTATATTTGCTATAATATTCGAATGTTTTTTAATATCTAGTACTAATATCACATATTTTTCTAACATACATTCATCACGTAACATGATGATAGATTAAACAATATTAAATATTAAATCTCAAAGATCGTACATGTGGAAACGCAACCAATAAGAATTAGAAATGGTATGCTTATAATGGTCAAAGCTGAATCTTTGTTGCATAAATAATTCACATAGAATTCTATAAATAATTCTATGTGAATTATTTAAGCAACAAAGATTCAGCTTTCTAATGATAATTTAAACATGATCGTAGTTTAAAATTTAATTGCCATTTAGATTTTTGTTGCAATCAATATTCACAGGAAACACATTCGCGTAAATTGCATTCCATCGTGAAGCGCTGATTGAAGAAAAAGAGAACAAAAAAAAACATGATAAAATATAACCATTCAAGCTTGGCAATTACTATCTCTGTTTGTTCGAATTGTACGTAGTATATACCATGCGTGTGTATTACACACACAAGCATATATTTTTGTTTCATGAAATATCAATATCAGGTTTATTTTCGAATAACAAAAAGCTGACGTGTTGTAAAATTTTCGTGTTGAAGAAAGATCCTTATTTGATGAAGAAGACCAGCGCTAAAACGAAGAGGGCTACCGAAAGTATTTTCAATAAAAGTAATTTTTTATAACATTGAATATATCTCGTACAATCCTGTTTTGCAGATTTTTTTGCTGATTAAAGCATTCTTATAAAATACAAAACCGTCCCGCTTGTGAAATGCGAAACCTTCTAAAGTTCAGAATTAGCCGGCACAACGTCGGTATTTTTTTTTTCCCCCGGGCTTAGAGCCTGCAACGTATGCAACCTAATGAACTCGACGCAGCTGGGACACGCAAATTGCCTCACTGTTGCATCGGCCACTTTGTTGCGCCTTTCTTTGTCGATTCGCCACATCGCATTACTACGCACAGTTCGTTCGGAGACTATTCGGAGCAGGCGACGCGCGATGTACGCGAGTTTAACGATTCTAATTGAAGCGCATTCAATCAGTCGAGATCAACGCCTGGGAGTGACGCGGTCGGAAAATCTCTTTTTGCTGTAATCACGAACATTTATGCATCGCGCGAGGGGTCCTTGATCGGGAACCTCTCTCCCGATGCATGTAGGTCAATCCGCACGTGTCGACTCTGCGGTTTGAGAGGTCACTGCTTGCGGGTGGAAGTGACGTGTAATAGCCGGCCGATTTATTGACTTTAAATCTCGCGGAACGAAATCGGTCGCTTGGATGAACACTGCGTTATTTGTTGTCTGATCTCGTTTCACTGCGACTCCAACACGCCCCGTCGTGAATATTGCAAATGTGTATCGCGAGCGTATCCGATCCCGCGAATGGAGGAGAACGACAGAAACGTGTGTGTTCAACGCTCAGAAACACATCCAGTTTCAATAAACCGGATTACAAAGAAGAAAGAGGAGATATAGATTGGCACGGTGGATGAATTATATAATACGATAAAGAAGATGTAATAAGTCAGGCATTAAAAAAATTAGATCTCTGTGTGTAACAGGAGCCTTTTTCTACGTGAAACATATTACTTATGAATCAAATTATTGTTGCTATAAATTATCGTTATCGTTAGTCATACAATAATTAGAATTCTGCATGTAATAGGATTTTTCCTGTACATATTAGAGGCAATAATTGTTAAGTTACTATATATTTTAATGTAACCGCGGCTCGATATGCTACAGATTTATTTCTAGAATGTATTTTAATTAGGAATATATTACTAGGAACACATATTAATTATATTCTACGTGAACCGGATTCTCTTTTTGTGTCCAGATATCGATTATACCTACATTATACTTCGAGAATAATATAATGTGTGACTTACCGGTCCCAAGTACTGTGCATTAGCAACGGTTGTTTCAGGCGCCGCGAAAGCCGGTGTACCAGCTTGTCCTGTTAATAATTCTCCAGATTCTCTTAATTCCGTGCTGACACCTAAATCAGCAATTTTAATCCTGTCGTCCCTGTCCACCAATAGATTGCTTGGCTTTATGTCACGATGCACTATTTTTTGGTAATGTACTGAAAAAAAAAAACAGAAAATAAATATTATATAATATTATTTATAACGATCAAAATTTAATTCTAAAAGTCTGAATATTACTCGCATATTGGTATTTCGTAGTTAAAGAGTATTTCTTGACTTTGAAGATCGTTTTACGTAACTAATGAATACATCTTACTTATCCCTCCCCCTCGTAAGACTGGTGTTACAAGTTTTAAGTCGATTATTATCTAAGCAGCTTGATGTTTTATTGAATAGTGTCTAACGCGACTATACTACACTCTCATGTAAAGTATACTAACACGGTCACTGAGTTTACGTAATGTATATGACGCCTCTTTCGCCATTGATCCACGATGAACATTGTGATCCGTAATAGGCGCCAGATACATTACGCAAATCCGCCTGTCGAGAGGATTTGCATTCTATTATTTAATGCGTACGTGATAAACATGATTTATGCCAAATGTGGGCGTATATATGCTGTACGATTAAAATGCGAATCCTCTGAATTTGGAATATATTTTAGGAGATAAAAACGGGAATAAAACGAAAGAAATTTTAAATGTTACATACTATTATTCGATTTGTGGTAACATAACTGAAATTAATTACAAAATGTTGCACGTGTTGATTAATTTGGAGATTATATAGGACTTTCTAGAATTTTTAGGAAAAAATTCTTTGCAATTTTTACTTTTTATGAATAGAATATACATAAATAATGACTTACAATATTCGACTCCCAAGACGATATCGCGAAAATAACGCCTGGCCGTTGCTTCATTCAGAGGTTTGTCGGTGGGTATCAGAAGAATTTCGCCCCTGTGGACTAGTTCGAAGACCAGGTAGAGATTGTCTTTGTCGGGATGGTCGAGCACCTCGACGAGTTTCACGACGTTAGGGTGATCGAGTTTCTTTAGGATGGCGATCTCCCTGTAAACTTTCGCCAAGGGATCAGCGCCAGCTCTACGTGGTGGTATCCTCCCAAATATCCCTGTCTTTTTCATCAATTTCCTTTTGCTCACTATTTTCATGGCGTAATATGTGCCATCCTCTTCGTTGAAAACCTTCTTCACGACACCGAAAGAACCCTGTGTAAGTGCGAAGTAATGCATAAGGAAAGGCGCGAAAGCACAGCACGTTCCTGTTCTCAGGTAACGCTTGGAATTTTTAGGGGTTTTCTGCGTTGATACATGATTCGACTTTTCGTTCTCTCGACATTCTCGACAAATAAATTTATTGAATGCTTATGAGAAGGTCGCCATCAACGTCAAGAGTATTTTCATTTACGCTGCATAAATATAGCAATAAAAGTTTCAACTCAATATTTTATTTCGATAAAAACATGAAAAATTATTTATTCATTTCAATGACAAGTAATATTCTTAATATAGTATTTTATTTTTCCTTTAACAAAGATTACTTTTGTCCTCTTTTTGAAATCAACGATTTCTTGTTGACGTGGACGAAGCTTCAAATGGAATAGTCTTGACGTTGATATACGAAAAATATTGTTAAATAATAATTTGAGATGAGTATGATTATATAAAGAGGAGTTATGGAAGATTTTATCGATAATCTCATGATTCTTTTCGCATCCTTTTACCTTAACCTTGCAACCCTTTTTGTGGTTCAGCTACGCTGTTATCATAATGCGCTTTATATCACAGTGGCGACTAGGTCGAAGGTCATCGGCGATGCTATCGGGAGTAGAAGCATAATTTTATAGTTCACGGTATGGTCACCTTTGAGCACGTCCGGTCGTGGTTATTATTTCGTTATAAATATATAAATAAGCGAGAGCAAATTTAAAAACATCTGTAACGCATGCTTTAATTTCGTATCTAATAATGAATATAACTTTCTAAAATTGACTGTACGTGTTTGGACAATTATATTGTATTATTTGACAAGGATAACTTGAAAAAATAATTTTTTATGTTTAGAATATATTGCTACATTATTTGTATTATTTACAATTATTTCAATGAGTTTTAATTCACTCATAAAATGAATTAATTTATCGCATACATTTTTTGATGCAATATAGTAATCGATATAATATTGTATCTGATTTTTTCTTGTCTCGTCAAAATCTTTACTGTATAATTATGCAGTAAAGAGGAAGGATCGATGCTGCTACGATATTAGATGCTGATCAGAAAAAGACAGATCGATATATATGTATTAATATTGTTTATGAATGCATGACGAAAATGGTGATTACGCGATTTCGAACATTTCAATATTACAGGGTTGAAAAAATTAATCGTCGACATCAAACTCTATTTCGATCGATGGCTCTTACCTCGATGAGAAATTCAATCTCGAGTTCGAATGTAGTTTTAAATGATACGGTAAGGGAAGAGAAATTCAATCGTGAACTTCGTGAATTTGTCTCTCTCTCTCTCTCTCTCTTTTTCTATCTACCGTTCGTTAAAGATAATCTCACGCATGAAATGACATTTGCCCTTGTTCATAAAAAGTACTATATTTTCTCTCTTTTTCTCTGTCTCTCTCTCTCTCTCTCTTGATCTCCGGGGAAACGATCTCTGGAATTCTCGACGCGAACCTCAAGATCGTGCGCTGTAAACTTCTTCTCGCAGTTGGAAGCTTCCCGCTTTTCACTCAGTAATGGCGAAGTGCGAAGTTATTGCGGTGGCTGTCTTATTTTCTTTCTCGCATTTATTTTGAATCCAATCATACTATACTATGGATGCGTAAGTATTGAGCTTCGCATTCTCATTTTCGTATACTAGCTTTTATGTACGTTTCCATTCGAAAGGAATGTTCTAGCATCATTTATATCAAATGGAATTTGCTGTTTTTCTGAAAGTACGAGCGACTTTTAACCTTTCTGTTCTGTTGCACGTATTTATTCATAGTATTATTTCTTTGTGTATTGATTTTCGTGCGAAAGCGATCAAACATTTTTATTTAAATTATCATTTTCGAATTTTTATTTAATTAATTGAGAAATTAACAAAGCTAAAAATAAAAGATGAATATATACAGTACTTCAAGAAAAAAAAATTCCACTCGTTAGATAGGAGCTATGTAACAAACAATTCTTGAGAAAATATGCGTCAGCAAATTAACATATCGGTAGATAGAAAAAATACGCAATTTATTTATCTCGTAAACGTCGACAATATAATGATCGAATAAAAAAATTGCGCATGAAGATGATTTTAATAATTTTCTGCGTCGTTCAAACTTCTAGTCCTGCGGGTAATATTGCGTTATCGGGTGCGATATAACGTGATTATCGGCCGTAATCTGTAACTGCGCGGCTGTTAATTACTTCTTAACAAGAAGGATGGGCAAGTGGGGAAATTGCTGAAAATGATTCACGGATACAAGTTATTGGTTATCGAGAAAGCACTCGCGCGCTCGATATCGATAATTATATCATTCTCGCGTTTGTTATGTGAGCGCCGTGAAATGGTTTCGCTTTTCAATGAGAGAAACACGATACGTTGATCCTCTTATCGATGAATACAAGCTTGATTGTTAAAATGCCGCGGACATAATTGAAAAGACATTATAGACTGTCGATCCGTAAACGAATTTAATTCAGCACGAATGATATTTTCCACTTATAAATCAGGTTAAAGAGATTCGTTTTCTGTTTGTACGTGAGTGACTATAAAATTTCTAACGATAAAATGATTCCAACAATTATGGACACTCTTTCGTAACTCTGACAATTAGAAAATCAATTTGTTATTTAATAAATTATATAATTAAATTGTATGCAAAGTATTTTATATTATATTGTTCACGTGAATTATTCCATAAATTTGAAGTTAATTCCTTCTTAACAAAAAAGACATTTATACAATTTCTAATAATTTTCATCTAAGCAGTTAATGTTATGTAATTAAGTAAAAACTTTTACAATTTTTAGGGATAATATTTTTATTTGATTTTAAGTGAATTTTAGCGGAATTTTAATCTTACCTTTCCGATTTCGTTCAGCACTTTGTATTGGTTTAATTGCTGTTGGCTGTCATGCTGGCTATCAACGGAACATTCCCTGTTGAGCGCTCTGATACGTTTCCTGGGTGATCTATGAGGGCTGGCGTGAGGGTAGCGAGAATGAACGGATTTGTAGGTGACATCAGCTTTCTCGAACAGTCGCTGGCTCGGTCCTGCTTCGTCGGGCAAGGATAATTTTCTCAAATCTAGAGTCCGATTATTATCCGAGGCAATAATAGTTTCCACGTTTGTCTTGTGCACATTCTTACAATTCGAGTCGCCGCTAGAATGATCGATGACTGTGTCAACTCGCTGAATCGTGCCCGCCTCGTCCGATGGTGCATTTTTGCCGCTATTGCGCGGAAGGTAAATATTGGGGTTCTTGAAAATAGACGTCACTTGCATATCGCCTAAGAGGATATTAAGAACAGTGAAAATCTTGGCAGATTAATTTTGAAGGAAATTATATTTTATATACCGTCATTTTTTATCTTACCCTCAAGCAACCGTTCCATTAAGTAACAAAATTGAGAGGGACGTAAAATACGCTTTATAAAAACGAGATTAAATTATGTGTATAACAAGTAATCTGTTGTGAATAAAAGTAATATATATAAAATTATATATAAGAACATTTTTTAGAGATCGGTAATTTTCTACGTTAGAGCATCTTGTTAAATTATTTTACCTACGATATTCGTCCGGAAGATTCTATATATAATATTATGTTTCATGAATTTCAAGAATTTTGTTATTCTTTTTATCTTACCAGTAACCGTTTCATTAAGTAACAAAATTGAAAAGGACGAAAAACACATTTTTGTTTGAAACACAGTTTTGAATGAAATTAAATCATATAACAAATAATCTGTTTTTTGATAAGTGAAAGTGATATAAATAAAATAATGCAGGTATATATATGTAAGAATACTTTAGATCGGTGTCAGCGATTTTCCGTTCTGTGAAATTATTTTGCCTACAATGTTTGTGCGGAAGACTCCCTAATTATATGTTCCTCAAAGAGAATTTCGCTCTATCTAACTTGATCGTATTAACAGTGACTCAGTTTACTTACTGAGACGTGTCGTCAGTCCTTCGGTGATCTCCTGAGTCTCGAAACTCCTTTGCCGGGGCAGAGTTTTCTCTCTGACGACTTCTTTTGCCTCATCAACGTCGGGCATGTCGAGGTCGGAGCTCGACACCTTTCTGTGTATCTCTGTCGTTGGCATTCTCTCCTTTGCTGTATCTGCGGTTTGCTTAATGTTTTCAGTGTTCTCCTCAATGTTCTCCTCTTTTCTACCAGCAAGATCCTCAATCAAGGCTCCAAGAGTTATTGATTTCGACTTGTATCTCTCCTTCTCTTGCTGTTGCGTGTCACCGCTCGTCGTAGAATTTCTTCTGTTGTCCTCCAAACTATCTCGACGGCTCACATAGCCGCTACTCTGTCTTCGGAGAACGTCAGTAGTAGCCTGTGTCACAGTCTTTAACGTGTCCTCGCCTTCTTCAAGGTACAATGCACTGTCTTTGCGTACTTCTTGAATATATTCCGGACTCGATAGTACTTTCGACGGGCCTGGCGCATCCGTCGATAATTGTTCAGTGTCAGTAGCACCTGTCGTCTTCGAAGTGGGTGAATTTGAGGGAGAACTGTCGACCGCAGAACCTCTGAAAAAGAAGAAAATTTCATTTTTTTCATTTCTAATTTACTTTTACAATTAGATCGTAGAAGTATTAGAAACAAATTAAATAATTATTATCAACAGGTCATAGGAGTCAAAATCGCTAGTTAGCGAAAATCAGTTTAATTTATTAAATTATACACCTCTCTCTCTCTCTCTCTCTCTCTCTCTCTCTCTTAAACGTTTCGACTCTTGTGAAATCATTTTTAACAACTGTTCCTAATATGAAGCAACGATCGTAATGATTCCATTGAAACAAAATAATGAAATTTGTTCCATGTAGATAATCTATAGTAGGTTATAAGGTAAGCTTTATATTCATCTAGTTAGGAAGCTTAGTGATCATAAAGCAAAGAGCTCACAAAATTAGACTGTCTTCACATTAAGATAAAATTTACCATATACGGTATAAAATTCGTGTTTTACAATAGATATAAATTAGTAAGTTAAAATTAAAATATATAAATTACAAAAATAAGTCCAAATATCTTGCTAGTCAGATACAAATATTAAAGAAACAATAGAAACAGCATTTATATATTGCAGCATTTTTTATCACTATTTCTTGTCGATGGAATTTATTTGAATTGCGCAATACGATAATTATTTTTGACGAAATTATAAGCATTCAAAGTCAAATGCATATTTTATTTATTTTATGATAACTCGTAACAAATTTAAATTTCATTTTCACTTTAGATAATCGAAAATTTTCGTAAGTTTTTACAATAAAAAAAAATTGATTATGACATAACTTTTTCTATTAGAAAAAATTATATTATCAATATTATTAATAGTGCCCATGATAGTTCCACGATGATAATTTTACGATAAGTAAAATTATCATAAACTTCCGGTTATAGTATATATCATATACCATTTATAAAATTTATAAGATTTTTTATCAAAGAATTATCTCCGTATTACTACGCTGTTGTTTAAAAGTGCAGAGCTCCATCTCAAAATGTCAGATAGCCAACGCGCGGATTATCGTTTATCGAGATAATCGGTAGGATACTTGACGTCATTAAATAATTACGGAACGGGAGAAAGAGCGTCACCGATACGCTCCTTTAAATGGCCACAAACGATACATAAATAAAGCTTTGACAATGCGGATGAAGTCTCATGTGATCTAATACATGAATAACTCATTTATTGACATAACTTGCGTTACGTTGATAACGAGGCACGCTGAAATATCGAAAATCAAATTCCAAAATCGCGAATCTAGATTCTGGGTTCTTTAAATGATCTTGTTTATTCTTGCATCTTTGCATTTAATTTTTTGTTTAATGGCGTCTCATATAAAATTATATTCAGATAACAATGAATATATATATAGTTTATTTATATAACTAATTGCAATTGCATATATTATACTTAATTTCTTTCATTAAACAATAGTTAAACATCCAATATGTTATTCAAATCAGATATTAATTACTTCTTGATAAATCCATTAACTAAATTATTTATAATTAGATCTTGCTCGTTTTTTTGCAATGAAAAGTATAAAGAAAAAAACAGTCTAAATTAAGCGGTAATAAGATTTTTTTATAAAATTAATTTCTAGTTTACAATGTTAATACAACATAAAAATAAAAAATATAAAATAATATAAAAATAATATCGAACGTTTCGGAACTCACGAGTCCTTCTCAGCGATTCTTATAGATGTTACAATGTCATAGAGATGAAAGCATAATAGTCTAAGCGACATGTTATAATTTGTATGGTACAATTTGTTCGAAGAAATTGATCTCCTGTTTTTGTGTGAATGTGGAAATTATGTAATAAAATGTATGAAAACAGGAGCATCTTTACGTATTCGTTTACGACGTACGTATTTATATTTCGCTTTCCTTTGTTGGTGTGAATTGTTTTATTTACGGAACAGACAATGTGATATACACATATATGTATACATAAACAAACCTTAGATTATATTTATTTTGGTTTATCTTAAGATTCTCGAGTAATTTTAGAAAATACATGATATACATCGAAATATCTATCACAAATAGTATTTATTTATTTGTATCTGTATGTGTGTGTCTAATAATATTTGTACAGTAGTATACACACAATATATGCGAAACATTCATCAATTCCTTCCGACTTCAAATAAAGCTATAAAGCTCTTAGATTAAATCAACGACTGCGCGAACTGTGTGTGTGGTAACTAAGATAATAATTTTACATTAAATTGATTTTGAGGAATTAAGCGATGACATCCTCATTGAATTCGCGAAATTCCTTATAAATACATGTTCATTCACGGCAAAAACGAGCAATCTGCAATTGAGATTCGTCGGTGATGCGGTCACATGTTGAAACGTGGAAATATGAAATTTAAATAACAAATCAATTCCGTAGCTTATTGCTTGCTCCGAGATAAAGCGAAACAGAGGAAGATAAAATCGTCTACACGTGTAAGATGAGTTCACATTTTTTTCAATATATACAATAGCGACTAAGCTTTTTTTTTTGTTCGTGTCATATGTGACAAAATCGGGAATATCTTTTACATTATGAAGTGAAGACAACTGAATAAAATATTTTAATGGATTTTGCGTGATATTAATAAATTTAATTGTCATATTTTGTTATTTACGTTGAAAATTAAAAGAATTTAACTGCAAGCTTTGACGAAAAAATTATACATGTCACTCTTATACATATATTATATTATTCGGAAAAGTGTTTAAAACAATTACATAATAATGGAAAAATTATATGTTTATTTATTAATTATAATATTTATACATATTGATACAATATTTAACATTAACTTCAACAAGAGTCGCGTGACTATTACGTGGTAAAGATTAAATCTTTCCTTTGCGTGACAGTGCAACTTGTCAGAACTTCACCTTCTATAGAGGAGCATGCGCTATAATTTTACATCTACATCATAAACATTTTTGCGGGTGTAAAAGTCGACAGTCGAAACGTCGATAATATATGCAGTAGTCCATTTTTCATCCTTTATAGATGATGGAATAATGGAAGGCGCAGTGTTATGTACTTCACGACACGCGAGGCGCCGCTTGCTGCCATCTGATGCACCCAGGGAGTGAAGTACGATTCGACACGAAGTGCTCGGTATGTGGATCAATTGTACGGTCCAAACTAGGCCAATGAATGCAATGGCGAGATGCAAGATCCGCATTCGCCGCCGCATAGACAAAGTTACATTAAACTCAAAATGTCCTCTCGTCGCGAAGGGAATTGTGAGCGATAGCGTCGTCTAAGATGGGCAAACTATAGAAACAACTAATAATAAGAGTCACGATATTGCATTTCTCGACTCTATCTATCTTCTGTGATCTATGTTGATAAAGTTACGTATAGTATTAATAATAAGTTATAAAGAAATATGTTATACTTTTGCTTGAAAAATTCATGTTATTAAAATTTCTAAACATTGAAAAAACAATTTAATGAAAGCGTAAATGAAAAAATCATTATCAGACTGCTGTAGTACTTGTGTGAATGCATATTTTCATAGTATAATAAATAGAAACTTTTCGTAATTGTGAGTATTGTTTAACTTTAGAAAATTCCACTGTTTTGTACTTATTTTCTACAAAAATAAATATTTGCGCGCGGAATGATTTAATAATAATTATTAGTTTTTACCGATATATGATAAAAGACTTTATCGAATCGAAATCCAAAACGGTTAATTCACCGTAATTAGCAACTTCCTTGCGGAATCAAATCAAATCCCATTGCCGTAGTAGCATGTGCTGAGACGTCCTTCGACAATTTGCTTACACAAGCGTATAGGGAATAGTTGCGCGCATCATCGCTTACAAATACATCGAATAAGTCGAGTTAGCTTAACGCAAACCTATCAAACTATTCTCGTATTATTCGCGTAAACTGCATAGTGGATTCAGGATTGTACACTGCAATGTAGTTTCTCGTATTCCTTTAATTATAACTTTGATGTTTCAATATCAATTATTCTAACGTAACATGGTTTTAATTATCGTACTGCAACTTGGGAAATAAATTAACTATTGACAGTCTTAAATTTTAAATATGAATAATTGTAATATTTAATCATGATATTACAGTAACGTACTAAATTATTATTAATACTGAAATTAATTAAAATACAATTATGATTAATATTAAAATTTTAATTTTATATAATATTTTTCAATTAGAAATGAAAATATTATATTCTCTGCCTTTCTGTGATAATCATATTTTTGTGTCTATATAAATGTAGTTTCTTTTATAAACAGTAAAATTTTGTATAAAAATGTTTTGAAAAATTTGTTTTTACAATTTATTTTTTATTGAGAATTTTAATTTAATTTTATTATTATAGATAAAGCGTATTTTCTTAATAATCAATTTTTGTAAATTTCACATATAATTTTCAATAACTTTAACCATAAAAATTCACATTCTGCAGCGAAGAATGCGCGATGTCGAAAAATTGGCCGCAATGACAGATGTTTATGCATAAGAACGTGTATGTTATTTGAAGAACGCATCATTGTACCTTGCGAGAAGGCTGATCATTACGAGTGTCTAGTTAACAATGTAAATAAATTACGTAAAAAGAAGTTTCGTAAAACTTCTGCGTATATATGCATTGACATCGCGTGTATGCGTAAACTTCTAAGTGCTCTTCATAAATTTTCAAAATTCTATCTTTCGTGAAAATGCATCTCACAGCTCTGTAAAATTAAAAAATAAACTTCACACCTTCGTATCGTGTGAGACAAGTTTTCATTTATAATTAAATACTTACATTTCTCGTGGAAAATAGGTTCTTACATTTTTTTCGCATAAACGCACACATGTCTCGACAACCGGTTGTCATATGTTACAAACAAGGAATATCGCTGGAACATACAGCGTTCTGTAGAAAAACATTTAACAATCGATGAGATCACGAACGACCCGCGAATGTTAACGAGCGAACGCGATATGCAGCTTTCGGTTTCGGAATCGCGATCACCGTAAAAACTCGTGTCCGTTATTTATATACGTGAAGCACGTATCACCACGGAATGCATATTTATCTGCATTTTGTTTTGCTGGTTGTATCCGCAACCGACCGACAAATGAGCGACAATAACGCGCACGTATGCACTATAAATTACAATGCACTGTTAACGTAACGTAAACGAGAGACGCTAGATAACTCGAGGACCAAACAATATTGTGGATTTTTCTCTTCAAAATACTTATTCTTCAATGTATAAACGTGTTGATAATTAATTATCTCGAGCATGATTCATACGAAAGTATTTTTCATCAATCTTTAGTTTCTTTTCAGCTGTATTATATTTTTCTTAAAATTTATTTTTCTGTAATACGTTCCTTTTAAGAATACTCCTTTGCACGTTAAAATATTAGTTTTCTTTCTGAGACCTTATTAATTTTATTCTCTTAAGAAAAGATGAAAGCTTGTTTAATGTAATTAAAAAAACTCTTCTACCGATGGAAATTTAATTCATCTTTAAGGTAAAAGTTTAGCAAAAAAGTTAATATTTTTTTGTTATTTTATAATACCGAAGATGGTGTAAAAAAAGATAATGCAAGATGAAAAAAGCGGGCGAACGTTAATAATGGATGGAACGATCAGCTGGTTCTTACGGTCGCGTGGAGAAAGCGTAAGAAAACGTGAGAATCTCCCGTTTCTCCGGCAAATTGTGTAACGCAGAAATGATAAAAGTATGCCACCATTTTGAAATTATTACTTGCGAATTGTAACATATGTCTGTCAAACGTATTTCCGTACATCGTCAGGCAAATATTTTCGTTATTGTTATCCATTTTTGGCTACTATACTAATATTGCAAAAAAACCATGAGTAATGCGATAAGAACATTGTAACTTGTAATAATCTTATCACGAGGAAGTCGATTATTCAGTTTTTACTACTTAATGGTATTGAAAGACTGATAAACATAATTACAACTGCACTTGCGAAAATATTTGCTTTATTAAGACAAAATATGACGAGTATGTGCCATCGCGTGTTTCTAACGTGTTGTTTATTTTTCATTAAATATTATTTATTTTTATTAGTCTTATAAATCGAAGAAAATTAAAATTTGCTAGAGTAAATTAATAATTAAATGTAAAATGTGGGAAATAACGTGTCTCGTTTACTTGTATATTATCGTAAATCTCAATTTCGTGAGATATAACGTTTGATATGCGCGTGATCATGAATTATGTTTTTTTTATTCATATATAATGAGACAGTCACGAATGCTTGAAAGGTTTTTCTTGATTATTAAACTACTGAGATATAATGAATACTCATTTCTATAAATAATTAATATAATATAAGGATTCTCATAATTACTCAGCGTCACGCTGATTTGATATCGCGTGTTTAAACCTTGGCATTTCTAGTTAGTTATAATACTCTTAGTAATGTCCGTATTTTAATAGTAAAAAATCGTAATTATTACTGAGCAGCAGTAATAACTACGATTTTTTTAAATTATAATTTATGCAACACGTAAATGTGATTTTGACGTTTATAAAGTTAAATGTTAGATTATACCTGTTAGTTGTTAATTAACTGTTGTTAATTTTTGAATGTAACACAAAATATAATTGTCTTAAAAATGCATTTTATGTGAGAAACGAGTAAGCCACCAAAGTTTAACTTTTAATATATCAGCATCTGCATATATTTTTTGCGTATATCGGAAGAGTTTCAGCTTGCAATGACTCCGTTATCTTTAGTGACTTCTATTTCAGTGCCGAAATAATTACAATACTGAAAAAATTGCGTAACGAAAGTTGAAGTTTTCAATCGAAGAGAAGTTATAAAGTCCACAATTGATTCGAACGTCTCTTAATTAGGACTTGCCTGTTAGGTGTTAATTAATCGCGAACATGTCGGAAAGACTCCAAATAATAAATTATTATTTCAGCGTACACGCGTTGTGTGCATACACTTATATTTTTCCTTTATTCGAAGGACAAATCGACCACAAGCCTGGCGTAATCAGGATGATGGGTTGGTGAACCAATATATTAATTAAACTATAATTGCGTTGTACGTACTTGTAGCGCACGTCACGCAACATGTTCGCTCATGTGGATCTAATAACAAGCTGAGCACAAAATAACGTACTGCGAGCACACATGTTTATCACAAAATTTAGAAATGTTATTTATTTATTTATTTATTAACGCAATTATCTAAAAAACCACCCAATTTTTGCATGCGCAAAGATACAATATAATAGTACAGTCAATGCAATCAACGAGCCTTCTATACTATATTCAGAAATTTCATTGTAATTTAATAAATAAAACGTGATAGATATGTATGAAATGATATTTGCGCAACATCATATTTCTATGATTTTAACGATAAATCATATATTAGCAAAAATGAAAATGGTAAGAATGATATTAATGTTTTATAATTTTACATTACAGTACAACATAATATATTCATAGGAATTAAAATGCGAAGCGGAAAAGTTCTTGTTGACTGACAGTAGTTACACCTTTGACATTAAATCAAGCAGAGTCCATTAATTAATGTCATCCGCGTAATTCTAACTTTAAATTATTGAAAACTTATGCAATGTATCTATCATTCCGAGCCAATATATGAATATATCTAGTTGCGGTAGAAAACCGCAACTCCCGGGTCTCGAGTCCTGGCAAATGTACTGTATTATTTGCTCCCGACATAAAACGAGGGCCTCAGGGAACCATGCATTGCCGCTTTACGATGCGTATACCATGTATACAGTCGGTAAAGCTAATAATACAGTATATGATAAATCCTTCAAAGTATTACCGGTTACCGTGCTATTTCTTATTCGCGCTGTTGATATTCTGTACCGTGACTTCTGACATGAAGTTTCCAAGAGAAACCTTTACAAGGACGAAGCTACCTTCTTTTTTTTTTTTTATTAAAATACGAAACATTAGAATCCATAAATTCATTATATTTTTTAAAATATAATTTAATATCTTTTAATAACGTCGGGCTGCAATTTTAATTGCAGATTTTTTATTGAAATACTTAGAAATAATTTTTTTCTATTAAAACATTATTCAGAGTATCGATAATTTTCAAGAGTAAATATAAGGAATTTGTTGTAAATTAAATATTTTTCAAGAATAACTGAATAACTTTAACCTTTCGTTTAAATTCGAGCTTATTATATTTTTCCTGAAAATTTATCTTTTGAAATATTTATGCATAAAGATTAAAAATTTGTAGTTGTATTGCAAATTCTTTACTCGATTTTAGAAATAGAGTGAATAATAAAGTATATATATATGTGCGATTATATATGTGAGTGTATCGTGAAAATAAAAAAATAACAGCAAAATAAATTCTCTGTAAGTCTCCATTTTTGTGTTGAAACGAATAATGGTGACCGATATCGCAGTTGATCGAACGAGTTTGTTCTACTGAAAGGTTTCTCGATCGGCGTGAGCGAATAATTCATGTGATCGAATATGTATCGGAACCTTTCTCTCTCTTTTGCTCTATCATTATAATTATATGAGCATTTTATATAAAATTAAATACGAATTGTATTAAATACGCAAATGGAACTCAAAAAGCGACGTGTATTGACTCACATTTATTTGCAGTTGAATATTATATCAAAGTAATATTTTTGCGGTTTTTTAGATTTTTGCGAATAACATATCAAAGGAAATAGAATTTCAAAAACTATAATTGCAAAAGATATCTAATCTTATTAATGATTTGTATCTTTTAATTAACCATATATCGATATATACTATCGTCATTTAAAATATTATTAGCCTATTGGTACATTACGTTCCAAGTTTTTAAATATATGACGCATTATATGAAAATTATGTTGTATTATAGATTTTTAAATTTCCATTGGCATGTTTTCAAGATGCCTCACATTTTTCGTTTGGCACGCAATGCGGAACCTTAATCGAGGAACAAATTCCTCGTTGTTTCAACTGGGATACCCATCGATCTTGCTACCCTTTATAAAAAGTTTTTCTGAAAGAGCACGAAATACTAAACGCGGTCCTTGGCGAACTTTGGCGAAATGAGTATCGAGTTACTCGAGAAGCTTTAAGAAATTTCGTTCAATTTCAGAAAAAACCGGCGGATATGATACTTCTCTATAAAATAAGAACTAAAAGATTTCGTTACAAATAGTCGATAGCATAAAAGTAAAAGCCTCTTGTGAAAATTGTTAGTTAACCCTCTTGCTATGAGATACTTTTATGTACCTGTGTTAATAGAATTTTTTTGCAAAACGAAAGAAAACAAAAAATGTGCAGCTAAATTGTTTTCACTGAAAAATGAGAGAAGAATCAACGACGTGTATTGCATCTATTGAGTTGAACATGTAATAGATCTTTTCCTCGATCTTTTCCTGCAATTATTGTTTTAACCAGAAATTTTAAGAATTATATAGAAGTAATTAATTTATTATATAATGATTAAAATATCATATATGGTACGTGTATGTTGTTTTCATCATCATTTCTTAAATGTTTTGAAGTTTTGACTGAAATAGATTGACATATGGAATCATATTCTACATGTATGTATAGTAGCGATAATTTTAATATTAACATTTATGCATAATATATTTTGTGTCTTTAGTAAGATAAGTATTTTATCAGTACATAATTCGATCTCGGATGTTTTTGAAGTTTTTATTTCACCAGTCTCGTCGTATACTGATAAATGTTGATAAGGGATAATTGACTTATTATAATTTGTGAAAAAAGATTATTTCTTGAGTCATAAACATAAATCTCATTGATTAATATTTCGTTTCATTAAACAATATATTTGAACACAACAGATAACTCTCGCGATCCGATTTACTCCGAATTTCAAATTTGGATTACACATGTATATTTTCTTCTAATTATATTCTTATATGTAAATCAGTCTAAGCATATTTCTTTTCTTGTAAACATTGTTAAAACAGACGTGTGTTGCAGAAAAACTTTGCTTTTATATTTCTATTTTGTATAAATGTTTCGATAAAAAATACAATGAGCTTTTATTTTATATGAATAAAACATTAATCACTTGTGAACTAAATATGCATGTAAAAGTAATAGAGATAACAATTATATTTTTGCAGTAATATGTATATATTTATCATTTATAGAATGAAATACGGTTAGCATTTCTAAATTGGGAGTTACTACTGGAATATTCATCTAATAAAAAAATTAAATTTTTAGTAAACGCTGTCAAATTGTTTAAACATTTCGGGAAGAAGCGTTTTCAAACGTCTGATACTTTATATTAATTTTAGATTTCTGTGTAAAAACATATTATACTGCACACATTATACAGCCTGATATTTCTGAAAGATAATTAATTAGTTCTTGCAACAATTCGGATAAAACTATTTGAACATGCGATTTACTCCGAATTTTAAATTTGGATCACACATGTGTGCTTTCTTCTAATTATATTTTTATGTAAATCAGTCTACATACATATATCTCTTTTATTTAAACATTGTTAAAACAGACGTTTGTCACAGAAAAACTTTGCTTTTATATTTTTATTTTATAAATGCCAGGTTAAAAAATACAATGGACTTTTATTTTATATGAATAAAATTAATCACTTGTGAACTGAATATGTATATAAAAGTAACAGACAGTATTTTTGCATTAATATACTTATCATCGATAAAATGAAATAGTTGTTATTTCTAAATTCGGAGTTACTACTGGAATATTCAATTTTAACAAAAATTACATTTTTAACAAACCCTGTGGAATTGTTTAAATATTCCGAGAAGTAATGTTTCGAAGCGTTTGATATTTCATGTCAATTTCAGATTTCAGTAAAAACGTATTATGCACATATTATATAGTCTGACATTTCCGGAAGACAATTAATTAGTTCTTGCAACAATTCAAGCAGAACTATTCGAACGTCAATCATAAGTCAATTATGATAAAAGAGAAGATGAGAATGTCATACAAAAAAAGAGTATATCTCTTACGATAACAATGTTAAGTTTGGCATAATGTAGACAGGCGAGTCGAGTCAAGAGGAAGGAGAGGAGACTGAAGTGTCTCCTGCTGGCTATTAGTCAGTTACTAACGTGACGGTGTCTCGACTAATGGCGTTATTAACGACACAGTTGTGTACGTGACTCCCTGTAGCTCTCGTATCGTTTTCATGCATTGTTGCACCGTTATGCATCAACGATCGATATCACTCGCAATTAGAGGGAAATGTCACTTTTTGCATAGAGATCACGAAACGTGACCTTTTTTGCCTGAAGAAGAAGAGATGTTCTCAAGTTAATTACTTAATGGATTTTTAAGAGAACTTTTTAAAAATTTCTTTTGAGACAAAATATATAATAGTATTAAATAAGAAATTTTCTAATGTTAATTAATTTAAAATAACATATAATGAAAGAACAAAAAACATATATACATATGTATATGTCATACAATATATTCTTCGTGTCTATTAATGATATTTATAGCGTGGTTTACAGGGGGCAACTTTTATTCGCTAGAAGCTGCGTTTAGTGACGTCATTAATTCGTCAGCGAATTTTCTTGACTTTGCTACTATTCGCTTGAAGTAAGCTTCATAATTCGTCAACGAATTCGCTGATGAAAACTTCTTCTACACGTTTGGTTTTTATTCGCTAGCGACTAAAATTTTAAAGTCGCAGCGTCGAGTGGAAAAATTTGTCTTTTCACGGCGACTTAAAAATTCGCTCTGGAAGAGCAGCAAGAAGCTAGCTAAAGCGATATTCGCCGCGACTATACGCTAACAAGAGCAAATCCGCGTCTAAAAGAAGTCTTTAGTAGCGAATTAGCTATGACGTCACTAGACGCAGCTTCTATAAAAGTCGCCCAATGCAAATCACGCTTAAGGGATAAAAAAATTTAGTTTTTTATTGTATTGATTTTATCTTTAAATGCTCATTGAATTGCTTTCCTCCAAACAAAGGGTTTTAAAAGAACAAAAAAAATTTTTTTCTGTCATATTGAATAAAACAAAGGGTTGCAATAAAAAGATTTTATCTATTTCGAACAAAATATAAATATGTTTAACTTCATTGTTTATTGCTATAAAATAAAATTCGTGAAATTAACGGGGAACAATGGAGACAAATGTACGAAAATACAAATCTAAAGTGACACTTCGACCACGGAAAAAATCAGAAAAATTGAAATAGAATGAATCTATTCACGTCTTTGTGATTAGTACACGAGAAAGTGCTTTAATTAACCCGATGAAGTATAAGTTCATGAAAGTCTAATAATTATGCATCACTTTCATGTACCATTGCATCAAATTACACAAACAATTAAGTAATCATCAATCTTTGGTTATAAATATTACTCTTCGACGACATTTAATGTCGTAATTTAAAATGAGGAGGATGTCAGCGCGAATCATGGAGAATTAAAAATTTTCACGTGCAATAATTTTCACAGTCGCAAAAGAGAACAGATCGCATTTTACAAATAACTTTTCACAAATTTCCTAAATTTTGGAATTAACTTACTGATTATTTGATCCATAAATTCTCCAAATGCGCCCATATGTATATTCCGTTTAACAACACCCAAAATCCAGTATCAATGCTACTGGACACAGATATCACGGTCGACGGTATTGTTCACTCTCGTGTCACTTCGGAATTACACACAATTCCGTTAAATGGAGATGCACTGTGCGCGCACAGACGCATATATCTTCGGAGTATGACATTTCGATCGCGTGCATCATTTCTCCGTCTATTCCTTTTACCCTAGCCGGTAGACTGAATTAATGATGCATCGCGCTGTCGACCAGTACATTCGTTCGCGACTATCGTCGACGAAAACCGATATTGCGATTCGATCGATTTCGATGCACGTTGCATACGAAGCACGTTTTAGACTATAAATGACCTCGCAATACATACGTCGCCGCGCCGATCTAGTCAGCTTGTAGCAAAGTCGCTTTAAATTAATCATGTCCCTTCGATACAATCGGTTTAACATTTCTAGTTGCTTCGTATTTCCTTAAATCGATTACACCTCCAGACTTCTACGTTCGATTTTGCAGAATCATCGCGCTGCTAGCATTCTTCTACTTTATCTAAGATCTTCTGTATAACAAAATTGCATTTATCTGCCTAATCGTTAATTTATTTGTTTATTTATTATGCAAATATAAAGCAATTTTCGAAATAATGAATGGAGTATTAAAATTAAAGCGCTACCGTTACAATTAAATTTTAGATTCGCCGTAGTTATAATGTTCATCTCTTTATCTACTGTATTATGCATATTTGTGCATTGTAATTATCTTTCAGAATTTAATTTGCATTAGGTGTTTATGGCACAGGATGAATTAATTGCACATTGATCTGATTTAAGGCGATTAATAATTTAATTAATCATTGTTTAAATGCAGTTAGTCACACTAATTTGTCGAGTTTCTTCCGTTTTGACTTAGAATGATATGCGAAATAAATATGCATTCTTGTATGTTTTATTTATGAAATTTAAATTATGATTTATGATAATTTATGTTAACATGAAACAATTGTTAGTATCAAAAAAGTGTAAAAGATTTGAAAATATTAGTAACCATAATCAATTTAATATTTAAATCTTTATATTATTTATTAACATTGTTTTAGTAATATTTTTTACAATCTTATCATTCAGTAGAATAAAGTGCTTTATAAATAAAATATAACTTCCATAAGTCGATATTTCGTATTTCTTTACAGTTATCGGCGATGCATCAGCACGTAATCCTCGTATCGAAATGACGTAGTAATTCTCTGCAGTTTGCCGCAACACGAATTAATTATATTAATCGGTGAGACTACTCGTTGTGTCGACGAGCTATATACATTTTATCACATTATAGAGACCTACTAAGTGCGTACAATTCACAACGTCTTTAAAACCGGGGGATTGAATTAATAATTATTAATTGGTCTCTCGATCAACATTACCGTCTGCGTGTATCACGACGAAGTTGATTACAATCAGGTCGTTATACCTAGTTACACAATGCTATTACACTTGTTCGCAACTGCGTGAGGTTTAAACTTCTGAAACATGAATTACATGCGTCGAGATTATCCGATTTGGAGTTCACGATTTATACGATAGAAGGATTTTACAGAAAAGTTTATGTGTGATTGTAAAGATAAAACTTTTTTGCATTCACAATGTTGAATATAATTCTGTTTGCATATAATAAATAACAAGTGAAAAAGAAGAATCTCGTGGAAATAGAAAATGAGTTTTTAATTGAGTAAAAGTTTATTTGCATAACAGACTCTTCAACAATAATTTATATTCCAATAATTATTTATTATTCAAATTATTCATGTTAGTTTTCTACATATATTTTCAAGCATATAAATAATTATTTGAAAAATGTCAAAACAAGTAATAACATCAAATTATTCTAAAAATTATCCGGAAATTATGAATAATTGATAAATTGTGATTATAATATAGACAATCATGACATTCTTTAATTATTCTTAATCTTTTAATAAAAATAATAGTCTTAAAAAATATTTTTCGGTGTATATCATGTAACTTTATTTTTAAAAGTAAGATTATAAGAACCACTGCCATTTTTTAATGATAAAAGTTGTATTTGCATGGAGTAAATAAACCATCGATTAGATATAACTTTAATGTATTATTTATGTAGAGTCTTCATTGAAATCTCGCTACTTTTTTCTTTTTAAACCTTAAAGATTTCTTACCTATCAAAATTATCTTCAATAACTGCACTCGCGTCAATTGCATCGATCTACCGCCGTGTACTCCACCAATAGTTCACAAATATTCATCAATCCATCATCGGAATGATTTCTTCTCCGATATTTCTGATCAATATTTTTTTCTCTCAAGTACTTGTTTCGCTCGAAAGTATTGGTACTCGGTCGCACGTGATATTTAATTAAAGCTGCCAAGGGATCACCACCCACGCTTGCGAGCAAAAATTTGAAAAAGCAGAAAAAGACAAAAACTGCATCCACGACGATTTCCGATGCGCACTTTGTTTCCGTTCCGGATTTCGGAGACGAACTCGTCCGCTCAACCGTGTTGCTCTCCGCTCTGACCGCCGACTGCATGCAGCTCTAACGGAGTTTGGACCGACCGCGTGCTTTTCCCACCACCTCTTCTCCACCGACATCGTCGTAGCCACCACCTTTCGGGCCGATACTCCAGTCGTATATTGTAGCCGCCTGCTCTGTTCCGATCTCGAGTTGCGTAATAAAGATGGATAAGAAGAGTGAAGAAGATAGAGAGAGAAAGAGAGGTGTAGTATTCGTGACAGGGTTCTATTACCGGTCGATTTAGAACACGGAAGAATGAATGTGCAAAACATTGTTTTTGCAACTAAGAAACAAGAAATTCCGAGGAGATTTGGCAATTATTAATATTGAGCAACGTTTCGCGTGGTTCAATAAAAAAAAAAAAAGACTTAAAATTATTGTATTATAAAAATATATTTGATAATCAAGTTTTTTAAAAAAACTATTCGACTTTAATGTAATAAAAAAGGAAAAGGAGAACATGTTTCTCAATAATTTGTTATTTTTATCTCTGAATATGTTCAATGGATGATTTCGCAAGAAACATGCAGATATTTCCGAACGACTAGCTTCACATAGACGGTGAACGATCAAGCTTATGTAAGCGAGTTCGTGTTTCCCTTGCAAATTTA
Organism: Cyphomyrmex costatus; assembly: GCF_001594065.2. NCBI lineage: Eukaryota > Metazoa > Arthropoda > Insecta > Hymenoptera > Formicidae > Cyphomyrmex > Cyphomyrmex costatus. Next base: position 1,318,580 of record NW_017276246.1, read on the forward strand.
TTATTCGGCTTTTGTGTTTGGTGCCCTTTTGATGCTCGCCTGGTTCGCACGTGCCTGAACTCGTCTCTGATCCACAACGATCTTCTGGATCGTAGAAAGTGGGGTTACACACTGGTCTTTCGACCTGGTCTGCGTCATCTCTGCAGCGACGTATTTCTCTGTAGTACATGTGTATATTGGGAAGTACAGGGGTGTGTGTAGGTGCGCACTTGAGCTCTTAAACCTTGCTGTTTGGAGAACGCAATTCTTTTATTCGATGATCTGTGGATGTCATTTCGGGGAACTCTTACATTTGATGAATACTCCCGTGTCGCGATATAAATATACTCGAAGGTTACTTGAAATTACGGAAAATTATTTTTCCAGCCACTTCCGGACACAATTTGCTAAAAGTTCTATAATGATACGAAGAACTCGAGAAGTTTTTGGAGAGAGAATATGTATCTTTCGTCGTAACATTCTTCAGTGGACTTGGAAGTAATTACTTCGCGACAATGTCTCGGCAAGAGAGTCGCGAAAGAATTGCTTTAAGACGCACAAAGAATATCAAAATGCTTCGATACCTACTGCAAGAATGGCTTTGCAGTTTCGCTAGTAAAAGCGATAATTTATAACTTTGACCTTCTTGGCAATATGCCATTTAATAGAAAACGCTGTCATTATTGCATCTATTATATCATAGCGACGTAAATTACGCTAACACATTCTGTTGGCAACCGTCTATGGAATTTATACAATTCAAATTATCGATATTTAATAGTAAGATTATTTGCCAAACTTGAACAGCAATTTATTTATAATAAAAAAATTGGTGATGATATATTGATTTATAGATAATATAAAAAAATTAAACAAAGTATTTTAAATAGTCAAGATAATTTTGAATAAATAATTGTGTATTAATAATCATTATATTACTATTTGTATAATCATTATATTACAAGTATAAAAAATTACATATTTTATTAATGTTTGAGATAAGGCATACATTTCTAAATTAAGACGTCATTTAGAAGATTGCTAATATTTAATAATTTCGATAAAAGTTTTTTTCGATAAAGCTGCAAAGAGCGATCGTGTATAAAAATGATTGTCGATATAATATAGCCATTTACATATTATATGTTCAATAAAACATACTAGATGTTTCTGAGTAACTACGCCGCATACTTCCTATATCTGATAATTATTAATGTCGGCGCCACAAACTTCCTTTTACATTTCCATGATTAACAGCTTGTGCATAGACAAGTCTTACGTCATCGCCTCATGACGACCTAATTATCTTGTCAGTTGTTTCGATCCATTCTATGAGTTTTAAGGAAGAAAGGTTTAAGAATTTTCGTATCTCTAATGTATGAAGTTTCATTATCAGTTTACTTCTTGCGCACTTCATTACAATTCGAAAAGTTTCAGAGAACGTTATCCGATGATCCAATCCAATTTGCAGTTGAATTTTCGAGCGAATCTGATTTCGATAAACAATACGGTATTTCTGAGGTTTTACTTCGCAAACTTTGCGAAGAATATTTTACATAGAGAAAAATTAATTATAAATTTGAAATTATCCTTTAATAAAATGCTCTTTTCGACATATTCCGAAAATAATTCGCTTTGTGCGCGTTGAGTGTGACAGTATATTACGCAATATACTGGCAAAGTTCAGAACCTCCAAACTAAGATAATTTGAGAATACGTGTTTTCACGGTGAAAGTTTCGTAGTTTCATGCAATAATTGGGAATGTAACATGAGAACTAAAATTAATTTAATTTTGCGTTACAGGATAAAATTAATTAATATAATGAAACTCACATAAAGGAGATCATTTTATGAAAATAAAATTATCTCCCTTATATGTGAGTTTCATTATATTAATTAATTTTATTCTTTAACACAAAATTAAATTAATTTCAGTTTTTACTTATATAATAAAATTAATTATTTTTTAGGAAGTTATATTGTTCATATTTACAACAAGAATTATTGTTAATAATTCTAGAATTGTCTAGAATTATTGTATTTAGTACTAATTTCTTTCTGTCTTATAATATTAAGAATGTGTGTGTGTATGTGTGTGGATACAGATCTTAATTTATTATAATTTAATATAACAATATACTTTTTGTTCTTTCTCTTAAACGATTACCTGCAATTATTAATTATTGTTATGAAAGAAGTATTAATATTTAAAGAAAGAATTGAGAGGAGAGAGAGAGAGAGAGAGAGAGAGAGAGAGAGAGAGAGAGAGAGAGAGAGAGAGAG
>NW_017276246.1:1320857-1370263 GCF_001594065.2 Cyphomyrmex costatus
AGAGAGAGAGAGAGAGAGAGAGAGAGAGAGAAGCGATCCACTTTTAATCAATTTCCAAAGGCTCAAACGAAATAATTCATTCGCGATTCATCTAGTTCATGAAATCGAATTTTCACATTCCGGTAAATTTCTTTTAAATTAGACTTTCTCTTACGGTGTAAAAGTGATATTTTCTGCAAAAGATGAAAACGCATCATATTACACATACGCTTGTGGCATTCAAAATGAGATGGTATCTCGAAGGAACTCGACTTGACCTTTTAACTATTCAGTTTTATAAAAAAATATATCAAAATAATTAGTACATTAAATGACTTATTGAAATTAAAATCTGTCCTCTAGATTTGTTAATTTTTTAAACATTTATTTATCCATCTAGTTTTAATACCCACTGTGTACGTATAAATATAGCAAAACGGGATATGACAAATAGTATTTTTTAATTTATGATGTAATTCCAAATTCGTACAATCCACATTGGAATGTCAAACAAGCGACGATACAATGAGAGACAAAGAAAGAGAATGACACAAGTCTGGTATTCTAGAATTTAATCTCTCGGTATTCTGACAAGCAGCGGCTTCTTTAATGAAAGCGTGCATTGCCTGCAGGAAAACGGAAACTTGAATAAAGTAAAAGACGAGGAGAGCTACTTGACGAAAGACATTATATTGTATAAGAAGAGATTGTCATAATTTTAAGTCGGAAGCATTGGAGCCTCTCTCGTACCGGCTCGAATTTCATTGACTTTATGATGACGATAGTAGCGCAATCTTTTGCGATCTTCTGACGTATATTAAATTGAGTTATGACTTTATAGTCTCAAGCGTATTTTCATTTTAAGGAGTACACATTGATAATTTTGAGAGAAAAGAATATTTATATATATCTACAAATACGCAGTTTTTGACGATATTTTTGATACGTACATAAATGTCTTTAAAGAATCTTTAACTTTCAATATATTGTTTGATAAAGCGTATACATTTTAAAGATAAGAATTTCTCAAAATTACTTTACATAAAAAAAAAAACCTTTCAACTAAAGCTGTTTATATTCTGACGAATTAAGATTTCTTTCAAAAGAAAATCTTTGCATACGTAAATATTAATCAAGAAACAGATTATGTACTTTCATGGTTTCTTCAGCATTTTTATCAATATCTTTATATATATCCTCTCATAATTCTCGTATTTCAAAATTCTTATATAACTCTTGTAATTATACACCAAGACTATTCACTCATTGTAGAAGAAATCGGATACCAACTCAATCAATTTCTATTGAAAGCACAGCGCTCTTTGAAGAACATGTGAATTTTTCGAATATGTTTTATGTATATTACATACGTCAGTTGATTGTGCACTAATACACCAAATGATACTTTACTAAGTGTTTTCATATATTTTCGGTTAAGAATCTTTTCGCAAATTTGTTTGTCTCTGATGTGTTGATCGATTTATTGTAATGTGAAGACACTGTGAAAAATTTTAACGGATGCAAAACTCGAGGTAAAACTTTTAATGTATGATCAAGTTATGATTTGTAAAATGACTGAATAGATAACACATGTATGATTTATACGGAAATTGAGGAGAAACCAGAGTAAGCAATATAGATGTATGTGTTATAATGAAAATGAACCTTTTGGTGCCAGAGGAATAACCAAGAGAATAACATTTGGATATGACATATCCAATATTAAATCGATTACTTTGAACTTTTATAAAAATGAACATATTGTGAATCTTTTTTTAAATTGAAACGCCAAACGTAAAGGAACATAACAGTACCAAACAAATGTATACCTATATTTATTAATAAAAATTATGAACAATAAAAAGAATTAAGTAGGTATGCTATATCAGAGAGACAGCGGTTAAGGAATTAAAACTTAAGAAAAACTCAATTCCAAATTTATAATAATCACGTACAATTTATCAATGACATGCGGCGAAAATTTAATAATGGAAAAAAGTTTAAGATCTCCGGATATTGGAAGCAACAGTGGGCTTTTATTTTTGGTAGCATATATTTGGTATCGTTTCATCTCGTTTGAGAAATAGCGGTGAAAACTCGGCGATGCCCATTGCAGAAGTGCGCGTCAGATGCAGGCTGATCCACCCGTAAGTGAAAAGCTCGGCTTTGATGCGCTCCAGCGAACTGAAAGTTCTGCGAGTGCAAGCTCGACGAAGCGCAGGAACTGACGATTTTTCGCGCATGCGATCAAACCTCGCGCATTTTTTCCCCTTTCTATTTCTTACATGTTTTTTTTTTTCGTTTTTCCCAAATTTCTTTCTTATAGCCGTCGCACCTCTTATTCGAATTGACAAGTAAACTGGTGACAAAATTGTTTCCTCTGAGAACCGAAATTTTATAAGAAAAAGATATAAAACGACATACCTATAACTATGATGGAATGTCACACTAAATGACACCGAACATTACAAAATGTGTATTTGCTATACATTTATATAGAATGGGGTACGAAATGTTTTAACATTTTAATGTAAATTTTTCCCCCTTCGAGAGATCATGAGATAAAATAAATAGTGAACACATTATCCAATAATAACAAGCTTTTACAATGCATTCTATACACGATTTGTTACTATGTTGATTATAATTTTGTCAATAAGAAATATTTTTTTATATAAAAAAGGTATAATATACATTATAATATTATTCTATACACGCGCGCGCGAGTAAAAAACTTCATATCGTAAGTCTTTCGAAATTGTCAAAATTTACGTTTGTGTGCCGACATACCGAAAAATATTACTCTTTTTATGCGAAAATTTTATAAGCATTTTGGTAGATTCAAAGAAAATTGTTATCGAGATGAGAGAACATAACTTTGAACACGTTGACATATTATATGTTATATATACGATTCTCGAAAATGAGATGTCGTATTTCTGGTACCAAAATATCGCGGTTAGTATTCTAGAAGAGAAACGTCTCTCGTATTTATTCATGATATTTGTTTCTTGCAATTGATACGGCTCGCGCTTCAATTTCCCCGTAGGAATTTGAGCATCCTCTCAAGGATGCTAAGCTCAACTTTAGTACGTTTAAGCTTGAATAAGACTGTGTAAATACGCAGTATATATGAATATAATACAACCCTATTATTAATTTTAGGGTTTAATTTTACCAAAACTGGGAATTCATGAAAATCGGCGAAGCTTACATTTTATTCGAGATTGGTCCACATCTTTAACACTCTAATTTTAACAATAATACCGGACACGTGACGCATGTAATGTATCAAGGGTTCACGTCGACCAGATGATACATGGTGCGATATATATTACGAGACTCCGTCTATCGACGAAATCCCGTTGACACAGTTGTTCGTAACCGCGTTACTCTCGCGATCATCCTATCTCGGACAATGCAGGCGGCATTTGGAACGTCGCGTGCGATTCCGAAGCTACGTCGCCGCAGGAATACGCGGGCGAGTATATTGCGCAATGCATTGTCGTCGCTTCGTGTCGCGGTGAGATAAACGTAACTCCGGCGCCCTGAGAGGCGGCAGACAATGGAAAAAAAAAAAAATAAAGGAAACAATAGAACGGGAGAAATGAGACGGACCTTTCGAGAAAGAGCTGACTAAATCACTATGGTGTTCGCCGCGTTTTCGCTTTCGCGTAGCGGCGCTTGTACCTCGTATCAGTTAGTCCCGCAAGATTCAATAATTTAAGCAGTAATGGCCTGGCCATCGATCGATGCTTGGCTGCGGAGTTTAAAATATCTCGCGTTGCCCGCTCTTGCGATTTCCTAGTGCTTATTTTTCCTTCCCGTCGCTTCTGTATATTGCGAAGTGTTCTGTACCGCAACAGCAATGTTTGTCGAGGGCATTACCTCGGCAAATGAATGTTTATTGACGGGATCGTTATTCAGTTCGTAACGGTGCTATTATTTATTAAGGGAAACCTGCTTTCACGAATCGTTTGCATTATACATAGATAATAGCAAATTTTCGGATAAATTTCTTCTCAAATCGATCGTAAAACGGCTATTCACTTAAAAGACTTCTCTTTGACGAAAGGAAACAAAATATCGTATATCTTCAACGTAAAGACGACCTCAAATAACTCAACGTAATTTTTTATACCTTTAACGTTAGCGAGGGCAAAAGTGCAATTATTTAGACACAAATCTCTGCCGCCTCGGTACATATCGATCGGCTTCGACTATGCGGTTAAAAATATCTATTCGCATGCCTGGATGCATTATGGCAGTTTAGGCCGTCCTCCTTGAACTTCCTTTTTCGCCCCTTTCCTCAAATGCAGGACGATGGTGTCGAAGGTCGGAATTAATCAATGAACAGTTTATTGCCAAAAGTATAATATTCCACGTTTGTATTAAATGTAAACTTACAGAATATATCGATGAAACGATCTATCGCGTTTCGTTGCTTCAGTATTCTATTTGTCTAGGCCTTGTTCTTGATTTATGACAAAATAATGATTCGATAATTAAAATTTTTAGTATGTAAAGAACGACACATAAGCTTTGTAACTTGCAGAAGCAAGTTAGACTGATTACATTTATACGAAACTGGGCCAGAAACGGATTAATATGTATATACCTGGAACATTGATCGCGGTATTAATTGAAACTATTGCCCAAACATGCATATACTGTATACATCTGTTTCTGAAGGACCATCTGAAGACGTATTCGTCTATCTTCTGGGACATGCGTCGTCATTTCACAAAAGCAGAAACGTGCATAGTTCATCTCTTCTCTACTGTCACAATACGACGCGCACTTCATCCATCGTATTATGCATGCGTCTGTGGATGTATATGCTCGCTCAAATACATCTGCATTTATATCGCACGTTTGCGTAAGCGGGTGCATCGTCATCGTATATTATCCCGTCCTCGAAACGGAGGCACTTTTTTTCAGTTAACTATTAAGTGAGTCGATGAGCGATATTATCAACGATAAACGTTGCAAAAACACATACATAAGCAGTCCGAGCAGCGATATTACGGCTGTTCTAAATATAAGAATATACATGACGTAAGTGGAATATATAAAACTTTTCCGTGTCATGATAATCATCATTCGAGATATTTAAGTAAACAGTAAAGTTACAGTTACGTTATGTCAATATACTTTCTTGACGTTAGAAAGTCTCGATCGACATTTTTCGAGTCTTATTTTTGTAGAAAAAGCAATTCGAAATTACTTACCGCGGAATGTCGCCGATTCGTGGTGGCCGATACTTTCGCGGACTACCCACGTCGCTCCATACGTTGCAAGCTGGAATATTAAAAATATATTTGAGTTAACGCGATAACAAAGTTATTGCGGAAAATATCGAACATTTATATAAAGGAATAAAAAAAGTCAATTAACACTGCACATTCAACATTAAATATTGTTAAATATCAAAATTACATAGTAAAGAATATTTCATATTTATGCTAGAAACAGTTTACTCAAGTCTTTGTTAAATTTTTACGTTGAATTTTTTAACATATTCCAGTGTTAATTTAACATAGTACGATTTTTATTTAAATAATCTGTTAATTAATTAAATCAACATTTCTTAATGTAAAATAACATAATTTATGTGTAAGTGAACAAATAACATAAAAATAATGTGTTTTCAACCGTAAATTCTAAGATGCATGAATAAAATATATTAATTTAACATATTATAAATATTAATTTTACCGAAAAAATATACTTCTATCGTTTATTTACAAATTGTGTCAATATTACCTTTTTTTATCTTCCATCTTATGTTGAATTAACATGTAAATTTGAGTGGAGTATATTTGGAACACGTGAACCATGTTAATTTAACATAAATTTCCAACAATATATAAGAAATTATGTAATATTTGTTAAAATATATTAAAGTTGTTTGCTCTTTTCTCTGCATTGTGAAAATTTTTTCCAATTATTATTCAGTTCGGAACAGTTTTACTGAAATAGATTACTTCACAGTTTTAAATGAACCTTAATCTCGCAATTTTCTTTTATTTTTGGTAGAGTCAATTGGTTTCTAACTGCAAAAAAATAGTGAATATCTACGTGAAACAGGGAAAGTCCATCATATATCGTATTCGCGATAGAATTCGTGACGAAAAGGTTTTGCATGTATCGAGGGAACTGTAGCCTGGTGCGAGTATCTCGTGCGGACGCGCGTCTTTCCTCCATCCGTAACAATGAAATTATGCGGATCAATTTCACGAGATGGGCACATTTCCACGCTTGCCTTCTATAATTCAACTCCTCTTCCGGGTATTGAGCACAATTGCGTCCCATTTTATACATTGCTTTCTCATTTCCATACGTATCACGATAGCTTTCGATAATTGAAGCGCATACACTTTTACAAATCCAAATCATTAGAGAAGCGAATCCATTAATTTTATTAGCGTCAAATGCAAATCTTATCAGCGATTAATTCTCTTCAAAATTATATTAAATATATGAAAAAGAATTTTAATTAAAAAAAGATTTTTTTTATCAGATTTATCAATTTATTGCTCTTAACGTTTCAATTATAGTTTATTTCCCGAAAAGCTAATATATGGAACGGGTGATATCGACGAAATTGAGTTCATTGTCGATTGTTGAATTTATCGTTTTGTACGTCCGGTTTATGGCTTCATCTCGATGATGTGAAGATCGTTTGTTTGATTGCTGAGTGTACTTTTACGAGATTATAATTCCGCTCAATAATACGACTTTTGCAAAATACATTTATTCCTGTCATTTTCAAAATTTTTTTCTCAATAAATTTATCTTCGAGGCTTCTAAAAAACAAGCAATTCTGAAACTACATTTCATACTGTGTTATAAAAGAAGAAATTCTTTATATCGTATATGTTACTAGTAAAGTTACTCTAAAAATTCGTATATCGGAATTGTCCATATATTTTTCTCAATTTTTAGTTATTAATGATAGATTTTTATATTTATATTTTGTTTACAAAATATAAATATAATATTTATAGAATTGACTAATATTTCTAGCCGTTTGTGAAGTAAACAATCTTGTGACTTGTAGAGTTCTTTATGAGCGCAACTGAGTAGGCGTAATATTGAAAGAATCATAGAAGAAAGTAAGCACGGCAAGTTTAATAGCAGCTCTAAGAATATCGCGCTGTAACGGATATTAAAGGTTCACCCTGTTACACGAGCGACATTTGCTAATTATAAAGTTCCGCTTTTACAAAGTCATGAAGTGATATCGATTATGCAGGCGTAATCGAGTATGCAACCAAACGATTTAATCCTTGCAATGCCGTAATTCCTCTCTCAAACGCTAGCGATACGTTATTAAAATATTTAAATAATTTTCCTATAAAAAAAATTTTTATTACTTTTAAGATACAAAATGTACGCGTTTATTAAAATTATCGTTAAAACATTTTTTACACTCGTTTTTCGCATCCGATCTACACGTGTGCGTTACGATTAAAAAATACTGCGTCGTTAAATTCGCAGTTTAATATATACTGTATGTAGAGAACATATACATTCGTTAAATATATAATTAAAATAGAATTTATAAACATATGACTCATATGTTTGTGATGACCATTGATTAATGAGTGGAAGTTGACATTAAATTTACTATAAATATCCTTTTCATTACTTTATATATATAATTTATGTATATTGCATATGATTTTAATTACAGTAATTCATGATGTATTACAAACATAAGCGATTAAAATGCGCACGTGGCACGTGCGTTTGATACCAGCAAACTTCCGCCTTTTTTTACAAATAGGGCAACTTTCTGCAATTGCCCTGTGGCGCACGTTGAACGATCATTAATTTTTTAATGTTGGATAACCGTATAACAGTTTTTACACGATCACTATTTTTCCAATAAACTTTTGGAACATGATTGTGATACGCACTGTATTGTTCTTTAAAATACAAATAGGCTGCTTCTAAAAAAAATTTAATTTTCAATTTCTCAAACAGAAATAAAAAATAAAATTGAAAATGGAAAGCATTTTATAATTATCAAAATATATTATAATAGTTGGAATGCATTCAATTTTGATAGCGGGAACAACACGTTAATTGCAAGATTGACATTGAAATTTTATTACTACGATAAACTTGTTATCTATTACGGAAACTCTCTTTTTTTATTGAAGTGACGATGCGACACAGCTGACGAATGAATTTGCGGACTGCTAGCAATTTCGTATATTCAGTAATTTTTTCACAGCTTAAATTTTCCCTAAATTTGCGCACATTATTACAGATGTTTCATTTACTATATAAATGCAATTAAAAACCCTTAAATTTTTCGACAATCTGCATGAATTCATTGAAATGTATCACGTTATGTTAATTACAACACATTTGCATACGACTCTGACAAAAAATTGAAATACTTATTTAATGAAACATTTAACAAAACCGTTTGTTGTTTGTTACAATTTAAATCTTTTAAAATTTAAACTAAATTTGCAGAATAATTACAAAAATGCTTTTTATTATTTGAGTTAAAAATTACATCCATATCTTTAAGAATATTATTATTGCGTACAGTAATGTGTATATATAAAATTACATGGCCGTACGTTTTTCATGAAAATTGAGATAAGAGTAATGGCATTTTTCCAGAAAAGTCGGTGAGATCTTAACGTAACTGCATCATTTCGCAAACATTTTAATTCTTTGGCTCCCGTTTTATAATTCCATTTGGAATTATAAAATTGTATAATTGAGCGATAATTAATTGCCAGTGGATAGAAGTCATGTAATTTTGATTCATCGATGCAGCACCTACACGACATACAATATGTATGCTAACGAAATTTTCTTCCCACTTACTATATCAATGCAATTGCTACATGAATTTCATTTATTATATGAATGCTCTTTCAATCAGTAAAATTATAATAACTGAATTATTGCGGGCTAGATAAAATTAAATTCAATCGCATAACATAATAAACTAAATAAGCAGTAAGATTCACAAACGAGAAATAATATTTTTACAATATTTTGTAATTATTTTACATTGAAATTATTGTTATCACTTATTACGTAAAAAGCGAAAAAGATTATAAAACTTTGCAAATTATAAAATTTTATAATTCTTTCTATAACTTACTTTTCTCTAGGTTTTAAACTATTACGTTATGTTGTTTTATTTTAAAAAATATGATAGAGCTTTGTTTTATCGAATATATGCATAATACTTGTTTTCCATACCTAATTGTGTACCATATGTTGAGAGACTTTGTTACTGTCTCTGCATTGACTAATAATTAGATAATTAATTGTTAATATGAAAATGGAAGCTTGGTGGTTTTCATTTTGTATGGAGATACCGAGACAGGATAATTAATGATATAGGATAATACATGACTATTTTTGAAACTATCTGAAATAATTAAGTTCTTCATGAAATTGGAAATTCACTAAATATATTTAAAATTTTCATTTCTCTCTCTTTTTATCTCATATTCGTAAAAATAATGTATTTTCCAAAAAACAAAGAAACAATATTAAATATTAATTGTTATAAATATTCATAAATTATTATATATAAATTGCTTTCACAATGTCTCATAATATTTATAATGTTATAACACAAAGGTAACTCACTTTTATAAATTTTTGTAATATCTTGTTTGCTTTTTTTCTTCTAAAATGCATTGAAATAGCATTAATTTGATATATGCGTATTAAACCAAAGATGTAAGTTCTAATTCGTGGATTTATGCAAAAATATCGATTCTATTATATTTTCTGATATATGGTAGTGCATTATATCGCCATTGTTAGAAAGGATTTTTAAACACAGAAATCTCGCTCTTATTAAGAACACAAAAAGATGTTTAATATTTAATTGTAACATTTCCTAATGCTGTTATTACAGTTCTATCTAAATGTTAAGAATTGAAACTGTTGTTTTCTACTTCCTTTTATTCAAGCTGTAGGTATGGAAAGTAAATTCTTTCATTCTCTCTTCCTTTAAAGGATCTAATATTTTCTAGTTTTTCATACATTGTATTAATTAACTATAATATATTAAGAAAATAAAATAATTTTATGCACGCGTAGACAAAAATGAATGAATATATATGTTATGAATTTATTTCTGTGATTTCAAATATTAAAAATAATTCTTTATTTTAATACAATTTCCCTTAAATTTTTATATCTTCAAAAATATTATTTTAAATATTATTCTAATTTATTATTATTCAATTTATTGATCTTTTTTCAAACTTTCTTCATTAATATTCAATAGTAATAAATAGTTAATAATAATTAATCATTAGAAAGGTTAGTAATAATAATACAAATTTCGAAAATATATGTAACATTTAAAGAAAAAATATTTTGTTATTTTGAAACATAAAACCGAAAAATCCCTGCATATTTATCGAGATAAAAAGAATAAATTATCTCGCAGAGAAAATTCCGGAAAGCATCCGGGATTTTCACGAGCAAGTATCGGGTGAAGGAAAGCATTTAGGTGAGGAAATCTTGATGAGAATGCAAATATGAAAGGGAACAATGACGGCGTGCAAGAGTATGCGCGACTCATGTTCAATTATCCAGCAGACGATTTGTAGGCGCATGAGTAAGTCAATTGTTAAATCGTCAAGAGACCGACGATCGCGCATCCGTATTATCATGGCCATATCCTCCTTTCTGGTTATAATCAATTCACGCTAACTCCTCGGCGTGCCAGCAAAACTGTTCCGGTGACACCTGATATTGATCGAGAGAGCTGCGGAAATGAAGCGTCATCGTCGCCACTATAATCGTCGAGTCTTGACAAGAATTGCACTCTGCCTGTTCATTCTAGCTGTTGAATTTCAATTATTATATCTTTGGAAAGATCTATAATCTGCTTTGTTTAGCAATCTGTTAATATTTAGGATACATATGATCAAAATAATTTTTATAATTTATTTTTCCTTTTATGTAATTAAATAACTAACGTTTAGTAAAATTTCAAAAATGGAAGATAAGCGTATTGTTAAACAAATTGTCAATTATTTGCAAAATTAGAAAAAGTCTAGACGCATCCAAAATAAAATTTTAAGTGGATGCGAATCGTGGCGAAATTAAGATAGTAACTGTGAGAAATGACTTCTCGCGAAAATTACGAGGAGCAAAGGAGCAACGAATATCTAGAACGAGACGACGTTAATCGACTTAGATCCGCTTTTTTTATTCGATGTTTGGTGTGAAGCCGAGTCGTGAGAGGATCGATAAAGGTCGAGCAGAAAGAGCAATCTGGTCGAATGAAAGCAAGCGGTTGCAGCAAGTGATGCCGCATTGAAACGGTGATGAAATAAAGGCAAAGCGAACGCCAAGCTGCGAAAGGATCGACAAATTGGCATGCCATTTGCGTCATGTTTATGCATCTACTTTATAGTCTATACTAGAAAATAATTTCCACTATTCGACATATCGCACGAAACAATCAATTAACCGCAAAAATTTCAATCTGCTTAGTTTATAGTTTTTTCTTACCGGAAATTGAAATATAAATAAAGAATATAAAAAGCTATTCTGAAAAATAGTATAAAATAATAATATTTGAAGGCATCAAAATAATTCTCTGCTAGATTTGTTATAGAAAACAGTTTTATATTTTCTTGATGTAAAAAATCTTATTTGTAATATGTATTACGAGATAATTATCTATAGAATAATTACTGAAGCTCATCGGAAAAGAAGGTTTTTTTTTTTATTATACAACATCACTAATTTGGACGATTTGGCATATCAGTATCTTTCAGTTTCCGAAAGAAAAAGATTTAACAAAATGTAAGAGGATGACATTGTCGGGAAATAACGCTATGGCGGAGGAAATGAGGTAGGTTGAACGAAACAGGAATATGTTTGCTGTTTACATTATAGATGTTTTGCGGGATTGCGTTTTTGCACGACGTTGCAATTGCATCGCTCTCAAAGATCTCCTTTAAGTGTAATGAGACCTTGAAACTTTGTCAGAGAAAAAGAGAGGAAGAGTACGAGCGAAATACGAATGATACGAACGACAAATTACCTCCTTTTAACTGGAAACGCAAATGCAAAGACGATCGTGCGTGTGTATACTGATAATATATATATTATAATATTCGAAGAATCATGCATATTTATCCCGTAATTGTCACTTATTGTTCTTAATACTATCTTTTCAAGATATAAAATTTACAAATTAATTCAACTTTAAATTTTGTACAATGTTTAACATTGGTTATTATTTTATAATAATTTAAAAAATAGAAAATTTTTTTTTTTTTAATCTAATATAGACTTTAAAATCGAAGTAATTCTTTCGTCAATTTTCGGACTTTGGAGAAATATTTATTCTAAAAATTCTAATAAAGTAACGTATATTATGAAATTGCTATCTGAATTTCGTTGCCATAAGCTCTGAGAGCAAAAAGGAGTATGACTTTTTGACATTTCAGTGTTTGTCGTGTTGAGAAACATATGTATTTTTATATCAAAAAGTCAGGTCTGTTTAATGTTTGTGATTATATAATAACGTTCTGACTTACTATATCGAAAAATTTGTTCCATAATACAAACTGTCAGTGTCCGCAAATTGAAAAAACAGCTGATAGTCTTTTCTCTGAAGCATAATTTACATATAGCATCAATAATTGTAATCCTTATCAAAATTATCGAATTTAACTATTATTTTTACAGAACATGTAACGCCCAATGTTGTAAATTAAAAAACGCAAATTGATTTATTAATTACTAATCTTAGAAATGTGAGAAAAGTAGAAAAATCCAAATAAGGTTCACTTGTGTTTTCATCAAATAAAAAGAATCTTAAAAATATGGTCAAAAATCAAAAGCCATTTTTTCCGCAATATTTAAATCTCTTTGATGAGATAGTGTGAAAGTTTTGTAATGAAATTCCTTCTGGTTGATATGCGGAAGAAAAAGTGCAAACTAGATTGTATTTCGATCTCGGCTACTGCATACTTACGGTAAGATTAAATATTTCTATGTAAGGACCACGAAGTTTTAAAGTCAAACTCGGAGATAAAACTATTAAATTGTACGCTCTAGATGCTGTCAGAGCAAGTATTACACAGTGAATGTTTTATCAGCACAACATAGTTATGAACTTTACTCCTCCAAAAGTCAAGTACTTTCAAAAAGAGTTGATGCAAACTTGAAGAAAAAGAACAAAATTTATCTTTTTTTTGATTGACACACGTATCACATTACATAACAAATATCAGTTATATTTAATTTACAAAAGAGAAAGTTGACGCAAAAGTGTAATACATAAATATTTTTATTTATTTTATCAAAAAATTACATTTATATTTATATTAAAATTATATTGTCTATCACATTTTTTGTACATATTATTAATATTCCAAAAATATTTCCAAGTAGTAACAGAAATTAGATGAAATCATGGAAAAATTAAATTAATCAAATTTGATTTATTTGAAAATACTTTAAAGGTATTGTAAATAAGATAACTAACTGTATTGTTGTAATGCCATGTAACATTTGCACGCAACTGTAATTAGTGCGTTAAATCTGTATAAAATGGTTGTATATTTCAACATATTGCATATTCAAATGAAGTCGTTCTGGCACAGAGAAAATGGCAGTGTCGAATTATCAGTGAGATTATTTGTGTATTCGCTGTATTTAATGGTAGAAGAAGAAATACGAGAAAGAGAGAATGATAGAAAATAAGGGAAACTAAAAAGAGAGAACAAGGGGAGAGAGATAAAGAAAAGAGAGAAATATAACTTCATTTGTAATCGACAGCTAGACCATTAATCAGTGGAAACTTAATTAAGAGTCGTGATATGCTGATCTCCGCCCTATTCTCTGTTCTCTTTCATGAGCGAGAAATTTCGGGATTTAATTTAATCTGATTTACTTTCATTACATCACATTGCTCCGTGGTAATGTAATTGAAATGTGTTACTTGGGATGTTCTCAGATAATTCCAGCATATGCCACGCGAAATTATAAATTAACAATAGCCTTTGGATGAGTGAAATATTCTCTAGTAGATTAAAGCTTATTATATATTATCACATTTACTTTTCTTTAATTTAAAGTGTATTATATTATAATTACAAATCGTTACAACGCGAAACAATTGTACAGCTTGTTTACTAAAATTAATTGAAACGTAAAAATGTGTTCTTTAAACGTAAGTTTTTTTCCTTCAACAAACACTCGCAAAATCTTTTCTAAACTGTCGAAGACAATTCTCAAACGTCACGCGAAGCATTTTTACAGCTTTTCTGCAGAGAAAAGTCAGATTACTAACGGCAAAGAGACACTCGTTGGGATCACTGACGCGATCTCAGCGAAAAAACTTCTCGTGGAACAAATCTTTTGGAGCAATTCTGCGAACTCGTATGTTAATATATAGCACAATTTAGTTATCCTTTTGCATTTTCAAGATTTATGTTTTTGTGATACTTCTATATTTGTTAATATTATTTATTGCCAACCAAAAAACTGTAACAAAGATTTAGAGTAACTACTATTTTTCCACTTTTTTCTTATATTAATTATATTTCATAGTTAGTGATGTAAATTTGAACATGAAATCTTAAGTAAATGAATTCGAGTACAAAAAAAGTATTGTGTCTACTTCTCCTATTCCCTTCCAGAAAATAATCCAAATAATTGATAAAACAGTTTTAATATTCGCAAAATAAAGACAAATTATATATAAAATAATTTGTCTTTTAATATATAAAATAATAAATCAAAATAAAAAATGTTGTGACATTCTTGATCAGCTCGCAAACATTAATGTCAGTATTATCAAGAAAGTATTAATGCAATATCTATATGATGCCAAAACTAATATTAACTGAGAGTTATAAAAATCATATGCTTCGATGACTTGGACTTTAGATAACAAGTGGACAAATAACTATTTGCGAAAGACGTTGTCAAAACAACGCTGCGTAAAAAGGAAATCCCACACAATATCGACATAGTAACAAGAAAATGTGAATAAAAAAAGGTAATAAAATAAGACACTTTATTTTTATATATGCAAGAATTGTAGCAGTGTGAAACAAACATAGTAATGCTTCGCATTAATAATGTTACTTTTTCTTTCTGTACGGTACACAAAGAAATCTCTTAAGAACCTTCCCTCTCTAAACTTTTTTCGCATTTTATATTTATTTTGCATTATATAGCTGTTTTCTCTAATGAAAAAATTAATACGTATTTATCTTAAAATAATTTGAAGTAGGTTTTATTTTAACATTTATGTTTTAAATATGAAAAGAGAAAGTCTATATTATCTAGTATATGTTAAAAGCTACATGAATAAGAAATCATTCACTTGTGCTTCCACAATGATAAAATTTGTATTTCATTTTTTATATCTTACTGGCAGTAAAACGTGAAACGATCTTCGCGCTGCGAACATTTGTAGCTTTTACCACCATTTTACAGTCGCAGTAAATTACGTCTTGTTTAAATGCTTCACCCGTTTTACTACGAGTGAATATTTTCTCAACGAAGTCAAGCGCGTCAACTGTTTCGCTGTGCTACATCGAATGCTATTCTTCGCTGTGTAGAATTAAATTAATTATTTCGAGGTACGAACTGTGAATTTCATTTACATGTATCTATTGTAGTTCGCGAGTTGTAGATTGCATTGCTTGTTAAAAATTTGTGTCATGTTAAGAAGACGTTTTGAGAATTAATCTTTTGTGAGGTTCTACATATTTTATGTAAATTCATATCTATATATTGCAGAACGCTTACGCAATATGAATCCTTGATATTATTTGTAATATTAATAATTATTTTATCGCGCGCATTACTAAAAATATGTTAAAATATTTAGATATATTATTTAACAAGGAATGCATATCGATTGATAATTTGATTCTATATTTCAGTGAAATACATAGATCTACAATATACATATAAACATTTTTGAATTAATTTTGTTAGAAAATGCTCCAAAATTTAAATAGAAAATCTAAATTTAATTACAGATATTTTCTATATATTACGATTTGTTTTTTTGAGATACGGTGTGAAGTATAATTATTATATCTCCAATTAGAGTATTGATTAATACCTATGTTCGTACTAAGCTGATTTAAATGTAAATTGTTGCACATCGCTTCGTTCTTTAAATGAATTATTTATTATCTTACAAGAATTATACGCTCTTGATATATAAAATTGTTATTTATATTCACGATTCACATGCTGTGGCATATTCAGGACAGGCTTGAGAATAAACTGAGTTTATAGTGCAAGTATATAAGATGTCCTTCAAGATGTCTCCTTATATCGCGTTTTCCTAAGCTAATCTTAAAACACGTCAGGTTTATTTTATCTGACGATCTTAAAAGAAAATTTCGTAGTGGGATTTTGGGAATACAGAGTAAAATGTGTCCTATATAAAACTAATAAATCTCTCTCTCCGAGTTATAAATTTTGTGTTTACTTCTTCAGTTTTGTCAAGTACAAAATTAATCACGTCGTTCGTCTTGTCGTTGAAAACCTAGCGTGTTCTGGTCGTGTATTTTACTAGCTCTCGTCGTGTCTGCACATTTAATGCCTGACAAATGTTGCAGGATTTTGCCGGATTCAAAGTCGGATCAAAGGTCGCGCGAAAGAAGCCAAAGAGTTGGAGCACGTTTTCAACGAACATTATGTCGTCTTTGCAAAAAGAAATATATGGATAGTGTTAAACAGATGTGTGTGTTGAGTTAAACGATTAATAAATCTGAACTTTTACTTCCACTGATATACTCTTTAATCATGAAAACTTCAAGGTCGATCCTACGCTTTTAACGATTTAAAATATCAGTTTGTAGCACGCAACGAGTTTGAGATTTATATTCAGGATACTAGATTACGTGGAAAGTTTAGTTAATTTCACATTTTTTAAAAATAAATTACAGTATTCGGAAATTATGGAAAAAATTCTGCTTATTTTCATGAAGTCACGAGAAGCAGAAGATTCTTGATCTGATATTGTTATACTTTGATATGCATGTGTTGCGAATTAAAGATAATAACTATATAACTAGAGGTATAATTAGTCTAGACACTTCCATAGATTAAACATCACACTATATTAAGAAACTGTCGCATGCTATTTTGACAAATGATTTTTCATCAGACATGCTTAAATGAGTAATACGTCAGTCACTCTAGCTAGAATTTACTCACCTTCCATAGTCATATTATCTCCCAGTTTCATCTCGATAGCTGTCCTCTTTTCCGCACATTCACGCGGCACTCATTAAGCGCCGATTAACAGGATCGTTCGACACTGATTTCCTAAGCTTCATTCTTTCTTGTTTCTTTACACTTAATCTTGATCTGACGATTTAATTATTTCGTTCGCCGTGTTTATTCACGGACATTTGTCAATTTGTCACGTGCACCTGTCACTCACACGTAACCTTAATCTCGATACGAGCTATAACGTTTCTCTTTTTTTTTTTTCTTAAAATCAATAATTTGACCGCGAAGTGAATTCTGACAATTGGACCTCTATACCGATTTTTCGATTTTCAACGCACAATGAAGTCGCTGCTTAACGAAATTGGCTCTTTAAATTCTTCGTGCCGAGTACGTACTTCCTGAAACGATTTATCTCTGATAGTCTCTGGAGAGGGATGCTTCGTTCGTCTCTGTAAAACAGAAGTAGACGTTTTAATAAATATTGGTCATCAAAGATTATGAGAATTAAAAGATAAAAAATCGACCGTGACTGTATATCCAAATTGTAAAATAGATTTGGATAAAATAGATATACCTAGATGGAATATACCATATACGGAGTATGCTAATTAAACGTTTCCTGTTATTATATGTCTGCATAATATAATTTGTAATAAATTGTGTACTATGCGTGAAGTTTGTAAACCTTGTACGGCTTGCAACAATTTCATAGCAATCAAAGCATAATTTATGCAGGGAATTGATATGATCAAATGCGAAGAGGGTAACAGCAGCAATGTGCGATAATATTCAGAACTTTCGCATATGCATATCTGTGTCAGATGCCTTTAGTTTAGGGTTAGAGATACGTGGTTGCTGACCTTTCGAGAAGGATAAGGAGTTGATTATGAGCGATGCCGCAGGTGTTTTGGAAGGAAATAACCTACGCGCCAGCGAGATAACATTGTTGCATTTAATGTATCACGGCGGCATGTTATCTTAATACGAAAAGTCAGCTATTTTCCCTTTTTTTTTTTCGCTTGCATAATATAACAATTGGACGGATGCCACTTTCTGCAAGCTTGGTGAATTTTAATGAGAAGGGCAAGAGCAAGTTGCGCTCGTTTTTTTTTTACGGAAATTAAATATCACGGTTATATCTGTATCTCTCAAGCGATCTGAAAAATATTTCAATTCTGATTTCTTTCATTCTTCTGTTTGGATTGATCGATTTATTTTCTAATTTTTATTAGGAAAAATATCATAGTTGACAAAATTCCACATTTTAAAATCTATGCCAGGAAAAAGTTATAGGAAAAAAACCGATAAAAATTGGTTTTTTCTGTTAAAAGCAATAAACAGAAAATTCTGTTATCCATATTCTAATCGAGTATTTTATTATCACTATTCTAGTTTGACGTCAATTGAAAAAATGTTTTCCAATATAAACTTCCAAAATAACATTCGCGATGGATTAAAAACCGACGTAACAAATAATTTTTTTAACAAAAAATATATGGCGAACAGATTTTTGTATTAATAAAAAAAATTTTAATTTTAATATCGAATTCTTAGTGGACCACTAAATTTCAAACCGAATAAGACAATGCCTCAGCGGTCTAAGCTAGATCACGGGTGCTTCTATATAATTGTGTAACTTTATGAAATATCAGTAATACGGTTTTTTAAAGTACAGATATGAAAATTAGAGATTTCAAGCTTTAAAATGCTTTTTTAACAAACTCGATACGATGATTTTTGACGACGTTATCCTATCTTGAAATTTGCCTATTTTTCCAGAGTGAAACAAATGATCCTTTAATTTTGTTGAGTAGTGTATTATCTCTACAGTTCTTGTTTTAAAAGTATATTTTACATATTAAATTGAATTAAAAGATATTTTATTATAAGATATTTTGTTATTATAGGTTTGTGTGTTTCGTTTTTCGTTAAACACACACACACACAATATCGCGCGCGATTAGTATATGCTTTGCTAATTAAAGCAAAAAAATCTTTTTCATAGAGTACATAAATATTTTATTATTATTATAATTGTTGTCAGTTTATTTCATTGGATAAAGTCCGACACGATAAATCTGGAATTTACTATGAATAGGTTTTTCCATCCACTAAATTTTTCTAGCCAACTCTGAAATATTACGCTGATAATTTAATTAAGGAATTCATATAGCAAGTTGCAAATGCGCGCTGCAGTATGGCGCGCGTTGTCAGATTCAATCGGTCGTTTCACCTACGTGCATTGCGTAACGTGTCGGTGCACCTGAGAGTTAGTATCTCTATACGTGTTACATGATCCTCTCGAATGCACTGAGAAGCATAACACGTCGCAATTGTATTCCGGCAATTTCAGCACGCTCCTACCCAGATCAGGTACAATCCTATATTGTATCATGCTTGTAACGCGAGATTATGATTCTCCTATCTCATGTGATTATTATTTCGGAATCAATATTTACTATAGAGCGTCGACATATGCAAAAATAACATTATTGAATCTTGTTAATCAAATATAATAGCATATCGAAACATTACGAGATATTACCGATAATATAACGTGTAATATGATACATATATAAAACATGGCGGTTTATTACGTCCCATCTGCGTCAAATCACATACATAACGTAATGTGTATTTAATCGTTAATCGCTAATTTAATTTTTTATGAAAATTCAGCAGTATGCAGGTTATAAATTAATAATTATTAAATATATTCTCTCTAGGGGATATATTCCTATCAACTAAATATTTAAAAAAGAGCTTATGAACATAAGTCAAAAAATATTTAACTTTTTTTGGGTAGGATGAATTATATTGCTTAACAATGTCAAACAATTAATAGAATGAGTAATGAATTTAAATATTGTTAAATTAATAATTATTAAACATATTCTAGGGATATATTCCTATCAACCAAATGTTAAAAAAGAACTTATGAACATAGGTCAAAGAAACATTTAACCTTTTTTTTTGGGTAGGATGAATTATATTGCTTGACAATGTCAAATAATTAATAGAATGAATTTAAGTATTGTTAAATATTAAATGCTCGCACACTATTCATGTTTATATAAACTTTTTGTAATGTTTGGATGACGCCCTAGATATTTGATACTTATTAATTTGATAATTTACACCCCGTGTATGTATTAATAGAATAAGCATATTTGAAATACCTGACGCAGTGAATATCCTAATTATATATGTTGATAAAATTCGTAACAATTATTTGCAGACGATATAACATGGGTAATTTAATATGGAATGCTGAGAAACTAAGTAAAAACTACATGAAGGTTAGAGATACATTTAGGGGTGGCTGTAATTTTGTGGGCATTTAATTTTGTGCTTGATATGTTTACCTAGTATATTAGAGTATATGTTAGGTAAAGCGTTGAGCTACCACAACCCGCGTCATTCTGTGGCTTGGAGGTAAAGCGAAATAGCTCAACGTAATGGCGGACATAATGAACATAATTCGTGCATTTACCTTTAAGCTATAAAACTATATTCGATTCGCGAGCTATATGTGTACATAAGACCATTATTCTTTCATGTCGTTAAACGATATTGGATGTCTTAAATTTTAAATTATAGACCTTTTTAAATATTTATTCTTAGACTTTCAAGCAGAAGATAATATAATATTTATGATTTTGAAAAATAGATGATTTTCGTCCTTTAATTTGTATATTATATGCTATATACAAATTATGTATTACATACTACGACTCTTTAATTTAAGGCTATTGTGAGTAAAAAATAAGATTATTACTAGTAAAATAAGATGTCCCATAAATGGTCTTTAAAGAGAATACCAGTACTGATAGGATCGCGGAAAAGCTTGTTCTCTTTATAACGTTATAATGCTTTGTCATGAAGCTATCAAAAGTGATACAGTTGATCTGACTTTTTTGTTAGAATTTTATAAGAACCTCTTTTCTCTCCAAGGCGCCATTAGACGGATTATCTTTCTTTAAAAAGTATTGGACAGGCAAACAGTATCACCTTGCTCCGTGAACCGTGACTGAAAGATGGCGGATGCTCTAATTCGCAGAAACGGAACAGCATATTTTCGTTCTGCTTCCGGTCCTCGTTCCGACCGTTACCGTTACGAAAAATGTAAAATATAAAGATAATATAAATATGCAAGTTTAAAAAAACACTTAAAGTTCATGAGATATTACAAACATTATTATGCCGGTTGTAATGTCGATTATAATTATTTAAATATATACAGGCACGGCTATTTTTATATTTGAAGTTCACAAAAACTGTTTCTTTTCTAAAAGCTGTTTTCTACTTTTTTATTTTAGATTGCAACATTGATTGTGCTATTATTAAATTGCACAAATTTAATGATTTACACGAAATATAACTAATATAAAAGAAATGTAAACTAATGGTGAGAAGACAAGGAATTTTCTTATTCACAATATTATATGCTTTTAAGAAATCAACAGAATGGAATTTAAACTGCAAAAACGTGAGATATCGTTAAGAACTTTCTTCGTCAAAATAATGAGCAAATAAACTTTCAATTTTGTCATTATTTGCATTTAAACCTTCTTTTTTAGGCGCTATTATATTTGAAAGACTAAATCCAGTCATTGATTCACGCGCCTGTTCGCGACGTTCCTTTGTGCTGACGGTGTGTCTTTGCAAATAGTTGATGCAGCTTTTAGGATGACAGGTATACTGGGATTCTATTTCCACATTTCGCGTTTAACAAATTACGTCGTTATCTATGATTACGTCGCGAAAGCTAGCATTTATTTAACCAATCTGGCATTTCAGCCTGCGCGTAGAGCGTGCGCTAATAGAATATCGTTAAATAATTGATTATTATATTTATGATGAAATTGAACATCTCACGGAAACATTACTGATTTCGGATCAGCAACAAAAATATCAATGTAAAACAAAGAGCAATAATAGTAAAAATAAAAAGTATCAATAATACATGTATAGATAATAATAGTTAAAAAACTTGGATCACTCACATCTAAAAACCTGAATCTTAGCGTCAAGGAGAGAAGATATTCGACTATCGAAAAGAAGATATTCCGCTACATGATGAATATATGGTATAGATAGAGAGACAAGCATTTTATTAACTGTCGTACGCTTCATATCAGACCGTGGAATATCTGAGTGTACCCATGTGGTTTGTTACGGTTGTCGTATTGTATCGCGGCGGCGCGATGTACAAAACAATGATATCTGCTGATGGAAATAGATATACACACGGTTGACCGAAGTTGGTAATATGTATTTAAATGAGGAGCTCGCGCGCGCTTTTACGACACTCAACGTTGTAGTTCGATTGCGCCCACGTTATTATGCGTCTAAATTGGAGAAAGGGCTGAGAGTTTAAAGAGATAGCCGTATGCCCATTTCCAGAGCGGATATATGTTCTCTCGACCGTATTGTAAGGTATATATTCGCTTGCGCGTTCCACGTTTGTCTCGCACAGTCGTTACGTGCCCGACTTTGACATAAACGTTAGCTTCTGTAAATATGCATTTGCAGTCTCGAATAATTTGCACCAACCAGAATTTCGAGCGGAGTTGCAGTTATGCACTTTACACTTAATCACGTAATAACGACATTGTTCAAACGTAACTTTCAATATTTTTTATTTTAATATTTTATTCTGATTCCGCAAATACGTCTCTCTCTCTTATTGTATAATATTCGCTATTTGGACTCAGAAAATGAGTTTACGTAAAACATATGAAACTTGAAATACAATATGTTATTATAATTAATTTATTAATTAATAACAATTTATGACGGTAATTCTACAGTCGTCATTAATTGATCATCGATAACGAAATTGTATTTTATTTTAATTTATTAAAAAAATTATTTTCTCTTATACATTAAATTTTAATTATAATTATACCGAAATGGAAACGGGAATCAATAATTTGTTCTAATAAAACAAAGGATATGAATTCGCGTCTAAAACGTCGATGAACGACACTCTGTACGGAAAAAGTATAGGCAGTGTTAAACTGATAAAGACACGTGAAGAAAAATGTATACATTGAAGTTTGATTGTAAGTTTACACGTAACATATGTACAACGCACGGTCATGTGTCCCAGCCGGCAGTGCTTTCGCTCTATCGATTTAGGACTCTACGTAACCGCGACAACCAGTCGGCTCGTATACACACGGTCTCTCTTCCGCGTTATGTCTTTTATTACAATACTAGTAAAGAATCATACGATCGCCAATGCCTATCCTCGTTTTTTTCGAACTTCAATTGCGTCATCTTCATTTTGTTTTTATCCGCTGACGCACTCAAGTTTATACGCAGTTGATAAATTAACCTACACACTAACGAAAAAATTAATTAAAACGTCTGTTTTACAGCATATGAATCGAATCGATGTATAATAATCAAATAATCAGTAAAACATTCACACCGCTTTTACGTCTCACGATCGTCGTAAGTCGGTTTCGTAAACCGTAATGAGTTATAATGAGATTTAATTGACTATAGTTCTGTGCATGGCCTATTCTTATTACAGCTCATTACGAAATTGCACCTGCAATTCTGTACAAGTCGGCTTCGGCGTTGGCGTGATGAAGCACGCTTCAGGAGAGACGGCATGAAAGTACGTGAAACTGTCCACGTTGCGCCTATCGATTTTCTTGAGTATCTTATTTGGTTGAAGAGCAGAAACACATTCTCAGGAAATTCACTTTTTTGTACCGCCGCCGCGGCTGGTGAACTTATTACTTTACATAACATTCATTCCTAACTGGCATTATTAACATTATAAGTGTCGACAATGTTTTTTTTTTAAAAAACGTTTTAGGAAACAACATGTGTTGCAACTTGATGCTCTTTAAGGATGCTACAGAAGATATAAAGGATATAGAAGAGTTTTAAAGTAAATTTCACAGGTGATGAATCATATTAGGTCACAATATTTGATGTTTATAATAAGATGTGTTTAATGCAAAAGTAAAAAATTGTGAATGAAAAACAATCACTTTTTTACTTTCTAAGATACATAAATAAGGATGTGGTTTCTGTGCTAATCTTTGTTAGATTATATTATAATACTATTTTCAGTGGCATGTTTTTGCTTTTGCTAAGCAACGAACATGCAAATTTTTATATAAATAGACAAATTATCGAGAAGAAGCTTGAGAGAGATATATAATCATCCATCTTCGATCTTGATTGCGCGTGTTGCAAAGCTCGGCCTCAAACTTGTCCGGACTTTCTATATAAACGGGAAGGAGTTATGCGGGCGTCCGTAATATATATAATTTTCCTCGCTGGATATAATAACGGAATAACGAAGAGCTGAAGTGGAGAGACGCGAACAATATTGTGCTAGCAAAGTCAATGAGGTGTAATTGACTGATTCAGAAATAATAGGGTGCACCTATGTCAGATCTCAACGAAGATCAGGTCGCGCAATCCAAAACCGAGCGAGATTACGTCAGTTCCCTGATTCGCAATTTGTCGCCACCGCATAATAATGTTGCGTAATCGAGCCCTGCAATGTTTACTGAGTGGATTATATCTCCGAGTATATGGCTGGGAAGAATGGAAATTCCTGCGAAGTGGTGACGCGAGTATAATTACGCCTAAGCAAAGTAAATATGGCAACGGAATGGCTGTCTAGCACGAATTTGTTACGGAAAAGCAACATTGTAATTAATGGTGTATACATAAAAAGGTCAGTGCGTGTTGGGCCATTTTCTCTCTACAATGTTAGCGAATTTGGCAGGATATCGAAAGTAATATGTTTCATTTCTAATTCGAGAGTGGAAGAGTTATTGCTCTTTTACCACAAATTTAAAAAATCATTAAGAAATTGGTTGCGCAGTATCGCGATAATAGATCCATTTTTTTCTATTATTAATAGATGTGGCATGGCGTTATTGACGTAAAAGCGTCGTGACGCTAAGATGTGACAGTAAAATTGACGTCAGTCTCACACGATCAATTATCAATGAATTACGTCATGTCACCTGTCGCCGTGGCGAATTCAAGCAAGGATGAATATTTGATGAAAAGAAATGATTGAACTTTTACGTACTAATACACGAAAATTGGATATAAAAATACAAAATAGCTAGAAGTATCAAGATTATCTCGATTCAAGATTAGTTTTGTTCTAACGAGATCAAAGTGCATTATACTATACGTTCTGAAAGATCGAGTGATAAGGGATAATAGCGAATCGGATATGAGAAGTCAAGTGTCTGAGAGATCCGAGACAAAATTTATTCAATCAAAACGAAATAATCCCATTTTATGCAAAAAGTTTAATACGTTACATTATTTTCGCAATTATAAATACGTATTATGTGTATATCTCATTTAACAAAATGAAAATCGAGATGGTCGGTATTATTTTAAAATTATTTGTGTCTCTTTTTATATTGTTTATATTTGTTACATTGACATGAGAACTGTAATCTACATTAATGACTTTTAGTATCGTTAATTTGCAAGTAGAAGTTGATGGTATAATATAACTCGCTGACATTAGTGAATAAGAGAAACAACCGTGAAATGAATATGATATTATCGATATTATCATTTTCCGCTCATTACAAACATATAAATAGTAGGATAAACAAGAAATGTTATATTGCGTGTAATTTTGTATCTGTTAAAATGAATTTCACTCGCAATATAACATAATCTGCATGGTCTTTTTTCTGATCTTGAAAGTTCTCTCAGGAATTTTCTTCTTAATCAAACGTTGTGGAATTACGGAAATGTTCATATAATATATAACGAGATACACTAGAGACGTAGATATTTTAATAGATAAATAATGAAAACACATAGCTGGTTAATAAAAAAATTGTTATTGTAGCGTATTCACACAAATGCAATTGTATCTTTTATCTTAATTAAATAAATAATGCGCATATGGTAGTTGGCCGCAAAATTAACTGTCTTCGCGAACTAGGATTTTTTATAAAATTATTCTTAATGTCATATGTATAAGATAAAATTTGAAATACATATATATAATAAGGGTTATTTAATATTTATCGCATCTGTTCAATTTTAATTACATTGATGGCAGTTTTTTAAAAATATATTTGTATATTCATGTTTCACATATTTTTGCAGTGTAGGAGCAATTTGTTGCATATATAGACTTCGTATTCACAAAATATTGCATAAAGCGGTATTTACTCTTATTAACTCGTCGCATATGCTTATCCTTTGAATTTTGAAGTCTTTTACATGTAATAAAGATTATTATCAACGTAAAAATTTATTTAAATTTATTGTAAATTGCATTTTAATGCAATGCCTCAATTTTAATATTTTTTATGGGAATGAGGCATAATCTTATAAGCTGGTAATTAAAGCTGTATTAAACGAAATAGCAGTTATTACAAATTTTTTTAATTATTATGTATTCTTCAAGCTAAAGTTGTCAGTAATTGAAGAGTATTTTTTTTTTGCGAATCAAATTTCAGAAGAATATGTAGATATTTATTGATTAGCTTTACTACTTTATTTTAATAGAAATCTTGTATTTAAATTTTAATAGGTATAATACCTGTTAGATATTAATTATTAAAAAATTATTATGCACATTGATCGTATTGATTAAAGACATTCGCAAAAGCAGAAATATTTATATGTCACTGTAAATCTTTAATTTAGTTTTTGTCATTTAATGTGGGTCAATCATGAACGATTAAAATATTATAAAACGTAGAGATTAATTAGTAAAATAACCAGAAGGATAATAAAATATTCACATAATTTAATACTTTAGCTCTGGAAAAGAATAATGATGTATATTTTTTAATAATGTTATTAAATGAAAGTTGCATATGAGTTTTTATCAACTAATTATTTTGACTATCTTACACTATAAATAGGTAATTGTATAAAATAATAAATAAGATATTGAATAAGATAATAAATTTTTTTTTAAATATTAATTTGTAATGTAAAAAGATATATAAATGACTTTTTAATATTTTTATTTTATATCTTACATTCTTTAACAATCTTATTTATTTCTTCCTTTTTTATTTAATAATAAATATGTTATATATATGCGTACGCATTTAGATTTATCTGTAGGTATGTATATCACTTACATATATATCAATTCTTGTAAAAAAATGTTTTCTCATGCCGCATTTTGCAGCGATAATCGAGAGTAAAAAAGTTTCGCGAAATCTTTGCTTCATTCTACGAAGACACTTCAACTAGTTTTCCATTTCATCCCTAGAGCTTTACTTTTATGATTATGCCTCATCATGTATGTAAAATGAAGACTGGATGTAAAACTCGGAACAAAGAGTCTTCCTGGAGAACAGTAGTTTATAAAATAATTTTAATAATAAATCCGTCTTATACATTTGTCCTCATTCAATGTGCTCACAATAAATTTATTAATATATTCTCACTTTTCCTCTTTTTTCTAAAAATTTAAATATTTCTATGTATATAAAATACATAATAAGTTTTAAATAAATTGAAATTTTGCTTGCAATGAAATGACGAATTG
This sequence comes from Cyphomyrmex costatus, assembly GCF_001594065.2. Classification (NCBI taxonomy): domain Eukaryota; kingdom Metazoa; phylum Arthropoda; class Insecta; order Hymenoptera; family Formicidae; genus Cyphomyrmex; species Cyphomyrmex costatus. The sequence continues at coordinate 1,348,603 of NW_017276246.1, forward strand.
TTTCAAGAAATAAAACAAAGCATTCCACTGTTAAATCTATAGTGTCAAATTTTATCTAATCTGAGTCGCCACTGCTCCAGTGCTCAATATATATCGTTACTTTGTACTAATATAACTATATAGGGTCAAATTAATATTGTTAAATCTATATTGTGGCACAAATTTAAATTGCCACACTGAAAGATCAATTTTGTTAAAAAATCTAAAAATTTAGCTAAATACAAATAATTTTGTTAAACAATCAAAACAATTAGATAAAATGACAAAATTGATTGCTAAAATGTTAAAACATTTTACAACATTGCCCATTATGCTTGAGATTCCTGCAATATTATTTTGATAGTGCAACAAAATTATTTTTAGATTTATATCCAACCAAATTTTTAGATTCTTCAGCAAAATTGCTCTTGCAGGGCACGACTCTTACTCAATATATCGTTATTTTATACTAAAACAATGGATAAATTCGATACATAGTGTAAAATTGACTCTATATGTATAGTGTCAAATGTATCTATTGTTACTTTATACTAACACAAACAAAAACTATCGTTATTTTACACTAACACAATGGATAAATTTGACACTTTATAGTTTCAAATTGGCACTACCTATACAGTGTAAATTTATCTACCTCCTAAATTTGTTATAGAACTCTAGAACTTTTTGGGGAGCAACCAGAACTCTGCTTACAAAATTTTGAAGATGAGGGGCTAGCTTCACGGAGGTAATTTATCTATTGTTTTAGTATAAAATAACGATATACTGAGTAGGACCAATGGCGACTTAAATTAGGTTAAATTTGATATTCGGATTTAACAGTGTATGAAGAATGGCATGCACATTGCGAAATATGCGTACTGGCAAACATTTGTGCAGGAAGAATTGTTAGCAATAATCAAGAAGATGACGCGAGATCTACGTTTAGAATAGATTTGTTTCTTACATCAACGTCACTTAGCGATAACAATGTTTCTAATACTTCTATTACAGCTTAATGTTTTACATAAAAATGTAACTAAAATATAGTCAGAATACTCATCATTTGATATAATTCATAATTTAATATTAATTTAATATTACATTTAATATAAAACGAGAAGAAAAGAGAAATGAAGAAATTTATTCGCGTAAATATTGATTCTGAGACATTTTCAATCGCGTATTATATTTTCTTAGATTTTGGAAAGGATCATTATGTCGTAACATGAGAGAAATTTTTATTTGGAGTGCCCATTTATATAGATGCTGTATAAAAAATTGATTATAACTGACAGCGACAGAAAAAGGAGAGGAAATACATCGAGCGAATGTTTATATTCCGATATATCTGTATGTAGAATTTATTGAAATATAATTAAAAATTTATAAAAATGCGCACAGTTTTCCAATTTTCAATTTCATATTTTTCCAATTTTTATTTAGGACGAAGTTGACCATACACATGTTACAATTTCAAGTCAACTTTTATAGCACTAGGATTGTCAGCTAGGCATACAGCCGGAATAGGCCAATCAAAGTTGCTTGAATAGAATCGTACTATTGGTGCAACAGATCCGTAAACAAACGCGACGCACGATCTACGCGTCATGCACACGTGGACGTCCATCCCTTCCTGCTTGACGCGAGAACGCGATCAAAAGCGCGGCGGCAACAACATGCGGGTGGGAATTCTTCTTTCGGGTTGTGATGTTTTATTACTTACTCGCTACATCAGGCGAGGATAGCAATCTCTCACAGGAACTTTTCTCTTTATTCGCTTCTCTCCCGACTAATCGCGTCGGGAGATCCGTTGCGGCAAAGAAAGGATGTCCTTCGCAGAGGACACTGATAGGTTGAGAATAATCGACGCGATTGGCTGATTCTCCCTTTTTTCTCACGATTGAAAGCGCGACGCGTCGATAGGGGTGCGAGTCGGTGGAGATACGCGTTGGTCGTCCTCGTAGGGTTGTTTGAAGCGACAATTTTCGCGGCATCGTACTCGACGCGGGATTACTCCTCCCTACGTACGCATGATCACCAATCCCCTCTGCATTTCTCAGCGAATCTTCGCAATGCTTTCTACGAGCTTGCGAACGGAGTCGATGGAAATGGAAATTGACTACGATCAACCGTCGCTTCCCGCGTCGCTCGGTCGACTGACTAGTTTGACTGGACTGCCTCCCCGTACACTCGGAGATTTTATTCCATCCCCACCAGAATCTACCGGCGCCCCCCTTACCGACAAACCCCCACTCGTGACACCCACTCACGATCCGACGTAGGTGCTCGGGGGTGCGTGAACGTTGAGATGGACGCAAGTCTAGTCGTTGACCATGTAATTGATAGTTGACCGTATCATCCAAAGATCAATTAAAGGTCTGTTCCTCATGACAAAAATAATTGTCTAAAAAGAGCAATGTTAGCTTAACGTTATTAACGTGTTATTGACAGCCGATCCTGTCACCTGGATAATTACAGAGTTTTTTGTTAAAGTACAATTATTTTACGGTGGAATGATTTTGCCTTAAATTCATAATCATGTTGTAATTTCAGGGTCATATATAATATACCCCTGAAATTAAAATAAGATTGACTAAAATTAAATTATTCGCATTCATATTTGATTACTTTTATCCTTATCGAAATAATTATTATGTCTGTACGTATGATTTAAATAATTATAACTCTTTTAAAACAATTACTTCAGAAGTTAATAGAGAAAAAAAATTGAACGTTTCAACTACTGCCCGTGTAGTGAAAAGTTTTAAACTTTAAACCCCTCAATTACTTGGACCAACTCTTTTATGTAACTAATAACTATATCCAATTTAAGCACCCAAAGTACTTACAGGAAGATTCTGCCTATAGAGATATGAGAGGAGACTTACGTCTTGAACTTTGTTAAAGGCTCAGAGTCTTCTCAGAATGTGCCAACATTCGAGAAGTTTCACCTTTACTGTATAAAGTTCCAAATTTTATATCACTTTTAGTAAAACATTTTGTTTTTTTAATTTATTTATTATAATAAATAATTATCTTTGATTACTCACTCCTGTCTCATAAATTGTTCCACGGACAGAACAAAGATATTGTTGCGGTGGATTTAATATTGCTGAACTCAAACTGGAATCGAAACGTACGTATGTAATGTAAATTATTGTTCAAATTAATTTCGCAATATAACAATCTGCTTGACTCCTATAACTTTATACAGATACACATATTATATTATTTTCTTATTGGATTATCTTTGATTTTGTTTTATTAAAACGTTAATATACAACAATTAAATTATATTTTAATAATTTATTTACTTTCTTAATTATGATTCTCTTAATTCTAATGTATTTCTGTGAAGTTCGAAATACCCCATTTTTAGGTATGACAGAAATTTATTCCGCAGTTCTGAAAATAATGTGTTAAATTTGCAAAGATGTATGGATTGAATTCTTCACATACGGCCAACTAACACATCGCGCGAAAAATTTTTCTTATCTGCGGACAAACCAGTTTACAAGTTTATGTTCAAGGTTACGAGGCAAAATAGCGGCGTGACTTACGTCACGAACATCGATTCGCGGACGTTCATTGACCCACCTAATTCTAGGCGATCGTGAGCGTATTATCGTTGCTTTCATGAGCCAGACGGTCGCTAATCCTCCTACTCAATCGAAAGACCTTGCTCACAACATCTTGCATAAATCCTTCGTGGTGGTTATCGTTATATCTAAAAAGCGTCTAATTATCGTCTTGGCGATCTTTTCTTGAACGTTGAAACTTCGATATGATTGTTCGGACACGGTCGACCATTTATAATCCCTTCCCGCCTAAGTCATTTCTCCTTCTCGAATATACAATTTATCGATCGTCGTTTCAGACGGTTAAAAACTCGAAATATTAGGGAGAATCGGGGAGTAGTCGTACACCTGTTTTATTGTACCGCGTAGATTTCCCGACGCAACATTCTCTTTCTGTTGTCGCTAATTAAAAAGTTCCGCTAGTTGCGCTAACGATTTGTTCTGTTCCAATCAAACTCAACATGGGAATGTTTCATTCACGCATACGTTGCAGGTCAGCATAGCTGTCCACGTTCTCATTTTGCAATTGCAATAATGACGGCCATTATAATAGTTATAGTTATTAGTAATACTTTGACTAACAGTAGAGTATACGTAATTTTCGTAACTGTTTGAAAACCGAAGTTTCCAATGAAAACAGTAAATAGTAAACTTTCGCTGAATTATAAAATGTGCTCTTGCATAGAAATTATTGGAAATTTTTTTTTTAATCGCTTGTTACTGGCATTTTGAGCAAATTGTAAATTGTGAATTGAAAACATGTACGTTGATGTATCGTTTTCAATTATTTTAAAGTTGCCTGCTGTTACTAATGATTATTGAGAATATCTAATAGATTATTTATTGATGATGAAATGGGGAGGGGGGTACAAAATACAAACGACTGTACAAGCGATAAAAAATCATTTGAAGTAAATTATTAATCTTAATGAAAATTACAAGAATAACTTATTCATCGATATAATTATATCGAGCTCTAGCTGTAGATTTTATGAAAATCCTTCGACTGCATGCATTATAAATCCCTTCCTACGTACATATATCTACATGTAACATTGCCCTAGTTTCGATTTAATTATGTAACAACGTAATAAATTCCTGAACGCGTCGTAAACGTAAACAACGTAGAACAGCCAGGATAGAAGACGATTAATGCAGATATTATTAATATCGTGATCCGTATTACGATAATATTACACACATGTAATATTACATGCCCTTTTCACAATAATTAACTTCCAATTGCAACAGCTTGATAAATTCAATGTCAACGGGCTGTACCGCTCGAAATATTCTTGAATATTTGAGCTTACATAATTTGTAGTCATATATTAACGAGTCAATAAAAGCGTGACACGACAAACTGTTGACACGTAGAATTAATCCATAAATGACACACGGCGCTGCAAACTGCGTCGCCACACTCTCTCTTTCTCATCGATCACAGTTGCTTATACAGGTGTAGCTTGTACATAAGCTCATACAGATGCAGCGTATTATTGCCAATTTATCAAGTGCTACTCCTCCTTCGTATTGAACAGTAAACAGATTTAATCTTAGCCGGAAACGGCGAATACACATGAATACACCACATATGGCTATTAACCAGATAAAACAGATCGAATTTTAATTTGATTGAGAAATTTGTTTCGCAATTTATTCCTGTCCTTTATATGTATGCCTGTCATGTAACGAGAATATTTCATCCGGACGATTTGGCGAAATCAGGAGATAATAAATTCAAGACAATGACATATATAACAAAAAGTCTGATACACTCACAATGCGTAAAAATAATCAAAAGTTAAAAATTTTGTTTAAATAATTAAAAGTAACCAGTTACAAAGTTATATTACGGTTATCCTTGAAAATCGGTTTAGTTTTACAGCAAGGAAAATTGATCTTGTATCGATCATATTACCAATTATTAAATATCTCAAACATACGTAACTCGTGTCGTTTTCTCGGCGATACCAACCTCACAAATCAGTCATCAGTTTTAATAAACTTCGCCTCCGGAGATGTCGGCACGCGATTGCTCGTGTAACAGGCGATATTTCATGATGGTCGGATTACAGGTAGCGAAATCGCACAGGGATTAATAGACCGTAGACGAAGAGACTCTTCGTCTACGCGTACACTGATCGTCGAAGATCATCGACCATCGGTCGGGCTCGAGAGATCGAATCTCAATTCGGTAGAAATGAAATTCCTTGCGGCTTACCTCCACTTCATGCGGCGTCCAGCTCCATAAAATACCGCGTAGCCTCTTGCTGTGAATTCGCGAGATACCGGATATCTTATGCATTTCCAATAACGCATCGCACTCTCCATTGATGTGCATTGCCGTGCATTTTTCGCGCAGCCAATAATATATATTTTTTTTCTTTTGCTTCCCGCCTTCGGTAACTGGAGACTCTCGTCTTCAAATCCGAAACACGAGTCGTCGAATTGCTGTCGAAGAATTGCATAAAAAATGCACTAATATCAACATTATGTTGTAATATGCGAAGAAATAGAAACTGATTCTGATTCTATAGTATGTTTGTCTTAATTTGTCAAATCTGTTTTATTTCATTATTGGTATACATAAAAAAATATTATAAATATGTATAAAAAATGTGATATCGTGTTTATGTTAATATAATAATTTACTTAATATCATCTATTTATATTTCTCAAGTTTAATTCTCTCTCGTCAAAACATTTTACTAATAATCTCTGAAATTTATATAAAGTTAGAAATATTGTTTTTCACTCGTTTGTCATCATTTTTTGTTTCTTAATATTACGATTAAAAGGGAAGATTATGAATCTCCGACATTCAATCAGTGACTTACTTGACAAATTGAAATTTTCAGAACTTGTTCAATAAAAATTATATTGTACATTTCGCTCGTCTTCTATTATTTACACACATCTAAATAAATAATAGGCCATTCTACTTCCTTCTGTAGGCAGTCGGATAATCCGTGAGGAAGCTGCCGGTGGAAAGTATAGCCCCCGGTCCGCCGAGAATGCCACCTTTGTTGGCGAACAAGCCGTTACCGCCCAGAAAACCGGCCGGTTCCAGCCGGTCCGTATAGAAACCAGAATCATTAGGACCCAAGAAATGAAACAGGCTGGCTCCATTTAGCTGCTTCGCCGTCACATTTTGCAGCACGTTGATTCCTAGACTGTTTAGCACATCTTTCAGTTGCAGGAAACGGTCGCTCAGAAACGATTGTGGCGAGAACTGAATCTTCTGCACCAGCGGTGTCAGAAACCAAGAGAACGGACCCGGTTTTATCGTTGAGTTTCCCTGAAATTTCGCCAAACAGATTGGTTTCACGTCAGTGTTTTTGAATGCATTCTTATGACGTTTTATGATATAAAGAGAAACTATAAAAATGATATAGGTAATCCTTCTTATTTAAAAATTAAAAATTGAATTGGAAACATGCTCTCAATAATATAAAAATTTATGCAGCGAATACAATATTCATATATCTAATATGTGAATTTTTTAGAAAACAGATATAAAATTTGTCGATATTGTTATTAATTTAATTTATAACTTATTTATTTATTTAACTGACAATATGGTATGCTAATATTATATGGTATGCTACGGAACATACTAATGCTGTAACCCAAACCATAGAGTTCTAATTATAGTAAGTCATAATATCTATAAGACGTTATCATGACATCATTTAATTGTTACTTAAAAATGAATTTATAATGCAAAATAAAATCATGATGATGTCTTTATCATGTTATTGTGACTTTTACTTTGAAATTATATATATCTCAAATATTGAATACGTTAATTGACAAATTGTGAATTTAATTAATTATTTAATAAGTTAAAATTACAATTAGTGAATTTCTACAGAATTTGTGAGTTATCTAATTACTGAAGTAAACTGATGGCACATAATATATATTAAAATTGTAATTAATTAGTGGAATGGAATGATCTCATTGTTTATAAAGATACACTTACTGACTGTATGATTGTATCAAATATGGTACCAACTGCCGACTTCGTAGCATCAGTTTGAGTGGTGTCCTGTATTGATGCCTCGTTAGTCGGCAAAGCAGAATTCTGTTGTTTATTTAATCCAAATGGATTTTTTTGCAGATTTGTGTTATCATTCTCGATTTCATTGATAGATTCGTCGATTGATGGGTCTAATGGTTTTGCCTGCGCTATTGCAACCTGTAAAAATTGTTATTTACTTCTATCTTATTACGCGATAATATATATTTCTGAAAAGTTAGCTAATTATAAAATTTATGTCTAATATAATATGTCTGCATATATTTCACATTAAATCATTAATGTCAAGTGAGACCTCAGTAAGTTCAAAAAGCAGCTTTTTAAATATGATAAAATTATAGAGATACATTAAAGAGTTATTTTAGATAGCATAAAAATATAAAAAAATTATTTTACAATTCACAAATATATTTAATTTTTATATTTGGTTTAAATTGGAATTAATTATATATAATAATAAATTTGAAAAGATAAATTTATTTTACCTTATATACATTTGAAACTTTATTTTGATAAACAATTTATTAATTTGGATAAGAAGGATTACATTAAAGTTTGATGTATTACCAAGTTTAGAGGCGAATTTCTTGAGTTAACAACTTACCGCCGCAAATAACAGCCACATAAATCTTGTCGCTTTTGCCATCATTAGATAGAATATTGTAGTAAGGAAGCTCTGACAGCGTTCTACGTAACTTATTCCCGTGATATAGAGTATACCGGTTAGAACTCACAAGGAACACATCGTATGTATACTTAACGCTGTTTATATATGCTGTCTTATGCGTAATAAGCAGAGCATAATCTCATAAGGGCGCCCACATGTGCACATTATAACGGCAGACATCAGTCGTAACGATAAAACGTATTTCGTTGAGAAACAAATTGCGAAGAGAAACGTTCCCGTTATTGCGTAGCACGCAGTCTCAGTTCAAATAAAAAGAAATATAATATTTGGAGTTCGCGATCACTCTTCGATAATTAATTAAACGAAACTCTCAGTATCCTGCATATAATTGTAGCATAATATTATTTGAAGTTATCTCAATATTTTCTTTAATGTCGTTAGCTCACGATAATTGAAAATTCGCTCCCTCTTTCAATAATAGTAGAAGAAAAATATCTCCACATTTCACTTTCTGAAAAATCAAACAATTTTCTTACGTTCTTTTCCAAAATGGAATAAATGAATATTAATGTTGTTTTTGTTAACTTTGCAATGAAGTTTGTATCAACCTTGCACTAAAATAACATGCTGAACTAATTGAAGTTGCAACGGAGCGAATGATGACTTGGATAACAGTTGTATCTTATCTAACAATATATGCACAAATGTATTTTAACGATATAGTAATAAAAAATTTGGTACAATAATAAATAAGAAAAATTGAGAAAAATTTTTCGTAGTTGATTTATAAACCGCATGAGTGAAATGCAAATTTTTGCTTAGCAATTTAATAATCACGTAACAGTTAATGGATACATGTTATTATATTATTGATGTTACTATATTCGTTAATTGTTTTCTAATTGTCTTTTTGCTTTATTAATATGTTTTGTTGTAATATAACGTTTTCACGCAGAAGGAAGAGTTTATTTTAGTTGTCTTTTTTTCAAGTTAGGATAAATTTTTGTCCGAATATAAAAATTCATCTTTTAACGAAACAAATTAGAGCGAATTTCGTAATGATGAGTGGTCTTCTATAAGACAACGACATTTTCGAAGTTGCAAACAGAAGATACGTGAGTCATTTGAAAAACCGGTCGGATCATTTTTTTCGATTGTTCTGGGACAAAGTGCCCTGACCGACTCTCCTTGAAAGAGTTGTTTTCGACCGAGAAATTTTACTCTTATTGGACTGCTTTTTTTTTTGCGAAATCCTGAAGGTCGAAACTCCATCGGTGGTTAATTTATCCAAAATATAGAAATGATAGAAATTGTCAAAGGTTTGTAAAAAAGTTTGAGATTATAAAAAAAATATAAGGAAGGCATAAAAAGAAGATTGTAATAAATTTTCTAATTATAAAAGGCTTGATGTAATACTTTTTTTTATCTACAAGCAGTGTAATTTTTGCATCGACATTACTGTGTTCAAATCAGTTTTTACCGAAATTTTTTTTTGCTCACTTAGTAAAAAAATTGACTTTGTACCATAAAGAAAAAAGTTAAAATGATGGAACGTATCAAAAAAAGCTCGATGTGCTTTCGTTGGAAAGGGTGAAGTGATTGAGTTATTAAACCTCGAAGTTGATTAAAATAGAAAATGGCAGAAGCGAATGCAGCTACAGGAATAACTGGGTTATAGATCAGCGGTAGTAATGTATGTGAAGAGTGCAAATACATGTTTTCACTAACACATAAAGTATTTGCTCGAATTTGTTTCTCTTATCTTTAGCTCTTTTGCATTTGTTTTCGCTATTTTGCTAAATCGGTTTTACATAAATTGTAATTTTTTTAAAAAGTAGTTAACAAATTTATTTTTAATTTTGAATTATTTCGAACAATTAAATAATAATTTATCTTTAAAATCGCATGAAGAATTCAAAACAGTTGTTATTTCGTTTTATTTTTCCAGCTTTTATCTTGTAAAATTTTCTAAATTTTTAATCAATTGTGAGATTTGATAATTTAGCACTTTTACAATTTTGAGATCAGACAATATTACTTTACATTATAAATTATTCTAAAAATTTGTATATGAAAATTTATGTATAGTTTCTCATATAATCCGGATATTCCAATTAGAAAGAGATCGAGGACGAGTGCATATAGCGGAAAGTCAGCTCCTCGTCTCGAAACGTGGACGGCATACGGATGACGGCTTAGTTTAGGCATCATGCTGTGATTTACCCATCGGCACCAATAAACACCGGCTCGCAGCCGTATGTGCGCCTTGTCACGCAATTAACAATCCTGTACAGGGACCCACTCGTTTACATACGCGATCGCATAAGAGTGTGGAGGTATGTGATGCCGAGGACGACCTGGGACCGTTATGAGTCTTTTCGAGACCAGTCTTGTCCCAACAGTCGTCCGCAAACCTCGATGTAGTGAAAATCAACAATTTCTCGATTATCGTCTGAAACCTTCAGAAATATATTTTCTTACAGAATGATATAAGAATACTTTAGACTAGAAGTGTTTGAACTTTTTCCGAGTCATCTCAGAATTGTTCGCGATTAGTCATTTCTTGTTTTACTTGAAATTTTGTCAAGGCCAATGTGATACATCTTTATACATCTCACAACAGTTTAAAATTTTTGAATCCTTTTCTAGTGATTCCTGTTATTGAATTGTAATAAGCTTATGCCAGAGAGTATAGCAGGGAATTGTGTCTTACAAAGTGCGTACAAAGAAGTGATATTTATTTTGCATTGATAAAACAGAAATATTTTGTCATGAAAATTTTATGCAGTTTAATGATGATAATGATTCTCCGGCAGGTAAATGATATTTGCTATTATTATTTATCTTTAATATATTTAATGTTTCATCAGTGAGGTATATAATGTTGTGTGCGCCATTTAATATCATTAACGCATATCAAATTACAAAAAAATTGCTATTTTTGTTTGAAAAATCAGAAACACGAAAATTGTTGTAATTGAAAGGTATTGCATAATTTAAATAAAATTAAAATGTTATATGAAAAACGTAAATTTATATTCCTGATTAAAACTGCAGTAATTTTAATTTTGCGATTCTAAGTTTTAAATATTAACATTAACATTTAACATCATAATAACATGTTCTTGTTTGATATAATTTACCTCTAATGTGAAATATTTCCATATAAATACGCGTTTATATCATAATCATGGCTAATAGTTCGGAGAACTATGTGTATTCGTATGCTTTAGCGGAAATGTTAATTAAAATTCTTTACTGCTTTAGGCTATCGCCGGAATCGTTAGGAAACCGCCGGCTTTTTCAACACCAGTATATTCGAATTCGTATCTCCCCGCTGCTATGCAGGTGAGTCACTTGATTACTAAGTTTGTGTATTGATGAGAGATTCTGAACATTTAGTTCTTTCGCGCATAATTGTGATGCTTTTCAACTCGCACGTAATAATCCGGAAATACTTTATGCGTTTTTTTTTTTGTTAATATCATTCTCAATTTACATTTCATTTAATAATCCTTAATAGCGACATTAATTTCAGTTTTTTATTTATGTGATATAAAAATTTGAATAAATCTTGTAATTTTAATGAATTTTGATTTCTAATTATAGCATAATAAAATTAAGTATTTATTGAAATAAAAGTATACTGAAAGAAAAATGTACTAAACCATTAATGCATAATTGAATAATACTGATATAACATTTATGTCAGTGCTGAATAAAAAATATTAAATCAAATTAATGATTCTTTACACTATTCAAATATAATAAATATATTTTTTTCAATTTAGTTATTAGTATATTTTCTTTCTCAATACATATACAGATTCATATACTTGTGTATACATACTTATTTGCTATTTATTTCAGTAAAATACTTTTTATTTTTGAATTAGGTAATTTTTCACGCAGTTGAGCAACTGAAGCAGCTCCAAGCGGAAGAATTATTGCAGTTAGAATTAGTAGTTTCCTCGTCGACATCGACGACCCAATCGATGAAGGCACAGCAACCGCAATCGACGACACCCGAGGGAATTTCTATAATTTCAACAGCTACGACCACGAAAATGCGTGATAAGAAGACTGAAACTCCCACTATACCAACTTCGACTTTGGCAAGTGAGATATCGAGTCAAGATTCATCCAAAATTTACGATAATTCTACAGAAGTCGCTCAACGCTTGGGAACTTCGACTGCGAGCGTTGTATCTGATCACAAAGAGACACCAGAAGTGAATCAAGAGACAACTGAAACAAATTATGAATTAGCAGCAACGCCAGAAACGAATCATGAATCACCGGAGCCTGTACAGGAGATCCCGGAATCGAATCAGGAAGTCCCAGAGGAGAATGAAGAATCCTCAAATGCTGAACGTTCTTTTGGCAAAGTATCAACCCAAACCCAAATGCAGCAACAATCGATACAGGCTTCTGTTATACAAGTGTTGGATAATCAGAAACCGAAGAAACCTACCATCGACAGCGTCGTGGATGAAATTCACAGAATCGTGAAGACAACCACATCCTTCTTTAGCGACGAATCGGATGACACCGACGAGTCGAAAAGTGTGGAAACATCGATCGAAAAGTCAGAAAAAATTGAGGAAGAAGAAGAAGAAACAAGGTGATATCATTTCTATTATAAAATTATAGTGTTATAATGTATTAAAAATAATCGTATTGTCTAGAGAAAATAGAGAAAATTTTACGAAAAAATAGTTATAATACATATGTATATTTGACATTTACTATTACAGAGATATTTTTATAAATACCTATTATGTCTTTATCTATAAAGATATCTGATTCTTATTTTTAGAAACATGGAACATAACATATACTATATGTAATTAAAAATGTAAAATATTTAAATACGATAGAACGAGATTTGACCAAGGATTTGACATAATTCCATGACTCTAAAAAAATTAAGAAGCACGAAAGTGTATAAATACTAATTTGGTTTTAACAAGCATTAATAAAAGGCGCGTTTAATAAATTTTTCTTTGTTTTTGTTTTGTTTCACCGCAGGTTTTGTTTACTCGGCGAAAGAGTCGCTCAAGTACCGCGTCCAAGTTTGAATCATTATTTAAGGCGTACTAAACTACCGCCTAGACGATCTCTTCAGCAACTGGCGAATCTTTATGACTCCCTCAGTAAAGACGCGCGGAAGCAAGGATTCGCGCGCTTTGCTGGCTACACGGACGAAGTTTTAAAGATTTTGCACTCATCCGCCGAGGGTGGCATCAGACCGCAGCTGAAGCAGCTGCTAGAGAAGGTGGTAGAGAAGAACGAGCTCACTAGAGACGATGCAAAGTTGAAAACGTCGCAAGCATTGCGTGATCTCGACAATCCTGCCAGCGCGCTCAGCATGGATCTAAGACGTCTATTACCGTTGCGTTATACGCTTTAATTCTTTAAGAGAGTTGCAACAATTTTAGAATTTTAAAATTTTAGAATTTTTAGAAACGAAAATACGAATATTACAATAGAAGAAATTAATTTTCTTTATAAAAAGAAAAAGTAATTATATCCTATGGGTTATAAAAAAATATTGAATTTTCTAAATTTTTCAATAAACGTAGACATGCTTAGGAAATGCGTATTTAATATACTTTACTGAAAATCGTTTTATTAACATTGCTTTTAAAATATAATTCTTATCTTATCTAAATAAAAAAAAATATTAGAATATAATTTTTTTTCATTCCATGTTCGATGGTAATAATGATTACGATAACATTTTTTCGTACCACTCGAAAATTATTTTCATTGCTATGTCAATAGTATCACCTAGAAAAGCGAATAAAATTTATTAGACTTATTGAAAAGGTAATGTAAAATAAATTTTTTAATTTGTTTGTTCAAATTTTTGTTTAAATTCGCATTTAATCTTTTCTAATTTTTTTTCTAAATGTTGGTTATCTTAACATTCTAAGCAGAATTATGACATAGTGACATCTAATAAACGATATATCGTTTTTTGACGTCATTTTGCTACTTGAGATTTTACTTATACTATTTTAGACATTTTACTGTATTTAAATAAAGATTGTATTTCAATAATTTTATGAAACAAATGAAACATGATATAACTAATTTCGATTGTCGTCCATAAAAAAGGTTGATGCTAAACAGAACAAGTAATTCAGATGTACTTCAAACGGTTTACAGAGTAATAATAAAAAAAAGACCTTGATTGAACGAGGGTTATTGATGTAATGTTTACGAAAAATTGTTATCAATAAATAAATACCTTTTGTTTCTACTGGATAAAGCTTTGTGGAAAAAGTGAAAGACTGTTCGACTTCATGAAATATTCTGTTATTAATCTCGGTGATGTTGAACTTGGTTCTTTGGATCAATGATTTCTCGAGGGCTTTTAGGAAAAGCTCCCATCTGGGCTTAAAGTAATCTGCCACCACTCCTGACCATTGTTTATTCGCATAGTCTCTGATCTCACCATTTGGACCCCACAGGGTAATTTGATTTCTTGCATTATATTCATAAGATCGTTTTTCCTCCTCGTTGACGGCGATATCTTTCGCCTGAGCTAGCCAGGTGCCGAGTAAAAAATTATTTCCTGATGCCAGAATAGATTCAAGATCGTCGAAAAGTTTTAACAAAGCGTTCGCGGACGATCTATGGAATTATTAATGGGTGTAAAATTGTAAAACCTTTTAAATATACATTGCGAATTCTTATTATATATAACAATAATTATGAGCAGACTACGTGAAATTATTAACTTTGAAAAAGGTTCTTACTTTTATTTTACAATATTAATTATTTTAATTTTAAAAATTGAAATATTTAATATTAAGCGGACACAAAACTGTTTAATAAAATTAATAAAATATTATATGCGTAATATATTTATAAGATATGTTGATATTATATCAATATACTCACTGAAAAGCAGTGATATTCTTTTTCTTATAACAATCTAATACATCCATGTAAATATCGTCGGCTATTAGTTGGAGAGCTTGTCTGGTTATATCAACTACGTCATGTCTGTAGAGAGTATTATTTCCTCTACCATATCTCGCTTTTAGAAACGTGTTCCACATAACATAGAAATCTTTTCGATCATACCAGATCTAATTAAAGAAAATCATTTTACGTTATAATTTAAAATATCAATGAGTAATTTAAATTATGTAATTAGAGTTCAAATAATTTTATTCTCTCAACGTCCCCTAATTTTTGCCAGTTTCCATTTTTTTCTTAATTGTATCTCTCTCGTTAAATTAAATATTAAATTGTTGTATTTATATCTTCTGCTAATATTGGAGGAAATGCAATTAGAAAAATCTACCAATCGTAAACCAGTTGTAATTATTAATGTGTCTACCCGTGATAAAATATTTAAACTCGGTCGTCTGGTAATAACGTAATGTCCCCTGATCTTTTGCGTGCCGTCAAAATTATAAACTGTTCTGCCGAGGTATTGCCAAGCAGCTACCGCATACTCATTCCATGCGCCATATCTTCGAGTAGCATAACTTTCAAACCTGCCGATCAATAATCCTGTTATCGTATTAATTTAATCAAACTTAACCACGCGCAAATCGTGAATTAGAAGCCCACTCTGTCGATATATACATAGATTATCGAGATACAGTAAGACGTTAAGATGACACTTCAATGAAAAACCAGACGTCGCATATAGTATCATATATTGGAATTATACGAGATGTGCATTCTCACCAATTGTCAAGGTCAACAGGCACGTGATGATACGCCATTTCATTCATTAGTTCATAAATTATATAGTTTTGATTGATACCTTCGGGTGTCAGACCGGTTCCCACCATAGTACTGCCATTCATGTTTCTGCCTTCGAACGTGCGCTGAAAAGAAAGTCAATTTATTATTTTGCAATCTAAATTTATTCAGTTTACTATTCTAATAATTAAGTGATAAAACGCTCTTAATGTTTCAAAATCTTCATTGTTATTAAAAAATTCATGAAAATTAAATAAAAATTTAAAATACTAAATTACATATAAAGAATCGAAAACCAAAAAATGACAGTTTGTTTTATTATATTTAATTTAACTATATGTGTATACATTTTTAGCAATGTTCTGCTATTCTCTTTGTCAGTGATGTCAGAAAATGTAGGATTTTCATATACCTGATTAATAATTTGCGCGGAGCCAAACATTCCCAAGGTGCCACCGAAGTTATGCAGCATACACCAAATAAATGGTTGACCATAATAAGATTTGAAACGGCCGTATTGTGGCAATTGTTCTGACTGTAGATCTAACACCAACATTCGTCCCTACATTTGGTATAGCAGTTTAGAGTCATTTTTATGAAAAATGGCGTATAAAAAAATATGATAATATACAAAAGTTTTTTTTTTTTAATCGGAAAAAAAGAGAAATATTTATCTGTTAGAGATTTATATTTAGAGAATTATTTGTATATTAGTTGCGTGTTTGCCAATAAGGTACGAATGATATTTAATATTCCGAACTTACCGTGGGTACGGAGGTCAAAAAAGCTCTCACTCTGGACTTCGTCCAAAATACGTTGTCGTGCACGAACAGCCAAGCTTGCATTAACCTAGAAAAGTCGCATGATGTATCTGACGTGGAAATATGATTATACATATAGAATAGCCTTGAATGTTTCAACCAGACTCTGAGATTTTATAGGTAAAAAGAAAAAACTGTTCAGAATTAAATTTCCTATAAAATCACCACCCTGTGTGTGTGTGTGTGTGTGGTGTGTGTCCATGTGCGTGTAAAATTAATACTTTTGTCGAATTCGAAGAATTGAAGTGTTAAATTGTAGAGTGAAACGAATTATTTAATCTTCTCAATTAACCGACTTACCATATTGCTTTCGAATCGACTGCGTTCATGGCCGAGAAAATCGAATTCCCGACGTTCCTCAAGTAGGTAAGTTCATTGCTGCTGGGTTCATTTTCGTTAAAAGTATCGCAATTATAAATATGATCGGTACCAAACTCATCGATGTACTGCAGCAATGAAATATTCATTTCGCCTATAATCATTTATTTTTATCGAAATTATTCTATTATAACTCACCATTCGAAGGAATTTTTCCCCAATAGTGCGAAATAATGGATCCGTTGGTTCTAACAAATAAGGACTGAAAATAATAATTATATTACACACAAATTGGGGAACTTTATTATTTGAATTAATTTTATTAAATTATAAAATTAATCAATTTCTGGAATATATTTTTAATCTTTAAATGATAGATACAGAAAGAATAGAATATTCCGTATCTATTTTCTTAATACTTCTATTAGTTACACTTGTATTTTGCTCTACAAGGAATTATTTTAAACAATAGCCGGAAGAGAGACAATTGTATGAGATACAACTAGATTATTTTGAATGTACCAGCAATATTTGTCTTCGAATTTATTCCACGGATTGATCTTCGTCATATTAGCGTTTGGAAAAAGTCTGGCAAAAGCTCGCGGCACATGACCAGCAAATGCCGGTAGTACCGGAACGATTCCGAGATCTCTCATTCTCTGTAGAATCTGGTGTTGTAGACGTATAGTGTAATTATGCCAATTTGTTGATAACGGTCCACCAAAGCCACGAATATTGCCCATCCTCGCCCTATATTATTGCATTAAATATATATTCCATTGTATCTTACACGAATAAATTTAAAGAATATAAACACTCGACCAGGGTAAGAAAGCAGGTCCACCCAAATGTTCATCGATCTCTTCTTTTGTTAGATTTAATTCTTGATATAACCTTTGCCAGATCGCCTCTTGTGCACTAAAGGCTAGGGCAAGATTAATCCCATTAAGGGCCATCCAATCGATGTTTTTTTCCCATTGGTGCCACTGCCACCAAGCCGAACTATAACCCACTGTGCATACGTTCTGATAATATCTGAATCTGGTAAAGTATTAGGGAATAACATAAATATATAAACTAGAAGAAGAAAGCCATTTACGGTCAAAGCTGGATCACAGTGCTTATTATAATTGTGTGAATTTTATATACTGCGTATTACAGATTAGATTTATCATTACTTCAACATTACATCGTTAAAATTAAATATATGTCTTTCAACATATTATTAAGATCCAATAAGATGCTATAAGCATCAAAAATTGTTAGATTGCTTGTCAATTTAACTAAGTGATATTACTGCGGTAGTAAGTATGTATGCGTCAATGCTGAAAAACTATCAGCGTCGCGATTTATGGGAGGACTACATACGCAGTATATAAAATTCACACAGTTATAATAAGCACTGTGATCCAGCTTTGACCGTAAATGGCTTTCTTCTTCTAGTTTATTAATGTTTATCAATTATACGGTCCCAAAAAGTTTCTAGTATTTGTAAACATAAACATTGCCATCAAATAATCGGATTATCACAAATATCATATGTCGCGCGCTTTCTCACCTGTCGTTTGATATAATTTTAACTTGGACTTCCGGCAGAGTGTTCGGTAACTCAATTTGTGCACCGTCCCATGATATATGAACATTGCAATAGTTCTTTAAGTAATAATGCAACCCCCATGTAATTGCCACTCCGGAAGTGCCGCGAATTTCGATTTCGCCTAGAGTATTTTTTGTTATCTGCATAAAATAATTCGATGATTATCGTATTACTCTTTTGCAAATAAGTATTAAAAAATCACAAACAAATGTGTACCTAATTATTGCGTATATTCGAGAGTAAATATCGTACCTTAAAAGTATCTTTGCCAATAGGCCCCAAGTCGGTATCCACCATCATAATAAACAATTTAGATATCTCTTTACCCAACAATCTTTCTGCGACATCTTTAGCTGCTTTTGCCTGAACTTCTGATGATGTGCGTGATTTTATATAACCCAAAGTATCCTGAAACGCTGCTCGCATTTTTAGATATCCGGGTAAAAAATTATGATGTATATTCATATATATATAAATGTATAAAATTAATTTGAATACAAGGACTCTTAACATAAAACAAACAATTATGTAAAGGACTAATAAGAGAGAGAGAGAGAGAGAGAGTCAAATAATTTTAATTTATTATAATAATATTAATTATTTAACTCTTATTAGTCCTTTACATAATTGTTGGTTATAAATATATATTAAAATTCATATATAATTATATCTGATTGGGTATATATATATATATGATCATATAGTTACATATAAACATTTTTACTCGGATATTGTGAAATTTTAAGTGTTATTTTATGAACAAGTTTAAATTAATTATTAATGCTTAAAATTTATTTAGTAGCATAATTATTAAATATTTTACAGAGTTTTTTGTATTTATATTTTGTTTAGTTTTTCATTTCAAAAAATGTCTTATACAGAACGCATATCAAGTTCTCTCCATCGCATTTTGCTTCAACAATTATCTATATCAATTTGGACTCAATTAAAAGTTACTAAGAATTCATATATCTCTACTTTTAACTAAGACTATATGAAATATTACTGCGATAAAAAATGTAAAAAAATATTATATTATATTATAATTTTCTAAGTAAGAAATTTACATTCATCATCAAGACAAAGCAATTTATGTTACAAGTAGTCAGTCAAGGACACAAAAATACATAGAATCGAACACACTAATATGTATCTCTTATAACCATTATAATTCAACATTGAAAATAACCTGTTGCGGAATTCTTTAAACCGTTTTTTCGATAATTGTTGTTATTGTTAACTAGCGACAGCCAATGAGAGCCGCGCTTTCTTTTAGGATTATCCTGCTGTCGCTATAATTAACGATAGCGACAATCATCGATAAGAAATTGAGAGTATTTAGCTATTGATCGGAGCCAAAACGTTTGTATTTTATGTTTTGTTAAAAATTAAACGAATTTATTAAGCTTTTGTAGCCCATCTTCTATATCATATTTTGTATATTGTAACGCACACTCTGAAATAAAAATGTAGTATGTTCTACTTACTGTCCGTTTTGCAACATGAACTGGACGATACGAGTAATCCAAATATTATTATAAATAATTGCAACCACGCTGTGATGTCCATCTTGATAAACTTCAGCATGTCGACTGAGTAATCAAAGTGAGGACATAGAAAGAGTCGTGATATAAAAAGACCTTTATAAAAGAATGAGTGTATGTGTGTACATTATCCCTCTCACTTCGGCTATCTTATCTGATAAGGCTTTTGACTACCATAATGGAAATACAAAAGATGTGCTCGTGCACACCGTTTCCTTACAGCCAATAAGAAAGTTACTTCCAACGCAGTCTATATTGGCGGTTAATTCGAATCAAACGTTCTATTACCAGCTATAAAATCGTACTATACTTATTAATATTTATAGTGCATTTATTTTGTGCGTATATAAAGATTAAAAAATAATATTTTATACGTTTTCGTATAAAATTAATTTTTTATTTTCAAAGTTTTTATTTACAAATTTTTATATATATTTTAAAAATGTAAAAGTCTAGTGTTCATTTTTTGAATTTCTACAGTTTTATGGAACTTACAGAAAGATATTGTATTAGTAATATATAATATATATATATATAATACCACACACACACACACATGAAAAGTAACTGATATATTATTAATAAAGGTGCCAGTACAAAGTGAACATACGTAAAGTGTGTGCAACTTTCGACCGATGTTTGAATCGCCTCCGCCTTCCGCTGTCCCCCTCATCTCATTGCCCCGCGCGCAGATCAAATGTCGCTCGAGCATCGTGCGGCATTTGAACCGCGCGCGGTGAGGTGATAGTGTGTACACACACACGCACATAGTTATATATCCATCCGGACGAGACATGGGGCATAATTAGGAACGAACTTCACTTCGGGTAAGTTCGTTCAATCTAACAATTATTCTGCATCTCCTCTCTCCGAACCTCTTTTTGCGAACCGCATCATTCCAGCGAGCTAATCCGCGCAAAAGTCAGGTTGTGTGTGTTATACAATTATTAGAGTAATAGGAATAGGATATTAAAAGTAGTCAAAATGCATTATATTAAAACAAAATTTTATTCTACAAATAATTTTTTACAATTTTTTACATTTTATTTATATTATTTTTCATTTCATTAGATAAAAGTCGATTTTTATAATCTATCGATATATGTATAGAAAGCCGTTATTGTAATACGTCAAATAAAATTATTCAGACTATTTATTATTATAAATTAAAAAAATGTAAAATTGTAAATATTGTAAAATTATTTTATTTTAATTTTTTACATACAATATTTGTAAAACTAAATTAAAAAGACAAAAGATAAAATTGCAAAGGCAAAATTTTATTACAGATTTTTTTATCGTCAAAGAAATTAATTAATTTAAAAAATTAAAAAGTATATATATATATTATTTTAAAAGTAAAAAATATATTATTTATATATAATACTTTTTATTTTTTTAATGTTGTATATTTTAT
>NW_017276246.1:1370548-1422513 GCF_001594065.2 Cyphomyrmex costatus
ATTTTTAGGTCTCAATGCACAGATCCGTTTAAAATAAAATTATACTGATTGTATAATGTCTTTTTTTGCAATTTTATTTTACATATTTTAAAACATTTAAATTGATAAATAACTGTTTGTTAAAATTAAATTAAGATTGATAATAATAATTATTAAAATAAGATTATACATTTAATCGTATATATGATACTTTTATTCTTGTTTACACAAATCGAATTATTAGTGGATTAAATAAATTTTCAATTTGAAATAAACTTTTAAGCTTTTTACCATCCGCAAATAAACTTTAAAGTTGTTTACCATCTTTTCAAAGATATTATTATACATACGATTTTTCAATCGTTTGTAATCAATGTCATTTTTCTATATAGAGACTCGCAAGGCAATAGAATTTGTATGAACGAACTTCAACGACTGTTTTGACTGCTGTTTTAATATATCTGAGGAGGGCTCAATCCGAGAGCCGAAACTTGTAACGAGAGACTTATTTATATATATTTTTCTTATTTTTTAAGCATATTTAGTATTAAGTAACGTTTTTCAAGTTAATTATCGAAAGAATTTATTAATTATATATTTTATATTTTAAAGTTTTGACTCTTATATCGCCCTTGTCTTCTTATTATTTAGTTCTAATTTGATTTGTATAAGCAAGTACAAAGTATAATAGAAAAAATTAATCTAACATTGAATTAATATTAAACAAAAATTTTTCCAAAAATTTACCAAACATAATTGTAAGGTCCATTAAGATTATTTTTAGGATTATAATAAACATATACATGATCGTTTTCTTTAATGTCTCCAGATACGATTGGTGCGCAATAAACTCCTGCATTTGCTGCAACATCCTCCAGAATAGATGTATGATATTGTGGAAAGTAATTGCAATAAGGCATTGAAAGTCTATATCTGAAATTAAATGAATGGAAGTTATATAATTACAAAATTTAACAAAGAAGTAGTAGTACTAATGGGAAGAATTTAAAATTTAAAAAAATTATATCTTTTATCTCCATAATATATTTTAATATGATTTAGGATAGTTTCATAAAATATTAAAAAAATATTAAAATGATTTATTAGAGATTAGAAAACTTTTAGTTAATAAAAATGTTATGCGATTGATCAAATTTATCTTAACATAAAAATTAAAAATTTATTTAAATTAATTTACATCTTTATCAAATGATTTGATAATAAGAAAAAAATGGGCAATGTATATAATAATGTATGCGTGTATATATGTAATTACTTCGGAACTGGTTTTATCACTCTGATGATTGTATCTCTTATCTTTATCCATTCCCAATCTTCTTCACTATAAGGCATAGTTGCTGTCGAAACAACAATATTTGGACGATACAAAAAATGTTTATATGTTATATCCCATGACGCTCCATACAGTTTATGTAATGTAGCTGTTGTCGTTAATACGAATCGTGGTAGATCCATGAGCCTTTCCTAATAAGAAGAAATACTTTGATATCCATAATATTATTCTGAATAATAAATTTAACTTATTACGCATGGTGCGTAACTTTCTAAACTCTCTTTTCTGGTAAACTTCTAGCACTGTATAAAATTAAAAATTGTTTTACCAATAATTGTTATTAATATCATTAATTTTCGTAAATTATAATATATTTATATTTTTTTAAACTAGATTGTAAGACTAAGCGTATATTATTGCTTAATATGATTTAATATAATTTACTTAAATTAAAGTTGCTAAGAAAAAAATTTGATAAATGGCGTTTGTAATCAAAATAATTTATATAAAATATCGACAATGTATTAATTATTTTGTTTTTAAAAAATGTGTATATGTCTTTTATTTGCTTTTGGTGCTTCATATAACGAACTTACTTTTGGGCATGATAATTAAGATTAAAACGTTTAGTAATCTCGTTCTGTTAACAAGTAATATAAATAAAGACTAGAATTTGAAACATATTAATTACCGGTATTTCATCTGATTTGGTTGAGTATATTCCACAATAATGAATCCAATTTTCTGTTATAAGATTTGGTTCCTCGATTAAAGGATCACAGTTTCTTTCTAACATACTTATACGTGTGTCTTTCTCAAGTTTGAAATATCTATGTATATTAATTTATTAATATTTAATGCATTCTTTATATGTATGTATCATAATATAAAGGTATGTTATAAAAGTTATTGTATATATACTTGGCCATATAATTGGCATTTATATCGCCAAGATTGTAAAGTTCTAGTGGATTATTATGAGTGAGCCATGACGAGTTATAATAATTCATACTTGAACGATGTCCGTTCGCGATCACACACATTGAATCATTCGAATTTCCAAATAGCACATGATGATATTTTACCAATTCTGTTAAATGCAGATTCGTTGTAGCCAACAAAGTGGTATTTGACCAATGTAGAATTCGTTTAGTTTGCTCATTATAAAATAAAAACATCCTAATAATGCATCATAAAAGTGTAAACATTACTTTTGACAAATTGTATAATATAAATTTAATTTACCAGAACACCCTTATAAAATTTTTTGAGTATGATTATTTTTTGATAGTTAAATGTTGTATATTAATATTTTGAGCTACTATAGTTTTTTGTACATTAGTCATATATGCAATTACCTATCATCGATTTTATAAGTATTATATTGGGTGTTTAAGAAAAAAATATTCAACATGTATGGTAGATAGTATACATCATACTGAGTAAAAAGAGAAGAGAGAGAGAGAGAGAGAGAGAGAGAGAAAGAATCTTAGTTAACATAGGTAAAAAGTACCAACTATTGGCTTTTATGTGTCGCATGCGATGTTTACCTGAATGTTTATAAAACTGAATTATGTACATCATCATTTAATTACCATATATACTTTATAACAGAAGATTTCGCGGGCAATCAGTCAGTTGTCATCAACGCTGATTGAGAATAGATCTATATTATTTAATGATTACATAGTTATATGGTATTGTGTTAAAAATGTTAGTGTATTACTCTAATCAACAAATAGCAGATATGCATTTTTTGTATAGTTGTGCTAATGGAAATGTCACTTATGATAAATGTCATTTATGACTTTCAGCTAACATATAGAAATATTTATATTTCAGAAACGGTTGAGCTTTCGACCTACGTTCTGCACTAAGATTTTTTACTCACAATCAGTATTGTGTATTATCTACCATATAAATGCTAAATGGTTTTGTTTTAACACCCTGTATAAAAACTGTTAACGTTTTCTAAATATAAATACAATTAATATATTATTCTATTTTAATCAAATTTTATAAAAAAAAAAAAGGTACCACGCTAAGTTTAATAATGATTCGAAATCTTTAAAAATAACTACTTTTTTTGTTAGATTTTAATTACAATCACAATAATATTTATAATTAAACGTCAAATTTTTAATAATAAATGCTTTAAATTGATATTATGTTGAATGATGAGTGAGCTACATCTTCAGTAATATTTTCATCATATAGAATCATTGTCAAAGAAACAATTTGTGTTTTACACTAACCCGTCCCATACTGGATAATTTCCTAAGTGTTCATTCGATATCATTCCATTGTGATTACATCTAACAGATGACAACTGCACTTTCTCTCCCCCTTGTATTGGATATATGAATAAACATTGAATAATACCAATTTTATACCAATATGGATTATCAACACTAGGATAATTTTTAATGTAATCTTTATCAATAGCAACCTGCACGAAAAAATAATTTCATTCATATGCATATGGCATATACAATTATTACTTAAAAATATATTGTATTTTTAAAAAATATGCATAAACAATTTAAACAGATAAAATCGAAATATAATCTTAATGAGATCTTATACATACCTCCCACATTATTGTTAACAGTTATTAAGATTTCTTGAGAAGAAATGATAAATTTGATCAAAACACATTCAATAATATTAGTCGTTTTGTTCTTTCACTTTCAATTCTATGATATATAATGTGCAATTATTGTATGTAATCTCACAAATTATAACATTAACAAATTATGTGATTATACATGTAATATTTTTCACTTTTTCTTCGTAAAGATCTTATTATACGATGATGATCTCTTCTTGATCAGTCGACTTTCAACAGTGAGTAAAGTATCAATTTTCGTATTGATTGTTATTATTTTCTGTTTTGTCGGTTATATTTTGTTTTTCTGGAACTTACTATTTATGAAAAGGTTATTACAAAGTAGCGCGTGTTTGACATCTCTATGATTGAAAGTTAATTTATAGGTATATATATTTAAATAAATTGTAACTGTTTGATAATTACACACATATACACACACACACACACACACACACACACACACACACACATATAATTAATTGGTTTAAATATCCATATTTATTATAATTTTTAAATATACTTATGGGATGCGCGCGTGCGCGTACATACACACAATTAACTTTCTTTACTTTATTTCACATATTTTTTAAAATTATTATTGAATTAAAAGCCTCCATTAGGATTAATAAAATTTAATTTTATATTAATATTCAATATAAACAGATTTTAGATTATTGTTAAATAAGTATTAAATTTTTAATAAAAAATAGGAAAGAAATTTAATTGCATCTTTGCGAAATTTTTTAAATTTCTTTAATTAATAAGTTAATTAATCGGTATATTATAATTTAGTGTATGTACAGGTGTTGATTTCAATAAATAATACTTGTAACTCGTTAATATGTTTATACCATTATTTTTTTATTAAAAACATTACAAAGAAAAAGTCTATAAAATATATCTTATATAAAATCAAAATTGTAAAGATTGGCATTATTATTATAATACTGTACTATAAAAATATTTCCTAGTAGAGCAATCTCTAGTTATTGATATTTTTTTCTTTTACTTATAAAAAATTACTTATATACTTATAAAAAAAGATATGTAGGAGGTTTAGATGAAATCAAATTATAAAATAATATAAAATGTTGTCAACGCGTGAACTCAAATAACGTTGCATTGCGTAAGGCATTCGATATTATATGTCATAAAACGTTGCAACGACAATTACACACAGAGAAAATTGTAAAATAATATGCGCTACAGAATTCTAATCTTCTAATACACAGTTAAATACTTTTTACTGTGTATTTGTAATAAAAATTTCATAAAGTAAATTTATGAATTACCATACATTTTAATAAAAAAATTTACTTTATCGACAACTATTTCTACGAACGAAATTTTTATTATGCGGAAGTAAAAAATACAAGTATAAAGTAAAATTTGAAAGTTGTTGGTGTTTATACAGATTTAAGAATAATGGGTTTATATTACTCTAAAGTAATAATCATTTTAATAGATTTGTTATAATCGTAACATACTTTTTATTCTAGTATTTTTTACTTTCTCACCAGTAGATATCATAAATTCGGCAAAAATACTAGTATTGTAAGGCAAAATACTAGTATTGTGTAAGGTAAAAATTATTTAACTATTTTTTCCATGCAATAACAATTATTGCGAGGCTACAAGTATGACTGTGTTTCATTATTCACTGCAAGAATTGCATTAAAAATCTATAATTCATGTCACGTATATTATATATAGATTTTCAATACTTACAGAGTAAATAACGAAATGTAGCTTATTATGTAAAACGTGAACAGACATTCTATTACTTAATTTAATGTATTAATGTTGATTTGTATTTATACATAAAAAGTAGTCTCGTTCATATATATTTTAACTACCTTAGCATATAACATATATCTAATTTATTACTAATATTATAATTGAAAAAAATTCATTATAGATGAAAATATATATAAAATAAAAAAAAATATTAAATAAACTAAAATGTTAGAAATATCTTTTTGCTGTATTGTTATTAAGCTTGCATAACTTTTAATTATTTAGTTTATACAGACCAATCAATTATTAGTAGTAATATGACCAAGATAACATCAAAAATATTCTGTACTTGAGAACAGAAACCGATCTTTTTCTTAATATTACTCAAAATTTCGTTGTGTTAACTTTAACAGTAGTATTATTATATGTTATGCACTGAATATTATTATGTCATGTAACTAAATTTTTAAGATAATTATGGAAAGATTAAATTAACAAATTAAAATTTGGACAATTTGGTGTTCGCTCGACATGAACATATACATTATCATTTAGATTTGCGGTTCCAACAGTAAACAATCTATAAAAATTTCCTAAAAATGATGGTGGATGATGACACACATTTTTCTTGTATGATTCCTGGACTGATGTTAAGCTATTGAAAAAATAAAATACACATTTAAAGAATCCAACAAAAGAACAGTAATGCAAATGTAAAGAAAATAAAGTTTAATAAATATATATTATTTTGTATTTTAATATTATTGCAGTTGTAATAATATTTAAGCTAATGAGAATGCATTTAGAAGCAAAAAGACTAAAAACAAAAATGGCTAACTTAGAAATTAAGAAGTTTTTAAATTAAAACAAATATTGATGATTTTTATCATAAACTGTTGTAAAAAATCAAATTTTTTTCAACATTTTGTATCTATACAAACATGAAAGATCCTATCAATGAATAAAATACAATAAAAAAATCTTAATATAAATAATATGAAAATAATTAATGATATACATGCGTACTTTGAGACAATCATAATCTTCTTCATGACTATATTACCGATCCTGATCCATTCCCAATTTTCCTCCGCAAAAAGAGGAGATTTTGGAGCCGAAACGATAATATGTGGTTGAATTTTTAAATAATGTGTAGTATTGCATACAAACTCTCCCATTGTATTTAACGTTATTGCTGTATACCCAGTTAAACTTAAGAATATCTCCTATAATAGGATAAAATTTTGAAAATATATGGTGTATAGAATGTAATATTGATTATACAAATATCGAAAAAAAATCAATATTACTATTTATATTACATACACTTTTACTATATAATTATATTGTATTTCACATTGTATATAGCAAGTATTGCATACTTATATGCCTCATATAACAATAGCAATAAATATGCATTTTTCAAATAATCGAATTTTATATAAGACGTTGAGAAGGACGAAAAATTTAAAAGTATATTAATTACCCAAGCTTCATCAATCTTATTTTCTCTCAACATATCTTCTTCTATTACTGGTTCGTCGATAATATCATATTCTATTAGTGCTACCCGCAGAGAAGAGGTTCGCAATATGCTATGTGATATGTTATATTGGTTAATATTTTTTATAGGAAATTTATATAGACGATAATTTAAAAAATTATTAGATATACATACTCATTTAACCATTTGGCAATTTTTTCGCCGCAATCAATATACCTTATTATAATCCAACTTGTTATTAGCTCTCTCACAACTTTGCGAATCTTTGTTTCTTCATCTAGATCAATTATTATTTCAGAAAAATCTGCTCTGAACATTACTTTGGACTGATATCCGATTAGCGCTTGCACTATTTGTATCTTAGTTTCAGTGTGTGTGTTTTGGAATTTATTGGTTTTTTCGTCGTATATGTGAAACATTCTAAAAATACATAATAAAAGTTTAACATTATTTTCGGCGATTGTGCATTGTATATATTTTTTACCATATATTTGATATAATTATTTGGTTATTTTAATATAAATATATTTTTGTTGCTGTTTTAAGTTATTATATAATAATATATTTTTCTTTTGTATACTAATCGGTTGTTTATCAAAATCTGTGATAAACATAAACAGTGAAATTTAATAAATATAATAGCTTAAATTATAAATATATATATATATATATATTTATAATTAAATATTAAACAGATTACATATTCACTCAATACCTTGCACTGACTTCAAATATCTAAACGACATATAATAAGTGATGACCTTATGCAATATATTCTTATATTAATTTGTTGCAAAATGAATTTTGGCTTTTATACTAACTTGTCCCGAAGAATAAATCCTGGTTCATATTCACAAGTTGCTCCGTATGGAGTAAATTTTAATGTAGGGCAATTTATTCTATATCCTGAGGCCAATGGGCGTACATGTAGCTGTTCGACTGTACCGACTTTTACCCAGTTAGGATTAGGTAATTCAGGTATTCTGAAATTATCATTTCTCCAATTGATTATTTTCTCTTTTAATATCTCGTAAATTGTAGAATACTTCATCGGTCGTATAAGAAGCATTATAATTATGCCGCCCGCTGCAGTAAGTGCGATTATTGAAGACCAATCCTAAAATCATAATTTATTAATTATTATTGAAAACGTTATTTTACAGAATCTTGATTACGCATTTGAGGCTTTCACGGGTATTATCTTCAATTATATCAGAAGGTTTGCGGGTTATCGCCGTGTCTTTCTTTATTCTTAATGTCGATGTCGACGTTTCGTGAACCATGCTATTCACTTCATCAGGACAAAGGAGTGCTCTAATACTGTAAGTCGGAATTAAGAATGAAGAAATTGACACGGCGATAACCCGCAAACTTTACAGAATTTTGTTTATTATATTATTTATACCGTTATTGCCATTGTTAACTAAATGTTATTTTGACTTGCACTTCTTTGATCTAGATCTCACTAATTGTGAGCCAAAAAATCTTCATCTTCAATGAACATATATCACATCCAGAAAATTTGATCTGAAAATTCTGAAATTTTTCTAAATTAAATTTAATTATTTTCTATCTGCTATAGATAATTTTATTAATAATAATATACTTATGTGAGTATCCTTAACACACAGAGCAATTTTAAAAGAAAGAATTCGAAGCCTTTCTATATAGAAATAAATATAAGTTATATGAAGGGACTACAATTATATTTCGATTAAGGAAAGAATATATGTATATCTAATTAAATAAATATAAATTATAATGACATATTTATCGATTTATAGATAGATATATATAACATATTTATTTGTTATCATTTATGATAATAAGGGTCAGTATATATGCATACATGCATATATACTGATGTTTATTAAACGATATCTTTTTTTGTCTCTAAATTATTTAAATAATAAACAAAAAATGCAATATAATAAGTTTATACATACTAAAGCTGAATTTAACTAAATATTTTGTAGTAAAAAACATTAAGGGAAAAAAAAATTTGGTTTTGTCAATTTGCGATTGATTGTTCGTTTTGCTTATTCATTTCTTAATTTACTACCAGTGACGAATTAATACACAATATCAAAGATCACAAATTATACATAAATATACAATTTTTGTTAACAAACTTTAACGCTAATCTGATCTAGTGGCGATTCTGTTCTTACCTCATTTAATAATGAAACGGTTATGACAAATTGAAGACGAGATTTGCCAGTAGTATGTCCTCATGCATTATTGTCCTTTTCTAATGTTTATATTTTCCTTAGAGCTAAAATCCGCACTATATTACAAACTAAAATCCGCACGACCTAATATTTCTGAAGATTTGTAAGTACAAACTTATGCAGATTATAAATATCGAGATCTTGTAAAAATATCAGTCTTAATGTATTTACGGATGAATTTACAGATGTGTTTTATAAAATTTTATTTGAGTGGATCTAAGAAAACACTACCACTTACGTAGTAAACGTTTAACGCAGAAGGTTTTAGCTTGAATAAGTTGGAATATGAATTTTAGCCTCAGTCATCCTCATTCTAGGGTTAAAATTTAATACCTGCCTCCCCACCAGTATACTAAAGCCAAGAAAAGAGACACACACACACGCGCGCGCGCGCGCGCGCACATACGTACTGTTCTATTATATTCTAAAATGCATGATATTGCATATTTCTAGCTGTTTCTACAATAAAGACTATTTCAATTCTAGTTTTCAAGAATTCATCCGTCCTACAGCTCTAACTTAAGGGGAAGTTTTATTTTTTAGGTAAAAAAAATTGATTTTTTTACGGAATAGTATGAAATGTTAAAAATATGTACAGCAAATTTCAAATCGAAATTCGTAAAACCGACGAAGTTATAAACAATAGACCAATTCGGTGCGTAGGTATACAACTTAGCACGTGCGGTAACTGCTCCGGTTTTTGCGAGGGAACAGGGAACAAAAGATCAAGAATTTCTTAAGGATCAGTTTTTACCTGTAGTCTGAAGACTACAATAGCCATGGCTGTGGGAAGAATAATAAAATATTGACCAATCACAATCGAATGCGAGGAGAATATTCGATATACAATATAACATAGTCTTTACTTTACTCTTACTATTTACGTGGCGCCACTTTTTTGTGGCGCGAAACAATCGGGATCGCAGCTTATTTAGCAGCCGGAATCTTCAATGAAGGATATTTTAATGTTTTAAAAATCATGATAACGATCGAAATCATCATTGGAGAATAAACAAAAATATTCACGTCTGCGCGTGACAAGAAACGTTTGAAGAAATCGGCGAGACAGAGCGACCAAAGAAGCTCGGACTTATTAGAGAGAGCAACAAATGAATAAAGATCAATTCTTTGAGCAAGAAGAAGGATATAGCCCAAGCATTGCTGATTAGCAAAAAGTACTATGAGTGTTCAATTTGCATTTGTAAAGTACATTTAAAACTTTAAACGCGTTTTTCTCGAAACAACTTTTTCGCGACTGGTTGGCATGATATCTACGAAACTAATAGACTGATTATCTTCCGCTTTGAATTGCATATTGAAGAAACATCTCTTTATCGTTCCATGAAAACGAAAAACAATCTGTTATATACTTTTCTTTTATTGTAAAAAAATCAGCCAATTTTTAGAGCGAAATCGATGTTTTTTATTTGACAAGCTGCTATTTTCTCAATTATCAATTTTTTTTTGCCAAAAAATGAAATTCCCCCCTTAAAATTATAGTGGCTTTTTACTTTGAAAGTTGAAGTCCAATTTACATAGAAAGAAATTTATTAATGGTAAAGAAGTGACCACACTGCAGAAAAATTAATTCATAAAGAATAATTATTTGAAATATAAAAATTGTTTTTCCATTTATTTCCATATTATTTTCACATTAATCCTTTTTCTAGATAGGAAATTTTTGGATTCTACTATGTACTTGACATAGCATTTAACAGTTTATACACAATTTATCTATTACTTTGGTACAATGGTAAAACTTGTTAGTATAGTATGTAATATTCTAATATCTATAATATATGTTTGTAAAATTAATATAAAAATGCGATTTAACATTTATGATGTAGTTATGACTACGTGTTTTTAATACATTAACAAATACATAATAATTATTTATAATTATAGCATTATCGCTTTGATATTTATTATTGATTACTAATTTCTTCTCCATCTGAGCATGAACTATTAATTATCTTTGTGATTAGCGATACATTTTGGATCGGCAGAGAATAGTTGACCTAAGCTAGGAAGATAATAGTCCGGACAGGTATCGTCTTTGTTTTGTGCCTGCTCCAGTGTATCACATCCCGTACCGACAAAAAGCTTTATAAATCCGCACATCGAGGCAAACTTCATATCTTGATTCACCCTACGTTTATATTTCCGAATCAATAAAATGTTCTTTTACCGTAAATATTCAAATAATTTTGTAGACGCAGCATAACTGTAGTTTGACACAGTATACTACACCAGTAGGGACACTTCGTATCGGTCCCTTTGATTTTATTATACAAATCACGTGATTACTTGTTATCTTAATGTCAGGGCCGAATGTCAAATAGAAGAAAGTTTCTTAAAAGTGATTCACACGGTACTGCTTTTATTCGCTCTGAGCAAGCTTCTTAATTTGTCAGCTAAAACTTCACTGATAAAAACTTCTTTTAAACGCTCATTATTTATTCGCTAGCGTCTAAACTTAAAAAAAAAATATGTAATAGTTAAGTATCAAAAGTAGCATCGTGTAAATCGCTCTTTATCTCTACAGAGATACCTGTAAAGTTGTTTGTGTGTACACGCAGCATAAATGCCTAGCCATCCAAAGTTGCAAGTATATTGGAGAAGGCATAAGAAGGAATGAGAAGAAGAAATGAGAAGGAATGGGAAGTCATAAAGAGGTATGGTTAAGCATTTATTATGCATGTACAGGATGTTTCATTTTAACTGTCATAGGGGAGCGAGGGGCTAGTTGTAACAGGGGTAAGTAGTAACACGCAATTTTTACCGGGATTTTGAACTCTTCGACGTCGAATATTTAACACGATCTTAGCCTTATAACTGTCCGCATTACGTAAGCACAACCAATGTTCCGTCAGGTAGCGTAGCGAGTAGTTATGTGCTATAATTAAGCCAGGTAATGAAAAAAAAAAAATTATTTAAACTTTCATTTTTGATACCTATTGTTATCAATTGTTATGACTATTTTGGGCATTACGTTCTTAAATATATCTACCTTTATTATGCTATATTGGTTTTTACTGCTAATGACATAAATTAATATTAACCTCAATTAACCTAGAAATTCATGCTAAGGGACAAGTTGAAACAATTTCTTGGGGTTTATAGTTGTAACATGTTACAATATGCCTCTAATGTTTATATTTGCATGGGTGGTTTTGTGAGCTTTAATGTATTTCATTATCGTATGTCTTTTTGAGTATGAGAAACTACAAAAAGAAAACGGTGAGGACTTCAAAAAGCCAAGATGTCTATGAGTTGGCTGCAGTTAAATAAATAATATGAAATATATGAAAATAATAATTATTTTTGCACTTATCTTTAAAAATAAAGACTCAAACCTGTTAAAACTTCATAAATTTATTATTATTACTACATGTCTCATTGCTGTTACAATTAGCCCCAAACACGAGGCAAATTGTAACAACCGTTTTTTTTTTATAAAACGCATGTTGTGGGGAAAATGTGTAGGTATTCTTTAATATTTTCTATTCTGATTTATTGTATAATGATTGATTTCTCGATAAAAGTAATTATAGTTATAAAATACTTGATAGGTTTCATAATATATACAATATTTTGAAAATTGTTACAACATGCCCCTCGCTCCCCTACGAATTTTTTCGTGAAATGTCCCTACTGGTAATACTTCGATTTTAGTGTTTGATTCTAATATTTTATGTGCTTATAAATATATTTTGAGGTAAAAACAGAAGTATATTTTACCACAATTTTACTTACGTGTCACCAATAAATAAACATCTTTTCAGATTCGTCACGTTGTATTTATCTAAAATGTAATCTTTTAAGGTTTTACTAGGTTTAGCACATGAAATCGGCTTTCTTCCACTGTGTGCACTGATAATGTTCACCAATGGTCCAGGACCTGACAATGAAAAAACATGATATTTTTTCTCTGTTAATTAACAAATATTTTTATATATTATAATAAATGATATAGAAAAGTCGTCGGCACTGACAAAAAGCTCCTAAAGTAATTTCTTCATTTCTCGGAACTAAACATTGCACTTTATCAAATTATTGATAAAAATATGTATGTAAATCAATAGAAAATGTTTTACATTAAAATAAAAGGATTCTAAAAATTCTTATGCGCATTCATTTATGGACATTTTGTACTACATAAGAAAAAATTTGTATGTAATGTTACATACAATATGTGTGTATAATTATTTTTCTATTTATACGAGGGATATCATTTTTTAACAGGTATATGTACATAGTAATATCACAAAAATTTATATTTATATGTTAATAATAATATTATTAGTATTTGAACAGAAAATGTTTTTACCATTGTTTAACAACGATGTTGATATTTACCCAAGATTTTAATTTGAGGTAATGCTTGTACTTGCAACCAATCATCTGTTGGTCCTGTTATATACAACACGTCTTGACGTTTGAGGCACGATATGGCCAAAGCTAGCATTGACCAGTTGCAATTGATATCAAAATCAACAATTACAGCTTTAACGGATGGTCGATCTAGGACCTCCTTTATGGTTGCAGATGGATTTATTTCCGAAATTTTTGGCTGCAAAATAAAACATTAATTTAATCTATATGCTCAATATGAACTTTTATTGAAAGTAAATTTGACACAATGGCCGGATTCATAAAAAAAAATGTTAGATAGATTAACTCTTATTGTTTAGTATTACTTGTACGAAACGTATTCTATCGAAATATTTCACAGAAAAGAGAAGTGATATATAACTTGTTTATTTACTCACTTGCTCGGTTAATCGTATTCCTGCCTCTTTGAAAATTTCCCGAGATAAATTCGAAACAATGGCAAAAACTTCGTCGCGGAAATCAATTTTCTTTAAATACCAAATAATAGATTTTATGGGGTTGACTACATGGTCCTATATAATGCAATTAATTATTAACTGTTTTTAGTAATACTCGTTTTAATATTTTATAAATTATATAAATAAGTATATTTTTTGTAGGCTTTTGTTACTTAATTATTTTGATATATTATGTTCTGTACATTTTAATACGTGTGTCTAAGCTTCTACTGCTAACAAGGAACATTTCACAATTATCCGATTTGATTTTCCTTGAAATATGTTGTTCAATACAAAAATCTAAGATGTATTTTTTTATATGTGCATACACTAACTCATGTTTACGGGTGAAATATTTTTCCGAAAAAAAAAAAAAAGTTTTACTCTTTCAAACCGAGTATCGTCGGAAGTATAAAAAATAAAATTTTTTGGGGGGTAGTGGAGGTATTTTGTTAAAAACAAAAAAATTAAAAAAAATTTTTTTACAACTTTAAAACATTTTGGAAACCGTACAATTTTTGTTTAAAAATTTTTTTTATCTTTCATTTTTCCGACAATATTCGGTTCGAAAGAGAAAAACCGTTTTTTTTTTTCAAAGAGGTATTTCATCCCGCAAACAAGAAAAATCAAATCGAATAGTTGTAAAACATCCTTTGTAATACAATATAATGGAAGACGTAAATCATTATATATTTATAGTATTTATTATTCATTTATTATCCATTGAAAAATATTCAGTTTAAATTTGTATACCTTATTTTGCATAAGAATAGTCTTATTGTCAGTATGAAGAAAATGAAATCACGACTATACATTCATCTTAAAACATTGATGATCTTAAATTGTAAAAAAAAGATCTGTAATCGCTAATACTTTTTTTAGCATTATTAATAATTATAATTTTGCTATTTATAAATTTTTCAAATAATTTATTTTAAAACGACAAATTAAGATATTAAATTTCGGTATTATAAACAAGCAGACGATGTAAAACCGTTGACAAACTTTATTATAATAATTTCACAATTTAAAATTTAAAATTTAAAACGAAACGTTTCGACTCTTACTGTAGTCCTCTTCAGTCTCAATAATATATACAAAACGTCAATATAAATATACATATAACAATTTAAAACAATAATTATAAAATATAAAGTCAATTTATTTTAATGTTTCTTCATCATACTCTATTCTTTGTAAAAAAGAATTTAAGATGATATAATAAAATGATTTAGAATTATAATTTATATTTTCTTAAAAATTTTATTATTAAAGTAATCAAATATTTTTAACCAAACTAAAACACTTACTGAACTTAAATTTAAATTGATATATTGAGGGCTTTTGTAAAAATTTTCTAACGTCTTGGTGCTATTATTAGTTACCAGATACACTTGTTTTCCCAGCTTTTGCAATGTCATTAAAGATTCCGAAGCACCTTTAATTGGTTCATTCAGTTCCCATAGGACACCTGGAGAACATTACACATTTCGCAAAATCTTTTATTTATTATTTATATAATTTAAGATACGAGAGCAAGTCAATAAGTTTTTAAAAAAACATAGTAAAATACATTTTTTTTATCGATTCATTTTTATTTCTCAACATAGTCTCCTTTCAGCTCGATACACTTGATCCAACGATTCTCCAACTTTTTCAAGCAGTCCGAATAGTATGATTTGTCCAACCCTTCAAAATAAGCTTCTGTTTCGGCGATGTACTCTCCGGTGGTGAATCTCTCCGAACTATTTCTTCAGATTTGAAAACTGGAAATAATCGCAGGGGGCTAAATCTGGCGAATATGCTGGATGGGGAAGCAATTCGTTGAATTTGGCCATCGAGCACCGTGCATTGTCTTGATGAAAAAGTACTTTCTTCTTCACCAAAATCAGGTGAAGTCCATTGTTTTGACTGGTTCCTTCGTCTCGGGTGTGAAGTAACGGATCCATGTTTCGTCCACAGTAATGAATCGAACCAGAAATTCATCTGGATTACATTGAAACATCTCCAAACATTGTTTTGAAATCGTTACACAGTCGCTTTTATAGTCCACAGTGAGCAAACGCGGCACCCATCTTGCTGATAGCTTTTTCATACCCAATTGTTCGTGCGAAATCGAAATCACTTTGCCATATGATATGCCTGTGGTCTCAACAAGCTCGCGCATTTTCACTCGTCGATCAGTCAAAACAATATCGAGGACTTTAACGATGATTTCTGGCGTAGCAGTCTCAATTGGACGTCCGGAACGAGGTGCATCGCATGTGAATGTATGACCACGTTTAAATTCATTCAACCAATTGTATACAGTTGCAAACGCTGATGCAGATGTGCTATAAAACATTATCCAACTCGGATTTGATTTCTTTCGGAGTTAAACCTTTTATAGATGTTTGATCACTGCACGAAACTCGTTTTTTTCCATTTTGCAAAAAATACAAAGGTTGTTCGCTTTAATCGTCCGCAGAAATGAAACCTCTCGATGAATTCCGCTCAAAATTTGACAGTAATCGGCTGAAAGATGCTACTTGTCAAAAAGTAATGTGACATGACATTGCGAGTGCCCTCTGATAAATTTTCTAAGAACTTATTGACTTGCTCTCGTATTTAATCCGAAAAAATGTAATCGTAGACACAAAACATGTAATACGAATAACAATAATATAAACCAATTACTAAAAAATTTAATTTGTAAAATCATTATATTGTATTATAAACACATATGTGTGTGTGTGTGTGTGTATCTATGATATATGCACATGCGCAGAAGGTATCTTGAAAGTTAAAAATCAAAATCAATAAAGAGTTTTGAAAAAATAAAATTGAAAATAAAGTTTTATGAAAGAAATATTTGCTGTTTCTTGCTCTGAAAAAAATAAGTTATATAGTATTTGCTAATTTTCATTCCGAGCAGTAGATTTGATGCGTACGTGTCTCATTTAAAGAAATGACGGTTTAATCATAATTTATAATAGACCAGTTTTAAAACCTTCGTTGTCTCAGAAACTACTGCTCAGAACGAAAATATTTTTACAACTTATTTTTTCAAAGAATTTTTATGCAGTGGCGTTTTCATTTGCGGATTTTGGGACATCTTGTAACGTATGATATATATCTATATTAAAATTTGCACAGGGTATCAATCAGTAACCATAATCCTTTAAAGTTCTTCCATAGTTAATTTTTTTATTTTAACAAAGTCTGTATATTTAGACTCAATAGTTTAAAAATAGATTTGAATAATAAAGGCTATGAGTCAATGCAAGATGTGAACTTTAATAATCTAAACAACATACCAAAATGATTAGGTCATCTTCAGTGTGTGGTACACAGTTAAAATAGAATTCAAAATAAAAATACAAATAAAGTTGCATTATCGGTAATATAAACATACATACAAAACAACTGTTTTAAACTTTTTAACATAATCAAATACTTTGCTCGCAATTCGTTCGCAATAATATACATTTTTATTTACTCATTTTATCTTAACTATCACATTAATTTTAAAATTTATATACAGTTGACAAATAATTTTAATATAATATTTTACTGACAACAATGATAAAATTCTGTTGGCCATCAAAATTGTGACATTGAAGCTGAGTCATTACAACTTTATTATCACCCGAGGATGAATAATGGAGGAATTGCGAGCGAAGTATTCGATCATGGTAGAAAGTTTAAAACAATTGTTTTGTATATATGTTTGTATTAGCATAATGTAACTTTATTTGTATTTTTGTCTTGAATTCTATTTTAACTGTATACTGTATAACTACACTGAAAATGACCTAATATAGGTTAAAACGTTTGTTGTTGAAATTTAAATTATTAAAGTTTAATGTTAGCAATTTACATGTTGCGTTGACTTATAGCCTTATTATTAAAATTTGTTTTTAATTTTACTTTTTCTGAAAATTGATAGCTATAAATAACATATTCTACAATGTTTCTATAATTGGCACACATAAAACACAAACGTTAAAAATTATAGAATTTTATTGCTTACCGTCGATGTCGCACAACACTGTGTCGAAGGATGTTAGAAACTTCTGCAATTCTTCAGTGGACAGCTTGGTAATATCTTTTGTTTTAGGCATGATTGTTTTGTAAGATTTGTCGCTCAATTTTGAAACACTATATTTTCTTAAAAGGTCTTTTGATGTCCAAATGGATCCTATTTTCTCAGTAATATGAGACTTCTTGTAACTTTTAACTTCCTAGAGGCTACTTTTAAGAGTTACTGTGTTGGTCTGTTTCACTATCTAATCGGAATATTGTACTGTTTGCAAACGGAAAGAATAAGAGTTAGTATTTAGTTTTCGATAACATCGTTGAAGACGAACACTTATTCGTAATGAAGTTTTGTGTTATGTACGCCTGTGACTTGTGCGCGTAATAGATATATTCCGGACGTCAGTAACAATCATCTCGCTAGCCTAGACAAGCTTGCGCATGCTCCAAGTGGATGCTGTAGAAGATGTAAAGTAATGTGTGTGTGCGTGCGTGTCGCATTGTGTAGTAAATGAAAATGTATTGTAAGAAAGATATAAGATTTACTCGTTATTATTATTATACCAACAACATTATCTGTATATATATATATATACAAATTTTGGAACACTGGGTACACACACACACACACACACACACACACACACACACACACACACACACACACACACACGCACGCACACACAGTGTTTCAAAATTTGTGAAATAAAATACCATTGCAATTCTCGAAAAATAAGAAATAAAAATATGTACCATTTATTGTACCGAATAGTTCTTAAAGATATTTGGTTATACAATCTAAATAAAAAATGTATATTGAAAACACAAAAAACTGTACGGAAACATCTAGAAATTTTATTTTACCTATTAAACTTAAGATTTAGAATTGCACGCGAAGGAAAGTACATCAGGATTATACATGTGCTATATTGTGCAATTTAATTAACATAAATTTAATATCAAAGTAAGCAATCGTTCAAATTAAAATTTCAATGGTATTTATTATCGATTTTTATTCTTCTTGAAACTTAATTATGACATTATGTAGAATTTAAAGAATTTAAAACTTTGAATTTAAAGATTTTTATATAAACAGATATCGTAATATATCCATCGTTTTATGCTGAACTATTTTAAGACATAGTATATGTAAACAGGGAAAGATACAGTATATGTAAACAGGAACGTGATCTACGGAAATCAATAAAAAACGACAAAGTGAATAAGATAATATATTGAGAAATCTCGTTTAGAAATAGAAATGATAAAAATAAATTTTTTTAATCTCTCTCTCTCTCTCACACAATGTCATGTATCGCTACATTTTAAATATTTGTTTTTGCTGTAGCCACGGTAAGTCATATTGTCAGAAATAATAGTTTAGGTAAACCTTTGACCCCTTTAAATTTTCTTTTTTCTATTTGTCAAGATTATTTTGTATAAGATAAAATTATTTTCTGTCATAATTGAATTATGTTTATCATATGTTCGGCAATGAACATCTATTTCATTGGAGATATAAGACATGTTTTATAGTATGGGATTTTATATAACACAGTAATTCTGATTGCAGTTACGTAACGTGCATTTATTTTTTGTTTTTTATTTCCTCACCTTTTGATGTTTTTTCATCGCTGTTGGGAATCAAATAAATAGACGTAAATAACAGTCAAACACCTTTGGGTTAATAGAATTTCAATTTATTAAGTTTCTCTTTTTTCCCTAGCCCTCAGTGTGTCTTGATTCTCATTTACAAAGGTATTATATAGCTGTAGTGAGTAACTAATAATAGATAATAATAGTCGCAATCATAATAATTGGTAATTGATAATAATAATGACAAGTAATGATAATAGTAATCAATGGTAACACATTAATCATACGTTTAATTATCGTTCTCGTCTTTTGACGTATGGAAATTATCATTAATTCCGTCCGCTCGCTCGGGCTCTCGATGAACAAAAGAAGGATATCTTACGTATTCACAGCGATAAGAGTGAAATGACTAAATGACAAATTTATTTATTTATAACCCTGACTAGACAAGAGATGAACCCCATTATACTCCTACACGGCGCGATTCGCCGCACAGCAATTCGTAGGCTATCGGGTTAACATTGTACATGTACATAGAAACATTCGTCGCGTAACAAACGTGGAAGCGTGGAGACGTCGTCGCCGTGATCGACGGATGTGTATTACGTAAAATATTTCTTAGACACTTTTATTCTTTGCAATAAGATATCCGATGCAAAAAAGGCGCAAACCTTTATTAATATATTTCTACAAATAATAATATGTTAACATAATTCAAAATATATTTAAAAAAATTAGAAGATAAAGAATGTTTCCTTAAGTTTTTTAAAAATATTAGAGTATAAAAAATATTATAAAATATTAAAGTATGTAATCAATATATCATATCTATAAACACATTGTATTATCAAATGTGATTGTAGAATTTATTCCCCAATATGTCGTACTTCATCGCTTAAAAAAATGTATGTTCGATGATGTACATATTTGCAATCGATAATATGTTAGCAATAAAATTAGAATTAATTGAAAAGCGGACTTGATGTCCTGATGATAAATAGTAATTTTATACATCTGTTTAGTACTAAATTTTAATCGGCGATCATTTTTTGCATTAATTGGCGACAATTACGACACGCTCTTTACACAATTTGTGAAAATTTGTGAATCATAATTTGTGTTTTTATAAACTACCTCCCCAGCGCGCATCAAGCCCAATAATGAATTGTTTTATGTAAATGCGCGATTTGTAACATGGCTATCCCAAGCTGGTCAAGGACATTTTGTTTATTCGAAGAGACTCGTGCGACGTAGGGAGAGATGGGAGAAGGGAGAAGGCTTGAGATCAGTTAACTGATAAAACCTTGCATTCATGATATGACAGAGAATTGTCGGCAAGGTTTATCATTAGATAATTGGCTGATAAATTTGTGTTATTTGTAAAGGTAAAAGTCAAATCGTTTTAATTGCAAATTGTAACGTTACATTATTATTGAATGTCTAACGAATATGTTATTATTTACGAATTATATTAATATAAAGAATTTAACTTAAGATTAATAGACTGTAACCATTGATGATACTTTAATTTAGTTTTTTGTGGTTTCGAATATACGGAAAATTAATCTAACTGTTACGAAATTATTTATATATTTCATTTTTTAAAAATAAACTTTTTTATTAAATTTTTACTGAAACTTAATATTGTATCTTTCTTTATCAAGATATTAGATTTGTTTTTTGATTAAAATCAGTTTTTTTTCCTTATTTGCCGACATTATCGAGTTAAAGTACACCTGTGCAAGAGTAACACAGCTTGTTTTCGAGTATAATCTTTGCTTTTTATTTGTGTAGTTATC
Source organism: Cyphomyrmex costatus (assembly GCF_001594065.2). Lineage (NCBI taxonomy): Eukaryota > Metazoa > Arthropoda > Insecta > Hymenoptera > Formicidae > Cyphomyrmex > Cyphomyrmex costatus. The sequence continues at coordinate 1,392,149 of NW_017276246.1, forward strand.
CACAATAATGATGATTATAGATAATAGTCACGATGGTCTTATAAAGATGACAACGATAGATGTTCGATGTGGTACAGACTAGAACACAATAATACGCGTACCATTTGTTCTTGAAGGTTCGCGTGACAGATTCTTCTTAATATTTTTAAATAAAATTATATTATTAATCTAAATATATTACATTATAATGTAATAAATTATCTAAATATATTACATTATAATGAAACACGATCGATCGAAAATTTATCACTGACTTACACAAAACTTGTACTGAATATATTAATCTTCGTATAAGTTTAGATAGTTACATTTCAGATATACGCATTTTTAACATTTGTATAATAAAATTATCTTAACAGAAATATGTAAATATGATTATCTTGCTAAATTAAAATATTAAATTAGCAATTAAAATATTAAGTTAATTATTTTCAAAATGCATTCTGAAGATTTTAATTTAAGAACTGATAATACACAGAAATATCAAAGTTTTTAAAATAGTTTTTATACAAGTAAATAAAATTGAATATTAGTATTGAAAGTTTGCGCGTCATAACCATATCTATACTCAATAGATGTATGAGACACTGTATTCATTTTCACAATTGAGTTAATAATGATCTTTATTGTATAATCAATTTTGTTTTTTAGTTTGTTATGTAAAGAATAAAGAAATCATCATAATTTAATATGAAATTTAAATGCTTAATTTGTATATCTACTTATATATATTGATTATTTACCTATAAAAAATTGAAAATGTTTAAACATAATTTTAATTACGAATTTTATTCTGAATAGGAAACATAAATAACGGAATATTTATGCAGGAAATAACATTTTATTTCAATGATCTGCTTTCAAATTTTTCTCGAAGGAATAGTCATCTTTGATGTTCTGATATATATAATAACTTAACACGATAAAAGCAGCATTAAACCCGGCAGTGATGATAATGCCAATTACTATCAACAAGGAACATTATTTATTTAAGTGTCCAGCGCCAATTTTTCTATCTATGAAATATGTTATTAACAGAATTGTTAATACAAGATGGTAATTAGTTAAAAAGATAGAATTAAGTAATCAAGTTAAAAAGTTAATAACGTATGACTTAATTATTTCAAAATAAGTTAATATTTAACTTTTAGACCAATGTTGCTTCATTTTGATCATAAAATCACATGAGATAATGATAGAATTTTTATTTTGTTTTGTACAAAAAATATTCCACTTGTTTTTTAAATATATTTTAACTTTATTAGAAGAAAGTTATTCTCTATTTTGCATTATAAAATTAATTTATTCATTTTACATATATAATTTATTTTTTCAAAAAATGTAAATGTTTTGTCAACAAAAATGTTTTATCTAAAACTTATTTTTTCGATTAACTTCAGGGTAATAAATCATTTTATTAGATTTGATAATTCACAAGACACAGTATATGTGGATTTTATCGTACAGTGATTGCATATAGAATGTCATCTTGTTACAATATTCTGTGTTTAGAAAGAAAAGTATTGTATATAATCACTATAATCAATCAACTTATATAGCTGATTAAAGATGCTATAATATTCTTTTCTTACAGAATTTAAATAATTTTGAAAAAAAAACAGAGAAGTAAAAATTAAAAATGAGCATGGATTAATAACTCTATCATTTCTTTTAACTTTTTGACTAAAGCAAAATAAAATAACAAAATAAGATAAATGTGTAAATTTAAGAGAGTAAAATAAAATAAAACTAAGATCAAAATAAACAAGCGAAAAAATAAAGTTTGTAACAAATATTAAATCCATTAAAATAATCAATAATGATATAATGAAACGTTTTGACTTTAATTAGTTGTCCTCGGTCATAATAAAATCATTTTAAAAAAATAGAATAAAAATTATAGAATCGATTGGAATTCAATATTTAACATAATTATAAAACAAAAATAAATACAAAAGGAGTACTTTTGATTTAAAAAAAACATCTCATTATATTAGTATTGATTTTAACAATTTTGATATCTTAATATTGTTAGAATGCATTTGCGTTAGAGTGATAAGAGCTATAAAGATTGGTGATAAGAGTGGTGATAAAGCTTTAACTGTATCTTTCTTGAATGTGTTTGTAATTAAGTTAATAATAGTATATTCCTTTATCTGTTAATTAAGATAAATTGTTTCAAAAAGGAGTACCTCTTAGGAGAATTATTATCTTCAAATATTACAACACATTTTAGTATGCCTGCATAAAGACGTCAGTATTCTAGACATCTTATCGAGTACTGTATCTAATCTGCCATTAACTTTTCTCGTATAAGTACTATATATCTAATCTGCCATTAACTTTCCTCGTATAAGTACTATATATCTAATCTGCCATTAACTTTCCTCGTATTATTGCAGATGCTTTTTGAAGTGATATAACACTCGTCAACAATTTTCAGTTTTGGACTTGAAATTGAAATATGGCGATATTCATGTTTACTGTGATTCTTACTCCTTACCTATAATTGTTTTTTTTTTATAGCGCGCAACGTTTGGTTTTAGAAATGAACTAATCAGAAATAAAAATTAAAAAATTTTGACGGTATTATACTATTTTAAAAAAATACAACAATATCTTACGGAATCCCGATGTATAGAAACTTATCGGGCATTACTTAATAAGATGATAAAATATTGACATTTTTTACACAGACATTTTTCAGCATATTTTGTAATATTTAAAGATAACAGTAATTTGTTTTTTAAAATCTCCTATTTAAAAAATATATAAGTCAATTCTTATATGACTGATTAAAGATGAGATAAAAATTAAAAATACACATGAAATAATTTTACTATTTCTTTTTGCTTTTCGGCAAAAGCTAATTAAAATAATAAAATAAAGCTCGTATCAGTTTAAACAATCAAACAAATTTTGATCCAAAATTTTTAAATATAGTAAATAAATGAAAGAATTATTAAAAGATTTTAACTTCAAAGTTTTAGAAGACTGTTTCATCTTTTAAATTAGATATCAATAAGAAACACAGGATTTCTCATATTTTAATATTTAATAACATATTTTGAAGAAAAAATTGGACAAAATTAGACAGTTCCTTTTGTTAGTAGTCTTTCCGTATAATAGGAAACACGATCATTTCCCACTTCATCAGGATAATAAGAGTAATTTCCATCGATTTTCTGGTTTCTGGACAATGCAAAGGTGATCAAAAAGTGAACGAGGGATGGTATAATAGTTTTCGATAGTTGATCTTTTCGCATTCCACAATAAGAGCTTACTGGTAGTCGTTGTATGTGTAGTTATTTGTGGTATTGATTAGACGTACTATTAATCAAACATAACAGTATCTTTTAATATTAAATAGAGCTACGAAATTCCGAACGCTTTCGATTACTGTTAATGCTTAACAGTCTTGACAATCTTGACTATCGAGGGTGTTACCGATTGAATAGAGCTTATTTCATATTCATGGTAATATTACTTGCACTGATAGAGTAATGTTAATCGTATGAGGCACACGTAAAGCTTTCACTAGGTTGCACAAATGACTCGAGTTCATCACCATAAGGTGAAAGGCGAACGGATCATTTTCCCCCTTGAAACTCTCTATTCACATCCTCTCTATTCACATCTGAAGCCGATTATTAATCCTCAAGGGAAAGCCTGTCTTTGTTATATTTCCATCCAGCTTCCAAACTGGATCCTTTAATAAAATATTTTCATCGTTTGATACTTATGTCATTGATTAGGCTACGGCTAAAAATTATTTTATGTAAAACGTATTCGTGTAGATGGAGAAATTTTGGGAACGATCTTATTGACTTTTTATATAATGCAGTGTCAAATTCGCGAAGAGCATACTTGTCAAGTCCGTTTAAGGGGATAAGCTCCGAGATATGCGATAATGAACGTTATGTACATAGAAATCACTATGATACGCGAACCTGATTCTGTCTATCGCGCTGTCTTGATTTTAGATACCGATTTATCTATCGATCTACCTACCCCTGATTTATCTCTCTAAAAATATCACCTTACTAGATGAATTTACAAATTGCTAATTTAAAGAGGCCGACGTATTTTCAGGTGTAATTCTCATATGAGGTCAATATTTGGTATATGTTTACAATCAAAATTATTCATTTGTTTGAATTGACTCGAATGTTTGATTGATGTTTTAAAATTTTTTAATATTTTACATCGATGATTTAATAGTTTTTGTGGTATAATATAATTTCTTTTTTTTTTTTTTCAAATAATTACATCCATGCCAGTAGACAATCGAAATAATTATCGCCGTTTAACAACTGTTAATTGTGCATATATAATTTTCACAAATTCATCTATTTTTGATTAATTATTATGTACAAAGAAGATCTCGAAATTTTACAAAAAGTTTTCATGTCTCTTTATGTCTTGGCTGCGAGATTTCCTTTCGCTATTTATTTCATGAAATAAAGCTATATTGTTTTAAATACGCGTTCTTTAAAACAAGAGATATCGCTCTGTGTTAATTATTTATTGACTTTATAAGGTATGCAATTAAATTATTTAATATTTTCCACCGTCAATTATCATTCATCAATAAACGTTAACACGTTTTGAAAATTATTTACCATTTATACTTACATATATGTTGATAATAGATACATTATGTCGCATGTCTACTTACGTAGTAGACAATTGAATATTATTCGAAGGGCATAAAACGAAAGAATAAAAATTTTTTTCTCTGTAATTTTTAGCATTTACTTCGAAGGAAAGTAACAATAAAATATTTAAGTAAAATAAAATTGCAATATAAAAGCCAATTATAATATTAAAAAGTTAATTTCTTAAGATATTAAATTTTTTTTCGTATTGTAGAATAACTTATTTGATATGTTCAATAAATTACATTTTTTAATATTTAATTATATTTCAATGATATGAAGAAAACTGATCGCGTAATCAGATGATATGATGAAATAATAATTAAGCAAACTATAATGTTACAAATTTCTAACAGACATAAGATTATAATTGTACCACCATTCACTTATAAATATTCAAATAAATGGTGGCAGAAAAATTTTGTGAAATATCAATTATACCTCAACAGAAAAATTCTACAAAATCAATTATATTATTAGTTACTTGAAACGTAAATCTTCTTGAATAACAGTTTATTAGTAAGAACAACACAAAATGGATTTTGAATCTAGATTTATGCCCTTCACGATAAGCATCTCTCGGGTACATTCATGCATATCGCGCGCCGTTCAAATTGAAAATATTTTACCGAAAAGAAAACGATTTTTGTAAAAAATGTTGCAACGTGAACAACATTATTTTTTAACGCTCCTTCGACTATCCTCCCTTTTTCCCATCGTTTACTCCGTACTTAAAATTCGTACGATTTAATTTCTTTTTTATATCTTGGTTGTAAATAACTAATTGTAAGATCATACAATTAATCGTTATCAATTGTTTCGCGCACATGCGCGTCCTGGTGTATGTGTATATGTCATGTATTTAATTAATTATAGTATATTTGTCGTTCCTATATGGTACTATGTATAACATTACAGGACTATATACAATCAGAATAACAGCGTTATTTAATGTTATTGTTATGTTATTATTAATAATATATTAATAATGTTATATTATTATAATTATTATTATACTATTTTTCTTCTCATTTCCTTCTAGCCTAATCTTTTTTAACAGATCGGCGTGACCGCGTTTTCACCGCTATGTTGCTCATGCATATGTACGAAGTGCTTAAGGCGCAGAGCGTAACCCTTATATCCCATCATGCTAGATTTGTTAATAGAAAATCTGATGAAAGTGAGATTTCTCAATACGAGTCAATTATCTCATTAATTTACAGAAGTTTTAATATTTTACGTACACTTGCTTAATACATAAATAAAACAAGAATGAAGAATTAATTAAAACACTGTTTTTGTTCTATATTGTTTATTTCATCAGGGTAACCGAGTGATCTTAATGCATCTCGAACTATTTGATTGAAAAGATTTATTGCAAACTTTACAGGGGAGTGTTTGGAAAGAGTGACACTATTTCGTTCTGTGTGTTGACAAATATATTAGTTTTCTATTGACTATTTCAATTCCAAAAAAATTTGATTTTGAGACATAATGGGTCACTTCTAATTTTCAATCGTGTCTATGTGTATCTATATGTGTGTCTCGTGTATCATTTGACGTCATTCATATTTTCTCAGCTCGAATTTCTCCCAATTTTGTCCGATCTCTATAATCGCGAATTGTTTCTTCTCCATTTTTTCTTTGGGAAAATGCAAATATTTCCGTAATTTTTTTAACTCTATAAATTACGAAAATATTATAGTAAGATAAATATATGCGTTGTATAACTGTGGTGTGATATTTTTCTTCTTAAACAACTTGAACTTCAACTTTATAAGTTATTTACAATTATTTTGTGATTGTTGACAGGTAAGTAGCTGATTGTGTGAGTGTGTGTGTGTGTGTGATTGAGTAATAATAAATCAATTAAAACTAGCAAGAGCCTAGCGAAGTAGATGATTTAGAGAGTACGAGAAGAACGCAGAACACAAACAAAATCTATCAAATTGTAAGTAATGAAGAACTTAAGTAAATTAGCCAAAGACGTTAGTTGGACTTGCTATAGCTCTAACATTTTAGGTCTCTTCTAATTTTTAATTAGTACCAATCAATTTTGCAATAATATCGCTATGTTATAAAAATTATATAGAGAATGCGAAATTCCCAATATGTAGGTATTTAAATGTTACAAAATGAAGGATAAAATAAAGAGTTCAAATATTGCATATTCTCTTGCATCAAAGTGAAAATAAATAATTTTGATAAAATGATATTAAATTAACAATAAAAGTTAAAAATTTCAAGATATAAATAGATAAATAAGATATAAATAAATAAGAAAATGTTCTTTATTTTTTACTTTATTCTGCACAAAAATCCTATTTATCAAAATATTGAACATTCATGAAAAGCTTGTGACAAATGATGGTCCCTATTAACTTTTGCGAAGCAAACTTGATTTAATAATCGAAAATATATTTAAACAATTAAAATCTGTACTAATAATTGTACGACATTCTATGTCTTACGACAAGATAATATGGTAAAATAGCATATATATATTCCAAATTGGCAGTATTTTTTAAATTTCTAAAGATACTGTCAATATTGTTCGTATTGTTTTTTCGTATTGTCATAAGTAACGTAGTTGACAGAAATTTGATTAAGCGCTTCTTTATATTTTTTTAAAGATATTTCTGATATCTCTGGATAAATATTGTAGTGTGTGATTATCGCAAAGCGTAGAGCTGACAAATTCGAGCCGGAGAAATAATGTCGACGCATTTTTCGATCTCTCTCTTTTTTTCTTCTCCTCGCACATAATTGTCCGTCCGGCCACGAAGAAACGCGATGGCATTACTCCGATCTAATTAGTCGGTTATAAATTAAGCGGTGTTTACTATTAAATTATTGCACATTGAACGAACAATTACCGTTGAGTTCTCAGATACTGCGAGACTTTTTCTCTTTTTCATGAACACTAATAGCCGCATGGAGATTCATTAAAATCCTACTTAATTACGAATTAACTCTCTCCCTCCTGTCGCTTCTCTCCGTTGTGTCTATGTATACATGTACATTCGTACGTGTCCTCCGTATGTTCCGTATATATTTATATACAATAACATGAATATATATATGTAGAATGCTCTGCTTCTTTGCTGTATCTTCTTTCAGCGAATCTTGGATAAATACAACAGTTTTTAAATCACAGTAATTAAGACAAAAAAATTTTTGTTATATTAATATTCTTTACTTTGTTGATATTTTTTATTGAAAATGTAACAGCAAATATATAGAAGACATTTTTTAAGTTGATAAAAGAATTCGCGGACGAAAGAAATGGCGTAAGTAGCAGAGCCACTCCGTATATGCATATTCATTTATTTATTTATTTATTTATATATAATATATATATATATATGTTTCTCTCATTAGTGCCTATTTATTGTTAGTCAACGAGGAATGTAGTCGTAGTGGTCATGTTGGGTTGAGCGAGATAAAGAATCAAGCCAATCGGTACGTTCATCGTCCGATATCTGACTTATAATAACGGGAAACCTTATAATTGGCACGGCGAAAAAAGTTGGTAATTTTTCCCATGCGTCGCTCGGAGTTGAATGACGTTTAGCTAGGCCCTTCTTCATTACGGCTAAGACGTAATCCCTAAAATTAGGTGGGCTAATTGTCATTTTGTCTGCTCTCTCGCGTCCTCGATTATCTCGATTATAATTAACATCGCTTAGGCTATTGCTCGTAGGCGAGTTGCAAATGCTTAACTTCTGGTCTGGTTAATTATTATTCGGCGCTACGCTCAAATCATGTTATAATTCCGAATTTCTATTGGATAGTGTCTGACTGACGACGTCAACGATCAATTCGCGTTGATGCGAATTGTATGGATGTCCGTGTTTAGGGGTCTGACGGATTTTGATTGCTCTGAGATCTGTGAATGCGTAAAATGATGCGGCAGTCAGTAACGTATATTAATGACGAATTGCTGAAAGAAAGAAGAGAACGCAAATGACATTTTCAGAGACTCGATACTTTCTATAATTATCATTAATTCGTTATATTAAATAAATAGCGATAACAAATTAAGTTTTCAGGGGAATATCTATCGTATATCTATGTATATCGTGAATTCAATTCACGCACGCGCGTTTTGCTACGAAAAATTACTTTTACGTTTAACTCTGCAAGAACCAACTCTATTACAAATGCACAGTTTGCGAACGGGCGAAATGCTGAAGAACGGCATTCATTCTGCGGAACTTAGCACCGAGAGCACTTAATTATCCAGCGCAGACGAGAGGTTAAAATCCGTCAACTCCGCGCATTTCATAGATAGCGCAAAATGCAGGTAGGAAAAGTCTAGCTTATAGTTTTCTGTCGTTTGAGAGAAACGTCGGAGTAACGGAGTATATATTTGATTTTTTACCTCGTCTGAGGGCAGGAAGGATCTGATCTTCTTCGATATTCGCGGCCTTTTAACTACAGTATGTAATATACATCTACAAAATTCGCTTTTTCAATTGACATTAACTGTACTCCGCAGAAATTGTTTTACAACAGTGATATAAGAATCGAATCGTTTATTTAATTGTTATCTACCAACTTTTCGCATTCGGTATTTTGAATGATGAACGATTTGCCACGCAACACGATGCTAGAGAAATTCTTTTATTGCCACACTGAGTTATAAAGCCGCTCTGTGTCTCGATGGCGCATTCCGACACCTCATTCGACAGCCGTGAATCGAGCATAGGTCTGCCTCCTGCAGGATGACTAAGGATAACGTGGGAATCGGTTCGAGCCGAATCCTTAGAAGATAGACTGAATTCTCTTCGAGTTTAAGGATCGCGTCTACCCTATTATCCTTAAACGTACTCTCTCACACAAGCGTAACTATTTTTTATCGCCGGATACGCACGCTACGATGATTGTATATGTTCCGGGGCCTCATATCGCTTTATATTGTCACGAGATATGATCCTCCATAGTGGATATTTCTAGCGTAATAGAGTCACCCGCGTTGTCATCGGTATTGACGATTGACAGTCGGTGCGTTCAGTTGTCGATTCGCGGGAATTACTCATATATAGTACATGGTATAATATAATACATACGTTTTTTACTTTTCTTTATATGTATATTATATGTATATATATATATATGTAGATATATAATATACATATAATATACATTACTCTGTGTGTTCCTCCCCTCCGTCGGGGATCAATTCCTTACGACAAACATATATATCGCCCCTGCTTTGCCGTCGTTTACGTACATACATACATACAAATGTTTATATGGTTTAGCGGAACATCAACAATTTACTTTATAAGGCCCAAATATTGTGCGCTACTTGTTCAATCAAATACGCGAAAGGAGCTTCTCCTGCGAAAGCGAATCTGCGCCCTCGGTTCGCTCAATGATGCTCGATCCACGGAGGACGCGCGACATAGTTTCGATCGACAATCGGTGCCGAAAATCAACATCGTCAAACAGTTACTACGAATCTATCAATTCGTGTGAATTCGAGACACTTCTGCTTCGAGTATTTAGAAATTTTTTCTGGCTACACGCAATTATTTTACGATACTTAATTGATATTCATATCGTTACGTTATTTATTGCGTTTATGCGCAATCTTGACGATTGTGTGAAAATATGATGGATTGTTTACGCTTGGTGTGATCTAATCGTGAAAATGTGAATTGCAAAAATTATGCAATATTCCTTATTCGCAAATTAATAATCAGTATCAATTTTGTTCTACTTATAGTAACTTTTAAGGACAATGTCGATACCGTTATGTGTCGTTGCGCAACTTTTTTATCATATCAAATATCTACGGAACGACACTGTAATGATATCGACATTGTCGTTAAGAGTTACAGAATAGGTGTGCTGTTGTGACAGTTTCCCTTAAATAACAGTTTTGCAATTGTTGCAGTATAATAGTTGTGTAAGGAAAACAAATCATTTACAAGCAAATTTCATTCGTTTTTAAATTGCATATTACGTGACACACCTCATGAAATTCACAAAAAATATATATATATATAGCTTTCAATTCTCTCTGATGTGTGAACTCTTATTCACTCTTATCTAGATACTTATTAATTCTAATTTATTCGTATCAACAATACAAAGTTCTTTTGTTATAGTGTTACTTGTAACGTACTCTAAGAGGCGTAAACAAGTTTTGTAAGAAATCAGTATCTGGATAATATCGCTTTTAGCCGAAATTTACAAATGAAATCAATTCAGATTAACCTGCACCTTTGGTTCAGTGGAGAACCACACGCTGTTGTATTCGATATTTATTGTATGTTTATTATATTTAATATTTTGTGCAAGTTAATCATCGTGCGTAGAGTCTTGATGTTTTTTGAACTTAATAGTCATTTCCGCACCGATTATCTATCGAAGAACGATTAGCGTCGCGTCTCGACGTTCATCTGGCGACGGCGACCAAGGCGAAAAAGGTCACCGCAGCTCGAGCGAGCAATTCAAGCGGAAAAGCGAACATCCTGGACGCGTATGCGCTCTCAGCCGTAACCCGGCCCGCGGCTGTTCTAGATCCGGATGTCAATAGACGCGACTACATGATCTCACCCGCAAACGGGTCCCGGTCGCAAACAACACGAACTTGACAGTATCGGCGACTTCGATCTTAGCGTTAGAACCTGGAACCTAGCGGGACTAGATTCAAGGTCAGTGATGCAATCGTCGATTTAGCTCCGTTGACGAGGCGTTGACCTCGGAAATGCCAGACACGAATTCCTGAAACAGGCTCCAGAAAGAGGAACGAATCATCCTCGTGGCGCCGATCCTCCGCGAACATCGGCTACACCGCCAATGACCTCCTTTACTCAAGCTATCTCATATCCTCCTTTTTGCCGATGAAATAGACAGGCAACGTGCGTCGGACGACTATGAGAGATCCCTCGGGTTTCCCTTCTGGAATGCCTTGCCAAATGTGTCGGGTTCGTTCTTTTCTATCTTCCTCTAGATCCACGGCCCTCAAGTAGCGCTGTCGAGAACAATGGACTTTCTGCTGTCCTTGCGACGGCGGCCGACCAGTTGGCGGATTTGCGCGGGGACGCTTGCGGGCGGTAGATCGGGCTCCTCGATAGTTGAAGTTGCCAAGACGACAGCGAGAGTAGACGATGATGGCGACGAGGAAGAGGAAAAGGCGGAGGAGGCGGCACCGCCGTGGTGATTGATGGTATTTGATGACTGACTGCGTCGCAATGACGTCGATCTGCCGCCGATGGACGGCGTTCCCGCCGTCGTCGTCGACGACGGCGCCGCGGACCGTTCTGATGCCGTCGACGACGTCGTCGAGCCTGCAACGAACTGCTGGTGTTTCGTGGTCGACGACGCTTGCTGCTGGTATTGTTGCGATCTGATGGCATGATAGGCCATGTCTCTTTGCTGGGCTCGCGACATGGCCGAAATGTGCGAGCCCGTTGCGTGATCTTGGCTGAGATCGTGAGGGTTGTCGTTGCTGATGCTGGAGGATGACGAGTAGTGCGAGGGCGACGAGACAGGAGAAGTGGTGCTTGCGATAGAGGAAGTGACGGCGGTGGTGATGGTGCGTGTGGTGCCGGGTGTGCCAGTGACCGCTGCTGGTAGAGCTGCTTCCGGTGCACCGTTGACCAGCGACTGGACCGCATGGTCCGGTAGATGGTGTATGAGAGGCTCAGGAACAGCGATTGGAGAACGTTGTTGTTTGTCGTCGCCCAAATCGCCAGCGCAGCCGTAATCGTAGCTGCAGCAAAGCTGCCCGTCCTACGAAGAGGTTCGTGGGAGACTGGGTTAGCCACGGCGGAGGGAATTTTCTTTCATAATTATTGACTTTTTTGCTTTGTCAATTCCGGATTGGAAAGTCTTGGCCAGCATGATTCCATGAGAAAACGTGATTCATGAAAGAACCAATATCATGGGTAGAATGATATATTGAAAGTGAAAAATGCAAATATACGAATGACGTAAGCATGAACTTGCTTTGCGATCGTGAATCGATCGTGTGCTCTGAATAAAAAATAAATATTTCTTGTGACTATTATTATAGAATTATTTATTATAATGGAATATTATAGTGTCTTATACTAATTCGTTATTTAGTTAAAAAATAAATTTTCGCTCTTCTAATATTTACAAAGAAAGAAGATTGTTTGAATCATATAAGTTATATAATTAACCCATTTCTTGTACCTTTTATAATATTAGAAATTTTATCAATCAGATTATCGTCAATGTTTTCCTATTAGATAACGTAATTTAACATATATTATATTTTTTTTACGTACGTATTAAAGAATTTTTATTTTAATAACAATTAGATATATAAAACGGAATCTTTTATATCTTTTTCTACATACCACAAAGTTAACAAATGGGTTAACTATCGCAATTGAATGCTAAACGCGCCAAGACTTTCCAACCTGTAGTAAGGCAGGTACTTGTGTCCATAGTATGTAATTCATTGTTTCGTAGAACAATACCGCATCAGTTCCGCCGTGGCGAGATAATAAATTAACGTGCAAGAATCGACCCCCGCTTTACTTTCCTTGAAACTTTCCTTTGCGACCTTCCTCGCACCCGCACTGGCGGCGCCCTTTTCTCTCAGTTAAGAAGACGATTTTGTAAGTGGTCATGATCACAATTACAATAACTGTAAGGACACTCATGCTGAACATTCGAAAGGGGGCAAAACAATGAATTTCCATAGTATGTCTTTGATACCCGGCGACAAATCTCTAAGTTTCTACTACTCTCTGCTACGATCCTGGCAGGATACTTTTATAACACACACACATATATATATATATATAATGCACAATACTTGTACAATGCTCAATATAAAATATTATTTTACAACTCTCTCTTTATATATAAGTATATTTTGATGACGGAATTTCATCTAAAATCTAATAAAAAATCTAAGATTAATCCTTTTATGCATTACGGCTTGATTCTATGCTATCCTCAGTATTTTATTGTTTTGCACTTTACATCTTTGTACGAGTTATTCCCATCTTGCCAGAATCGGTGCTTGATAAGTCGATACAGAGAAAGAAAGAGACCTCTTGGTGCTTCTACCGAATCTCGAATGCAGATCAGAGGAGGGTGCAGTGGAGGCTCAGGTGCGACAACGACTCTTTTAAAAAATAAAAAAAAAAAGAAGAGAGGAAAAGAGAAACATAAAAACAAACATAAATCGCGGATCCAAGACGCAGTCTGTATATGTGTGTGTGTGTGTGCGCGCGCGCGTGTGTATAAATATATGTATGTAGGGTGCAGCCACAATAGAAGGAATAAGAAATTGCGATACAAAATTACAGATAAGGAATCATGATTTCACTCATCAGAAAAAAAAAACCGTGTATTCTGGTGTATTCGATTTCTGATAATCGGTTAAAATCTTTTTATTTCTTATTCCTTCTATTGTGTGTGTGTGGCTGCACTTTTACACGTGTCTGCCACCCCGTGCGCCATGCTCCTCGATCGACATGAGAAAGATCTGCCGATCGGAATCGCCTTCTCTTTTATCTTTTTGCATGAACAACCGTGCGTCTCGGAGTGTGCGTAAGTAAAAAAAAAAAAGGCGAAAGAGAGAAAAGTGAGAGAGAGAGTAGTGCGCGACATTGGGAGAGTAGGAAATAGAATGCGTGAAGAGTGTGTGTCAACGCATGCGAATTTCGAAAACGTGCAATCGATCTTTCCATGGATGAGATAACATAATACGCCGTATTCTCGTTCGATCCGTCAACAAATTTATTGTGCACGATATTGAACGATAAAGAACATGCAAATTATTTCGTGCAGACACTTTTTAATAACGCAAATGTTTCAAATACAGAGTTTGAGACAAAGAGCAAACGACATCGTTAATCAACCATTTATACTATAATTGGGATAATAAAAGTTAACTGTTAGATTGTAAGATAAATCCAGCACAATTGTTTATAACCGTCAAATGTCGAATAGTCAATAATTTTTAGTGAATATATGAATATTATTTTGTTGAATCAATTTGAAATCTGCTATGCTATTAAATCTTGACGATCGTCAATGTCACGTCGAGACCATTTTCCTTCAAATACGACCAAATGTACATGCCCTGTGCTTGCAATATATATTTATATATTCTTTGACGTTGTCGAATATAGTGACAAAGCTTCTGTCCATACAACACAGATCATTCCAGCAATATTGCAACGTTTCAATAATATTGCAGTATAATATTGCAAATATTGCAGCAATGTTGCCGCAAGCTTTTGTGCTGTATGGATGGTGATCAACGTGCGGCGATTAACGTAGTGATAGGACTGATAGTGGTCCTAATAAATAGGATGTGAAAAAGAAGAAAAGTATTAGTAGAAGAAAAACTACTAACAAGTATCAAGCCGAGAGGATAACCACTATCTGAAATATTGTCCCACAGATTACATAATTTCATTTAATTTTATATAATTTCATTTGATGACAAATAATTTTCCTCGCTATATATGCGGTCATTTGGTAAAATAAACGATTTTATCTAATATCACACAATTATTTCTTGTATTTGCATATGTAATTATCGGATTATATTAATATCGGAATTTCATATAAATTTTATGTAATGATTTCAAGGACTCCGTGCCACGATTACATTAAGTGATTACCCCCTCGTATCAAGCAAACGTGCGAAATATAGAAACTTTATAAAAGTGAAAAGCAGCAGAGAGAGGAAAGACAAAATAAACGAATTAACAAAAAAAAAAAAAAAAGGCAGAATCACACTATGTAAAAATAGATGAGAATTAAGAGGTAAAGGAGAAAGATCTAAGAAAGCACTCGAGCACTCCGTTAGTCATAGAACATTAATCAGCACACAATAAAGACAGAAGAGAAGAGGCAGGTAATAGAGATTATAGGTGAGGTAGAAGTGACGTGATTACCGATGCACACAACACGCGCTATTGCTCACCAATTGGGCGCAGTACGGCACCTGCAAGGATACCCATTGTTAGGCTATATGAGGTTAGTCATCACGGGCAAGGTGGCGGGGTTAATTTACAACAGCATAGTCTCAGGCAGACAATGTTTTTCTGGCGCAACTCCCCCTCCTATATCCCTCCCTCGCTATTTCGCCTATACGTGACCAGGACCTTTCTCTGCGCCGCGTCGATCCACATTCGCGATCGTCACGGCTTATAGAAGATTAATATGATTGGCCTAGGCGCCAGCGGAATCACTCTGTCGAATTCCATTCTGGTGGTCCCCGGCCAATCGTTGCCAATGTCACCCACTAATGAAATCGTGCAGCCGCGCTCGATTGAACGTGCGGCACGATGCTAGACTGTCGTCGACCGGCGATCGGGGGATCGCGGATCGGATCGGCGAGGTCAAGGTCATGGTGCACACTCGATCACTGTGAGGTCAGGTCCGTTTTCTATTAATCGTCGCCGGGCGGTAAACACTAATAAAATGATCCATGCAGGGCCGACCCGAAGCACGCGCGATCGTGAGATCTCGGCTCAATCTCGGTTTGGCGTATATATGTAATGTTACGGATTTACCACGTTATCTTTTAGCCACAGATTAGTAAGAATTTAAGATACTTTCATGACGGTAATTAAGAAATCAATTATTATCTGTGTGTTAAGTGTGTATTGAAAGTTTCTGGAAAGTTAAGCCACGAATGTAACAAATCTGACTTTAATTAATGTTAAAAGAGTTTTACTCTTAAATAGAAATTTTACGTTAATAATCGTAATATTTTGATAAATACTAAATTTATATTAAGAAAAGTTCGAGGTTCCAAACACTTTTCAAAGGCTGAAAGATAGAACGACAAGTATGAAATATCATATATGGTATGTATAATATATTATTTCATCGTCATCCTAATTATGAAATCTAAACAATCAAAATTTTTGGAAAATACGCAAAAATAAAAACAGTGTATGTATGTATATGTGTACAAGCTCAGAATTTCGTAAATTTTATAAACAATATAAATTCTAAATTATTAAATTAGTGCTGAAATCGCAAAAAAAAAAACCATACGTTATTATTTCATACTTGCTACAACTAAGATTAAGGTAAGTGAAAATTTGTGAGATACAAATATCTTGACTCATTTAGAATAATAATAGGATGACGATGACGAGAGCGAAGCACTCGGCAAAGAAGCGAAACAATGAGCTTTCTCGAAATTCAGAGAGTTTCCTTTTGAGATTCGATGTATGTACGAACCGGGATTCTCACGGCCGTGGCAGTATTCGATCGCATTCCATATCTACAGTTTCTACACATGAAGAATAATATTTTTTTTTCATTAGAAAATAATTTGCGAATCATGCTCTTCTAAACATCTGATTACATCTGCCCCATATGATTACGCCCAATTAATTGCAGCATTTTGCTTTATATTTCGCTAATAAAGATACTGTCATTTCAGCTTCTGTTATAAAAAAAAAAGAACATTAAAAAAGAATTAAATATATTCTCAATGTTTTCTAGTATAAATAAACTTGAATGGATTTAGAAGGAGATAATCATTTCATAATCTAAAATCTAACAATATCTATTCCTTCTCTTACAAGGAGAAATGTACGACGAACGCTGCCACGTGCAAGGCAGGCATTAAAAAACAAATAACATTTAGGCTAGCTTGGGGACGCCCCTGGATGTGTCTAATAATGTATAAAACTATAAAGTTTGAATAATTTACATTGGTGAGTACAGCACTGAAATCGTATAATGACAAGGCTAGCACGACGCATTAGTGCATGCCGAGAGAGAAGATAATATTGATTATAAATTAACAATTAATAATGAATAATGTAATGATTCAATTAAATTAAAAGTTCAATGAATAAGTAAATATATGCATATATATATATATATATGTATAAATAGATAAATTGTTTGATCGTAAATGAAGATTATTAATATGAAAAATTATATATATATATATATATATATATTATATTGTATATATTTTTATGAAATACAAAACTGAAGTTTTTATATGAGTAATTTCAGTTTAATTGATTAGTTAAATATTCATGCAAATGAGAAGTTAGATTTCATAAAAACATTATTCTTCTTTTCTCCGCATACGGTTAATAAAATGTTAGCGTTCAGCTTTGCAAAATCGATTCGCGTTAATACACACCGCAAAAACAACTGGCATACTGCACGAAAAAAAAAAGAGGACAGTCAGTATGTACCTTGTACTATTCGAGGATTTACCTACTGACGACAAGTAAAACAGACAGACAGAAAGTAACACGAGCGAGTAAAAGTAAAATGATAAATAGATGCTTGTGTGTATAATTTTATGTTTGTATGGCGCACAATTCAAATATGCTAAGAAGGTGAAAATGTTAAATAATATAATGGATTTTGAAACGTGCAAATATTTATGATTCGGTAATTGAAACATAATAAATAAAATTAATCTCTTGTTGTTTGAATATGTTTTTGCAGAAATTTTACATTTCGAGAGAAATTATAATCATACGCAAAATTAACATGTAATTTAGTAATTTTATTTAAATACGTTAGAGTAAAGATAATAATTCTATATAAAAATGGCAACGATGATGATGATAAAATGAATGATAATTCGTGAAAGAAATCTAATATGAAAGGAGCGAAAATGAAATTGATTGATACGATTTGCGCGTGTTGATACTCCGCCATGTACGTATACATATTCGATGGACGCCTGCACAGCGATTTTCTTGCATCTTACATCGACATAATACAGCGAGCGCAATTGAATAGGCACACGACAAATCCACGGCTAAATTGAGGCAATATTTCCTTTCATTTACTGACCTTGAGCTCTTGAATTCGCAAGAGAAGCGATTGCGATGGGTACCAAGATCTTGTTAGGATGATCTGCATTTCAGTGTCTTCATTATGTAACATCATTACGTTATTAACAATTTAAAATTAAGAAAATACATCACCAAATATTGGATTGGGATGATCTCCTTGCAGTACCACAATTACTTGGATAGCATGAAAAAATACATTATCTTATTAGCGCGTAAAGAATTGTTATCGCGTCGTACAACAGATTTTATACGAGTATTACTGAAATTAAGTAGAACGCTGTTAAAAATTTATGAGAATGTGGAAAGAACTCAGCAGATTCTGCAGCGATCATCCTCACGTCTTCCGTGCCCATGACATCGTCCTTCTCCGGCAAATTCCCCCCTTTATCCTATTCGTATCCTTCGGATCTCGCATGAGATCAGGTCAAAGACCGGCGATCGCGGATCCTGCGATGTGACACGTCCGATCCTTCTTCTTACCTTGCACTCGCACGTGGTGCATTTGTCGTGGGGGTCCTGCCAAGAGCTGCCGCTGTCGTGGACGATGCCGGCGTAGCTGCACGGCCGGGGACGACTAGGAACCGTGAACGAGGTGCCGTTTACCGACACCTCACGAGCGCAGGGATCGTCCTCGCAGCGCGGACAACAATCGCCCTCCTCGGTTACGGGATTCGAGCAGGTTACCGGTGGACACTCCATCTGCCAGCAGTCTATTTCGCCATACTACAAAAAACCGTACGATAATTCGTAGAAGGTTCAAAATCGAACTATATACTAAACTTTTTTTTTTTTTTCGAATAATCACGTTTTTATGTATGGAACTATACGATATGGGGGTTTGTAATCTGAAGAGATCAGTTGGTTAAAATATTCTTATAATTCGTCGATTCTATTCATAAGTCTGTCATGCGTATTATGTAGTTTGGACAGGCTTATTACCAGGCACTCGCAAGTCTGACATTGGTATATCCAACGTTCTCCGCTTCTGAAGACTAGGTGATGGAGCTCCTGATGCCTGCAGGACGCGGCGGGATTACATTGAGGACAGCACTTATCCCTGTGACTTCCCGGTGCGCTGCAGTCACATATCGGATCCTTGCAAGTGATCACACCGTCTTGGCACGTGCATCTCCTGCAAGGATTTCCAGACGGTGCCAATGTGTCACCGTTATTGATCTCCCGATCTTCGAACCAGCAACCTAAAAATGATAGCATAGTATAGTATAACAATTTTTTTTATATTCTTTGTACAATTCTCCATACAATTCTCGAGCAGTTTTACTCTAAGAGACGAATGTCTTGATTGTAGACGCCACGAGTGAACTCACTGAGTCTGCATTCTTTTCCGGACTCTTCCAGATCCTTTGCCGGTGGGCACACACACTCATAGCCGCCTTCAGTGTTGACGCATTTTGCGGTAGGATGACAGGTGTGCCTCCTCTCGATTGTTAAATCGTTGCACTCGTCGATGTCGACGCATTGCGTGCCCTGGGTGCTGTCATGCAGGGCGCTCCTGTAACCAGGCTTGCACCGGCAATAATACCAACCGGGCATATTGAAACACGTGGACGATTGATGACATCGATGCAGATCGCTAGCACACTCGTCCAAGTCGAGTTCGCAACTGTTGCCGATGTAACCGCGTCGACAAGAGCACCTCCCGGGTGCCACGCATTCGCCACCATTCTGGCAAGTCTGATTGCACACAGCTGTAAAGAAAATAATATGATTTTATTTCATATTCAGACTTTAAACAATGAAGATACTACACGTTTATCTTCTATCTCATACTCTTTTCATTAAATTTAAATTTAATTTTTAATGCAATTTTACTATCATTAGTTTAAAAATAATTATTTAGTGTGATTAACTCTCTGAGAACAAAAGAGACGATTAATCAGTCTTAAAAATGATGAAAATATTTTTTTCTTTTTTCTTTTTGTAAATGATGGTTTTTGCGAAATAATATATATATATTGGAGAAAAATAAATATTTTTCACTTTGATAAATTGCCTTTTACCATTTTACTTATTGATAGGATGAAAACTATTGCGATTGTTTGTATACACACTCGCTCGGAAAACGAATGTTTCAATAAAGAAAATATGTTCGAATTCTTTTCTACTTTCAATTTAATAGAGTGGCATGTTCTATATAAATCGTTTTACATAAATTGCTCATAATTATGTATAAATTCGTGTGTAACATTGAATTGGATTAGAGTAGATTAATTCAAATTAATATAAATTTCAATAATAAAAATTACTATCTTCGCGCGTTTTATCATACAATATAATTTTGTTTCGTTTAATAGAATTACTCAAATGGAGCCAAGAAAAGTCTTAGAATAACATTATGGAGTTATCGCTTCGAGAGTATTAAGAAATTACTCATTATTATAAGATATGTTTTATCGATACATAAAGACGATATACTGTACGTTTGCATGTGAAACCGTCGCCGGTATAGCCGTCCTTGCAGATGCAGTAGTAGCTACCATTAGTGTTCACACATGTAGCGTGCTCGTCACACAAGTGCTGACCAGTCGCGCACTCATCTAGCTCGGCACAGTTGAACTTGTCCATTCTATAGTAACCCGGAAGACACTCGCACGTATAAGAGCCGATCACGTTGACGCACTTCGTGTTCGCGTTGCAGTAGTGACCGTTCGATCCACCTTGCTGCTTGCATTCGTCCACGTCTGAGTTACGAGACGAAAAGAAAACGTCATTGTGTAATCATATAATCAACGAAGTCGTACGAACGTTCTATTTAACTTATTACATTAAAAAGAAATATTTGTAATTAATAACAATATATATACAAGAGGCTCCTATGAATAAATCCAATATTAAAATAAATTGCCGTTGAGAGCCAACACTGAATGAAAGTGTGTAATAAACTTTGTTTAATTACATAAAATTGCAAATTAAATAAAGTTTATTACACACTTTCATCCAGTGTTGGCTCTCAACGGCAATTTATTTTAATATTAGAAATATTTGTGTAAGTGAAATTCCTAAATAAAATAAGATGTTAAAAGAAAAATAGAGAATTTTTATTTAACATTTTGCTGGAAAATAATGATGCTGATAAATATTCAATATGTACCATGTTCTTTAAAATATAAAAAAATTTAATTAGCAAAAAATATAACGATTCATCTTAAAAAACACTTAAAAGATTTATTTTTAAATTTACTCAATTAACAAAAATAGATAAAGTAAATTATACAATATATTATTAATAGTAAACAAAAATTTTAGATAAGTAGGATTTTTTAATTCATATATTTCCAATTAAAAATGAAATAAAACTCAATGCGATAATTTTAGCATTGAGTTCGCATGCTTTTTACACAAGAATAAGTCCGGCGAGTCTGGTGGATATACTTCACGCACGATTAATTACACAAGTAAGTTAGGTAAGGGTTAGGTACCGTGACAGTTAAGACCATCCCCCTGGAAACCGATATCGCAATGGCAGGCGTAGGTCGTCTGGAGATTCAGGCAGGACGCGTTAGTATGACACTTGTGGCCCTTCGCGCAGTAGTCCACCCCTGGTTAAATTAGGTTAGCCATGCAAATACGGAGGGCGGTTAGACGATTTAATTAGCGATCTAGCGATTTTAGACAGACGATTTGACATCGGTAACCCTCCCATACATAATGGACGTTGTACTAGTAATTAATTAGATAACAGAGAGTAGCGAACTCTTAAGAATTATAATTAAAGTCACCTTATTCTGTTTGAACTAATATAAATGTTTCTCTTAATATAACTGTTAGTTTATGATGATATGATATATGCGTATTTATTTAAGACTAGCAGAAAGAAAGAAGATTTGAAGGTCGCTAGAAAAGAAATTTCATGCATGAGAGGGTTAGAGTTAATGATACGCAAGTTATATGAATTGCGCCTTCTTTGCTGTTTCGCAAAGCTTTGCTGCTTTTTCATGCTTGTCCCGTTCTTTCAACCCCAATATTATAACATGCGTTATTAATTTCAAAATCCGTTAAATTTTAATGAAAGATAAAAATGAAAGATTTTATTATCCTTTATTTTTACAACAAGAATTTGTGTCTCATAAGAAAAACACTCTGTTGATGAAACTATCAATTGACTGATCTTTACAATCGAGTTGTAATATTTGATAATGCAAATATATAAAAGAAAATGTGTTATTTATTTTGAAAATATCATGAAATTTATATCGTTAATATATTTATTGCCGCGTATAGCTTTCCAAACATGTAAACGTACCTGGGCAAAACTTGCAGCATTCCTCTGCCACGCTGAGTTGCTCGCTGGGTGGACACGGCAGTGGTGGGCATTTGGTGTCAGTGTCGATTCTCGTGCAGGTGAAGCTACCGTCGTAGCAATTGCACTCGACGCACTGCTTCGGCGAGACCCTCTCGCCGTGATCGTAAATTACGCCATGCAAGTAACATTGTCCTGTGAAGGCGAATATGAATGGCGAGATAAGTAACGTGAGGCACGAGACGGAAGCGAATGACTGAACACGAAACACGCTACGTCAGCTAATCGGTCAGTTGCGTGCGTGAAAGTAAAGGAGTAGATTCGCGTAAAAGCTATATTGGAATAATCGAAAGAGTTGTTCCTCTCCAAGGTGCCAAGAGTACGTTTTAAAAGCACGAAATGTACGGATGATGTGTGAATGATAAGCTGTACCATGCGCTGAGCAAAAGAGACCACAAGAATAGATATTATGAATCCTAAAGTCTTGCCAAAGCTTTAAAGTTAATGGTTTAGAAATTAATGATTTAATAGAAATTTCTTTTTTGTTAAAATTACCACAAATTGTGGAGTGTTAAAGAAATACATTTGTGAATGGGAGATATAAAGGGAAAGTAAGAGTAGTATAATACTTCACTTACTGAGACAAATAGGACAACATTGTCCCTCAGGAATGATGGGATTCTTGCAAGTGACCGGAGTGCAGGATGTAGGTTTACACTCAATCTCGCCATGAATGCAGGCACAATGTTGACAACCCTTTGACCACGTTTCGCCGTCATCGTGGACGGTACCATTCACCCTACAGGACTTTTGGCACTCGCACTCCTCCACTTTACTTATCCTGCCCTCTGCAGCGGCTAGCTGAAAGGAATATGTCCATGAATAATTTGCCATATTTCAGTGATAAAAGACAACAATGCGTTTATTACACCTGCGTGAAGCTGGCCCCCCAATATTAAAAAAACGATATTTTTCTTCATAATTTTCGTATATCTTTTGAACTAAGGGTGAGCAAACGAAAATTCCAACTGAGCATTCGTGAGCAAACGATGAGCAAACGAATGCATGAAGAAAACAAATCGATTTTTTAATATTGAGGGGCCAGCTTCACACCGGTGTTTATTACAAGAATAATTTCTAAAAAGTTGATGATTGCTGAAGAACAATCTGCGTAAATAAACATTAAACATAAACTGTAAAGAGCATATAATTGCACTATAAAATTATAGCAATATATCCTTATATAATTTATATTTAATTCATATTAATCAAATTTTATCGCGTCGACATAAGTTTGTAAACGTATAAATTACTCACCCTACGAGTTAACTCATTGAGATTGTGCATTAATTGTTCCACAGTATTCTGTAATATCGAAAATTGACCGCATGTGGGACAAGATGAGTCGAGCTGAGGACACTGGGAAAGATAACCGTGAGGTCCTGCTATTAACTTGACGTCCTGCAAAGCACCCTGCAGCGCGAAAATCATACAGAAAGCTTAGTTCGGGATGTGATATCATTGTATATAAATATTACGAGAAATATGTTTCAGTTAAATTAAACGAAAATCTATTATAATTATGCTCTTATTACTGACAAAAATTAAATTAGCAGAATTAAATCCTAATTTTATTTTAATATTCAAATTTGCTTTAAATAGAAAAGAAATAGAATAAAATACGGGAAGACTTATGCTGCAGAAAAGAAACGTGTGGCTTCACCTTGAAGAGAAAGTGCCTAACGTTCCTCTGTCCTATCCAGAGTTGAAGCTGCGGCAGGGTAAAATTGGTGTCGGGTGGACCAGGTCTCAGCAGTCGCCTGTACAAAGGGTGACAGTCGACAAGCAGCTCGACCTGCGAGCCGCTTATGCTCAGGGCGACCCTGTGCCAGGCGCCATCGGCTAATCGGAAAGGAAACGCCTCGACGTGTACGGTTCCGTCGCGGCGTGATACGTAATGAAGTCGAAGCTCGTCCTTGCGTCCGCTGCTCTGCAGCTCCAAGTACCTGACGCATATTGCATTCTATTTATTGCCGATTCAATTAGACTTACATGACTATCCAGGATTTAATCTGTTTTACAAAGTGCGATATATTATATATGTATATTGTTATTATTTCAAACTGAATTAAAGAACTATAAACTATTAAGTATTATAATTATGTCCTTTAATATTTTATCTATTATGAATTTTCTGATTACTTTATTATTAATATCACAATAATTACAATGATAATTCTGAAATTTTATTAAGATTGTTATTCTAATTTACGTTGTAAACTGAATTTACGCGTGTCGTCAAAACATTTAAATTGGCTACCGTCACTAATGGGCTGCAGTTACAGGCAACGCGTAATTAGATTTTGAGTAATTTATTGGCCTTTAAGAAGCTTATTGAGTTCTATATTAATCATAGTTGCGGCACGTTAATGTATGCCATGCAATATATACGAGCGTAAGTCTATCCAATTTGTGTCAGCTAGGCGAAAACAGGTAGATCGCATTATCGGAGTACTGACGAAGGATGCGGTATTGAGCTGAGTGCTTCTTCACTCTCGCTCGACAATTGACACACTAACTTCTTTTATAGCCGTTGCATACAAAGTTATAAAGCTGAGAAGCAATTTTTAACAAAGCGACGAGACGAGAAACAAAATGCATATGTACAATTGTTGCCTGACAATTTCGTCACGACGATATTATTTAAACAGTAAAGACTTTTTATTGTCCCGAGTGTGTAATAATTCCTTATCCTAGTAGATACCTAGTAATATAGACGTTGTTATTTCAAATATAAACGACAGAGGAATTATTGTGCTGCATGCATTAGGGTATGATGTCATCAAATCGTAAAACGCAGAATATTCCACAGTTATTCGTGAAAGTTTATATGTCATATTTCACTTGTAATTTCTAATAGTCTATAAAAGTATTTTGATCATCGCGCGCATATTTCACGTACAAATATGTATGTATATCTCGTGATATATTTTATTAGGTAATATATGTCCGAAAGATTTTGCTTTTCCACGCGCGGTATTTATGCCTGTATCGTTCTTAGTGTTTGAAATAGGTCGTAACTGGTAGTTCGATTCAAGTCCGAAATTCCCAAACGGCATTGTAAAGAGTTGCGGGAGTGAGTGGGAAGGAATTTTTTTTCGGTATTTTCGTACCTATTGTTCCCGTGTGCAAAGGCGACGATCGTCCCAGAATTGGCCTCCTCTTGGCGCAGCGCGGCTGCTATAGTGAATTCCGGAACCCGCCGGAGTAGCGCGGCCGCCCGTTCGAAGTTCTCCTCGTTCAGTCGGAGCTCCCTCTCCTCGCCTGGAAGTAGTAAAACACAATGATCAGTGCGGCAAGACGGAATACGCGGCTAACTGTACTCCGCAATTCTCTCTTACTGTATATTTACTGTATATAATTCTAACTGTATACTTTATACAGCACTTTTCTCATAGGAATCCATATATCCAGCATATTCAATTCTTTTTCGCACTTTTCAGTTCCATCCTGTGCCCCAGTTAAATATATTCAAGCGAGAATATAAAAGTGTTATACATATAGCTTTTATAAAAACTGTACGTCATTAAACATGAGAATTTTTGGATATTGAATGCAATCTAGCGGTCTTATAGGAAGGCCTGTCGCATGCCCTGCTTGAAATCGATGCGAAGCTGATTTGAATTTTTAACCTGGCTGCTTCCAGGTAAGGTTGAACCGTCTTCCGGAAAGCGGTCTACCTTGAATTTAGAGCACGGCGAGCGACCATTATTTACGTGGCAATATTATGGCAAAGGATATATTTTACAGTTGCGTAGTGAGAAGAGCAATATTGAAAAGTAATATATTACGATGAATTCACCAAGTACGTATGAATTCTTGGAAAATGTTTAGTCGAAGTTATACATACTTGTAGTTACTATTAACTTTGGAATTTATTGACAAAGAGTGTGTGCGTTATTCGTGCATAGCGAGCATTCAATGCTAAGAATTAATGATATACCGCTCTCTAAGAATAAACAAGTAAACTTCTTGGATACTATTATCTTTTTTCATTTCATACTTTTTTTTTAATTATTTTTTACTTAATTTGAAATTTAAATGTTCACCAAAGTATTGTGTATGAGTAACAATAATATGTATATGTATTTAATTAATCATTCAATCTTAATTCGTTTCGTTTAGCGTATTTTTTTTTTCACAGAAATAAAAAAATTGTTCTATATTGAACCTTCTGTCACGTCATATTTGCTTTAGCGTCAACAAGTAAAAAAGTAAATAGCAAGAGAATTCCATCCACGAAGTTGTGAAATAACAACACTTTCAGTATTACGTAAAATGTCACGTGTTCAAACGGAACAATCGTTTGCTGGCTGCAGTAATGCGAGACCTGAACTATCGACTCGGCGATGGAGATTAGAGTACAGCGATGTATCAGCGATGTAGGCCACCCCGAATTTTTGGTCGCAGATTCTCTGCGCAACCGTTACGTAATCGTATTGACGCGAAAATTTTATTGTTTGTGACTCGCGGATCTAAATTCTTGTTCATGAAAACACGTTTAACGAAATGAACAATCCAATAGCGGAATCACATGCAAGCAAAATATTCTATGTGTGTGAATATATAATTGCTTTTTCAAAAGATAATTAACGCTCTTTTATTATCGTTTTATATAAATTCGTATAATTTACATGAGTTAATAATAGTAAAAAGTAATAATGTATTATATTTATTTGTATCAATACATATAATAATACATAATAATATGACATATTATTATATATAAATATGTGATTACATTTATTTACAGGCAAGATTAAGACCAACGTAATTTAAATACATATAATTATATAATTTAATATATATTTTTTTGTTATATAATTACGTTATATGAATATTACAAACTCATAAAGTATTTCGTTTATCATAAATAATTTGCGTTAAAATATCTCAGAATGCAATTTACATGTTCAAGATCTAAAGGTTTAAAAAAGTGAAATTTTTATGTAGAGACATGTAATAGAAGTAGTCTAAACTCTAACAGACATTACAAGCGTCCTATTTCGTTGGATAAAAATATAACGTCTAATTATAATTGTAATGTATAATTCTATTATTACCGAAGCACGTGATGTGCAAATCGATTATAGCTATACTTTGTATTGCATATTCAATTAACACATCGCGTCCGAATGGTTGCTGCTTGTCCGAGTATAACTATCCATTAGACAGATTAATACGGCCATTTGGCAAATTACACCGCAACTAAGCCACTGCAATCGACAATCCTACTGTCCGTCTATCGCGGTTTCAATATCATCGTCATTAAGCGAATCGTGTAATGTGTCACGTACAAACGAGAAATCCCGCAGCTGCGCACATATAATCATAGGGTGAATTGTAATCTGAAAAAAATATCTTTTGGAATTGTAGTTTTCAATTGATTAACTTCATCTTTTTGCTTTTTAATTAAATTACAATATTAAATTTAATAATTAAACTCTTAATAAAAATCTCTCACTGTTAATTTATATATCAAAGAAAAATTCAGATTTAAATTACATTAAAAAAAATAATTTTCTCTCGAAACTTTTGGTCTTTATTTTATACATGACAATTTAACGGTCCACTTCTCAATTTTAACGTAGCGAAATGTTTGGTTTTCTTGACGAAAAAGGATCCTGTCCAAATAAGGGACACCTCATTACACGACTGCCGCGTGCAAAATGCAGCGCGCTGCCGCTGGCTGGCTTCTCGCAACGTAAAGTTCGCCTCGAATTTCAGATACAGCGCCGGTGAGCACAGAGTAACCGGACACCCAACCGATAATAAAACGTCGGTGCCTTTCTGCGCGTGGGTCTCTCGCCACCTACGACGACGGGCTATAAGGGGCCGCCGATCCGCGGCTACGACGTCGTCGAGCAATTACGTACGCGCACGCTTAATTATAATATAATACCATCGGTCTAGGCGAACGAAGGAGAAAGGTAGGCCGACCAGCGAGAAAACACCCCTACCGAGCGCTGCTCGCTCGTCTCGAAGAAAATCGTTCCGCGCGAATTGGCACGCACGAGCCAACCCTTGCACTCGAGCTGACACGGGCAGAAACCATAATTTGACCGTGAAATTTTGTTTTCGCTACGCGAAGACTGGCTGCAGTTTCGAGCAGCGGAAAAATGATCGTTTTCTATGGGGTAGTTAGTCAGGGTTATTTACCCTTTGTATATTTATACGTTGTGAGAATAAGCAAAGCATTCAAAATGCTTACGTAGAACACAAATTTTCTGTTTCGAATTTCAATGGAACTCTTTTGTTGAATTAGAAAATTAAATAAATCTTGATGTTTCTATATTTCTCTCTTCTGATATTCAAGTTAAGCTATTATATAAATTAACAGTAAATGTTCAACTTTTAATATTATTCACGTAATGGAACTTTTATTTTATTATCATTAATATAATATTTTTTTACAAGTCGGAGCAACCTATAAAAGTTACAAGTAATCGATAACAAACCTTGTCTAAACGTGACAACGCAAAATTCGCGTGTCTCGATTTGATCAATTTATAACAGCGTTGTTAAATATTTATAACGATTAAATCTCTTCGTACTCTACCTTTCTCTTTCTTCTATACGTTTTAATTTCATCGCGAAAATTAAATAAATATTATATCAAAGAGAAATTTTGCTGCAAAATATTATTTTGTTTGGAATACCACAAAGAAAAGTTAATAAGAAGTTCTGCGAGTTTGGTGATAAATAAGATATAAGGATTTGTGTGGAATCTCGTGGTTGTTTCAATCGAATTGCCGAAATCATCAAATCGTGCACTATCCCTTATCCAAGCACAAAAGAGGGTCAGTAAAACCTATTTTCTAAGTTCAGAGAAAACTCCGACACGTGTCGCTCTATATCATTTTCGTCCTTTGTCCTGCAGTAGCAAATACTTGTTAAGATCCAACGGTCCATACGAGATAAATCTAATCCCAAAGAAATTTCTCTTCCCTGTGTGACCATCCAGAATGATCAAAATGGGGTGAGAGGCTTAAATGGGAAAGCATGCGACAACGAAAGATAATAAAGATGTACAGGGAACAGGGTGAATATTTCTTCGTTGCTGTCAGTTTGTTTTCAGTAGATAAAATGAGGATCTTTTTACTTAGTCTAGTTTGCAATAGATCGATTTTTAACTATAAATCTTAGAATTAAATTATTAATATTACAATTAAAAAATATTTGGAATTCAATTTTGTAAATTTTTATTAATCATTAAGAGCATTATTATATATTAGTATAATCGCTATTCAAAGTTCTACATTTAAAGTACAAAATGATTCAAATAATTTTGCTTTTATCTTTAACAGGATGCTTTTAGCTCTATTAGGATAGCAATCTCATCTTATTCATTAACTGAAGAGTTAAATTATCGTTCTCAAATTGCGATATAAATATTCGTCTTTTATCGCTCGTCAACTTTTGAATCAGATAACAAGACCTAGGGGGGAATTAAACAAAATTTGCGGCGTGGGCACAGAAAAAAAAAACTGTACTACGATCATATATTTGATAGCCCTTTAATTTGAGAGGGGGGGGGGAAAGGAGCAGAGAATTGTGCGTGCAAGAACGAACAGAAAGAGGCGG